>NC_058403.1:156156897-156204023 GCF_002201575.2 Neomonachus schauinslandi
AAAAAAAAAGAAAGAAAGAAAACAGAAAAAAAATAAATAAAAAATAAAAAGCTAGGACTAAGTTGCTGAGTGGCTGGACCTTTTGTGTGTATGCATGCTGGCATAATTTTAGAGATATGGAGAAGAGAAAGAGCCCTCACAATTCTAACGAATTGCCTGTATGGACTGGCTCCAGAGTGTTGGCGACTTCCCGTTGGCACAGGCCACAGTCACAGAGAGCTGGCGACACCTCTGAACTGGGACCTCTGTCCCGTCGTCTGAGGCACAGAGGCCCTCAGAATGCAGTGTGCTTCCTGATTATGCCCCGCACTAGTTATGTGACTCTGGAACATCGCTGCATTTCTGTAGGCCTCTGAGAAGGGCATAGCTGGAGTACCTCTTTGATGGGGTATTGTCCTGATTAAATATGTTAATGCATAGGAAGCACTTAAGCCCAGCACCCGGGAGAGTTCTCAGTGAATGTTAATTGTAGTTGTCATTGACTGACTTCCTCTCTACCCTTTAGGACCCTGGCCTCTGTAACAGAGGACCCAGTGTGGTAGCTTAGGGGGCCCAGTTCAGCCACAGTTGAGTGGCTTCCTCAATTAGGTCAGCCGAGCCGGGTGTGTTCCATAGTCATGGATTGGAGCCCACATTCTAAGAATTTCCCTTCTCTGATTCTAGGAGGCCTTTCCAAGAATAACTAACCTGAACCTTTTTTTTTTTGAACTTCTAAATATTTTAAAAATGTTCAACTAACACATGCTAATGAAAGACTTGGGAAATATATAAAATGAAAAAATCACCCATAGATTCAGAATAACTCCTGTTAATATTTTGGAGTGTTTCTTTCAAATGTCTTCTTTCCCCTAGTTGACAATTATTTTTTTCAAAGTTACATATAATTTTATATCTTGTTATGTTTACATAGTTTTACAATTATTTTCCATTTGTTACACCTGCTTTATGAACATTTTTATTTCTAAAAGTGTTATTTATTGGTCCTCAATTTTTAGATTCAGGCATTGACAAATCTAAGAATATATTGGTCTAATGATGACATAATATACACATAATTGCACAGTTGTACTATATGTTCTTTAACTTGACCTTGATGTTGGACATTTAAGTTGTTTGCATTTTTCCACACTATAATAAATAAGTCTTGTAAGAGCATCTTGGTTCTAATAACCTTTTTCTGTCTTAAGGATTATTTTACTAGGCAGAATGCCCAGAAATAGGTCAGAGGGTAGGAATACATTCAGGATGAAGAGTTAAATGTTCTAAACAAAAGACTGCTGTCATCTAAACTGTTCAGGCTTTCAAGTGGAGGCAGAAGGATGTGGGGTTTCCCACCCTGCCTGCCCACTGTGTACCAGTGGCTAGCCTGGGATTGAACCTGTGCCCCGAGAATCTCTCATTTTGCCTAAGGCTGTCTGATTCCTCATCTGGTGGTCAGGTCTCCTTCTGTTCCTCATCTGTATTGTTCCAGCTGAGAGCGTATCACTGTATCCCCTTGCATTGGGGACTATCACTGATGCCTGAGCCTTTCCCGCTGGCCTCAGAGATCCCCTGGCCCACAGGTCCCCATCCCCTGCCAGCTGAAATGAGTACGCAAACCTTTTCTTGGCTACCTTCTGCCAGTCAGGCCATCTGCATCTGCTTCCCTCCATCTCTCTTCTGGCACAGGTATAAACAGGAGCAGGCCAAGGTCCAGGATGAGCTATTCCAGGTGGTGACGAGGGAAAGAGAGGCAGCCACAAAGCACAGGAGTGCATCCCTGCAGCAGGGGGAGGGCAACGTTGACCAGGAGAAGCAGAAGTCAACCCAGCTGGTGAGTAGAGATCTTCCTGAGCTGGCCTTTTGTGCTCCAGCAGCTCTGGGAGGCAGAGGTTAGGCCCTGGAGCCTGATCTCTCTGAAGCCCTGGGGCCTGGCTCCACCTTTGTGGAAAGGGTGTCTTTCTGGAGGACCAGGGGCTTGAGTTCTTATAGCCCTAACTCTACCACTAACTTGCTTTGCTACCTCTGGCCTGTATTTTCAGTTTCTAGAGCGCTAGGTTATATGGTGAGGGCTGGATCATTCAACAGTCTGGTCCCTCTCTCTGAAAAGTCGCAGTTTTAAGTGGTATATGTACCAGGAGGGTCTGAAGGGAGAGTACTAGGGGCTTGAGGGCATGCACTAATGAGATGGAGAACACAATTTTTTTTTTTAAAAGATTTTATTTATTTATTTGAGAGAGAGAATGAGAGAGAGAGAGCACATGAGAGGGGGGAGGGTCAGAGGGAGAAGCAGACTCCCTGCCGAGCAGGGAGCCTGATGTGGGACTCGATCCCGGGACTCCAGGATCATGACCTGAGCCGAAGGCAGTCGCCTAACCAACTGAGCCACCCAGGCACCCTGGAGAACACAATTTTTTAAAGGTAGGCAGCCTGGGTACAAATCCTAGCTCCCTGCTTACTACCTCGGGCCCGTCCTCCAGTGTCTTATGAGCCTTGGTTGAGGATCATGATGTTTGCACATAGGATTGCCCACGGGATTAGGGAGATAATAACTGTCCCAGGCTTAGCATGTGCCTGGCAGATTATAAAAACGCGCTGTTATCGCTGTTACTGTTATTAATGCATTTAATTGATGGGAGACTATTAGTTAGGATTCTTTCTGCTGTGAGTGAAGGCTTTATGTCGTAATCCCAGAAGTCTAGAAATGCCCCAGGCTTGACTAATTCAGCAGCTCGCTGGCGTCATGATCCCCATTCTCCTTCTGCTCTGCCATCTTCAGTGTGCCAGGGTGTCCTCAGGCTATACATTCCCACAGGTCAATGACAGCTGCCCCTGCACTCTGCCAGGTCTTATGCAGATGGGGACACACCTAGCAGAAGAAGAGAAAACTTTCCCGGAAGTCCCCAGCAGAAGGCCTCTGACATGGCACTGGCCTGAACTGCACTGGGGGCCCATGGCTCAGCCAGTCGTCTGCAGAGGGAACAGGGAGGGCTCCACTGACTGGAGTAGGGGCTCTTTTCTAGTCCCACTGGAGAGGGGGTGGACATCCAGATAGAAGTTGGACTTAGAGTAATAATTCTCCCAATTCCATTTCCATGTGGGAAAACCCCCACACAGCCACGAAATCCTCTGACACCAGCTGGGTGTCCTCCAATTCAACTCCCTCCTGAGACTCCACAGGGTAAGGGCTCAGGGCACAAGACTGCCCCCTCCCCACACTTCAGATACCACTCAAGGCCAGGTTGTCACCTGTGCTTCTGGTTGACTGGCTGTGAATCAGAGGTTCCCATCATCCCCTCGTTTGACTGATTTGCTAGAGTGACTCACAGAGCTCAGAGAAACATTTAACTTACTAAAAGGATTATGAAAGGATTTAACTCAAGAACAGCCAGATGGGAGAGATCCATAGGGCAAGGTATGTGGGGAAAGGGTGCAGAGCTCCCATGTCCTATGCCAGCGCGCCACTCCCCCGGAGCCTCTCTGTGCTCGCCTACCTGGAAGCTCTTCAGATCCAGTTGTTTTGGGGTGAAACTGGGGTGAGGCTTCATTACCTAGGCATGACTGATTCAGTTATTGACTACTAGTGATTGAACTCAACCTTCAGCCCCTCTCCCCTCCCTGGAGCTCAGGGGTAGGACTGCAAGTTCCAACCCTCCCACCAGTGATTGGCTCCACTGGTAACCAGTCCTCATCCTTCCATGCAGTCCAAAAGTCATCTCATTACCATAAAGAGAGGTACCTTTATCCCTCTCATCACTTAGGAAATTCCAAGCGTTTTAGGAGCTCTTTTTTTTTTTTTTAAAGATTTTATTTATTTGACAGAGAGAGACACAGCGAGAGAGGGAACACAAGCAGGGGGAGTGGGAGAGGGAGAAGCAGGCCTCCCGCTGAGCAGGGAGCCCAACACGGGGCTCGATCCCAGGACCCTGGGATCATGACCTGAGCCGAAGGCAGGCGCTTAACGACTGAGCCACCCAGGCGCCCCAGGTTTTAGGAACTCTTAACAGTAAAGACTAAATATTTAGTTCTTATTTAAATCATGATATCACAGCAGGGAATGGGGGCGGGGTGGGGGAGGGAAGAATGGCTGTAGCAGCCTCTAATGTCATCTGCTTCAGAGGCCATGGGCCAGGAGACGAGCAGCAGCCTCGCCCTGCCTTAGGTGGGTGGCCTGGTATACCCTGTGCTGCACAGAAGGAAGTTGCAGACGAGGTGAGATTACCATTTGGGACTGTGCCCTGGGTGGTGGCTGGGAGGAAGGCCTCTGCACAGATGTTGAAAGCTGCGGTGGGTACATAACAGATGCTAGTTGAACTAGGCCCTCTGGGAAATATGAACAGTACATCCTTGTCACCCTTGGGGAAGACAGACTTAAATCAAAAACTTAGAAAAAGGCCACATCGGTTTCAGTAAGTGTGAGGTGGAGGTAAAGATGATGTGCTTGGGAATGCAAAGGCAGTGGTGTTAACTGCTGGTGGAAGACATGGCTTTGACCTCAGCCTTGAGCAATATGGCTGGGGCCCCCAGGCTGAGGGAGCAGCTGCGGGGAGATGGGTGGGTCTGGAGGAGGTGACAGGACGCAGTGAGAGAGGTTAGTGAGGCGTGAAGCCACTTTATAGAAGGCCTTGGGCACCTTGCAGACTTGACCCACAAGATAGCCCTCCATGACTGAAACCTCGGAAGAGTCCCTAGAGACCATGAGGATGGCAATGATGCGATCTGACTGGTGTTTTTAGAATCCTGTGGCATCCTGGTGAAGAGTCAGTTGGTACAGAGAGAAACTGGGGTGAGGATGTGGTTTTAGGGGCTCTGACAATTAGTCTCCGCAGGGCAGGTTGTTGTCACCCCTTTTCAGGGAGCCTGACAACCAAGTGGAAAGGACTCTGGTTCTGGAGGTGAAGGGTTAACCAATATGGCATGAGCAAACCCAGCTGGCCACCTGGGACAGTCACCTAGCATGGAAAAGTGCAGCCTACAGGTGTTGGTGTTTCTTCCTTCTCACCTGGAATGTGTTAATTACAATGAAAGAAAATTCACAGCTTCCCTTCTTCCACCTGTGAAGGCTGGGTCCTGCCTCCTCAAGACTGTCCTTGGAGGAGAACCTTTACTATCGGGAAGGGACTTAAATGACCTTCACTACAGCTGTGTGGGTTTTCTTTTTTAACAAAGGGCAACTTTAGAATAAAGAAAATAAATCTTTATTTGATCCCCCCTCCCCAAATTTCGATGGATAATGCTCTTCTGAACCTGAGTTCTTAGGGAATAGTGAAGCAAGTGACTTCCTTCATTTTGAAAATGTTTATTGACTACTTTTCTGGGTGTTCCCATTTTTTTGACTGTTCAACATCCATCTCTCCATGCAGTTGGTGTCCTGTTTCCTTTTGGGAATTTACCTGGCTCATGTTGCGCGTTGTCTTGGTGGGATTGCAATCCCAGTGCCCAACTTCTTTTATGGAAGCCAGATCTCTTCTCTCCCCCTGCCATGGTGTAGCCATACCCGGAGGGCAGCCAGTCAAACCCTCTCTCTGGGGACTTTCGTTCTGAGTGAGTGAAGAGGCCAGGGTAGGACTAGCCCAGGCCTGCTCATCAGGATCTTCATGCGGTGAGGCCGTCTTGCTGTCTCCCACACCTCCACGGTACCTGTCGGTTTCCATCTGGTCTTCTGCCTTCTTGAGGATTGAATCGTCTGCTGATGACCCGCAGTCAGCTCTCCTTTGCTTGTGTTAGCTGGAGTTGGTTTCTGTTATTTGGTGCTGTAACAGATGCAAAGAGACACGTGAGCCTGGTTTTGAAGGCTTCAGCCAGTCAATGCAAACAGAGAAGGGAAGCCAATTCCAGGCCCTTTCTGTAAGTCAGCAGGGGGGTGAGGCACTCACCTAGATGCTGAGGATGCTGAGTGATACCATAGCCACCCCCCCACTTGGGTTGTTGTGGCTGGCAGGGCCTTTTAGTGGAGATCATTTCAAAACTGTACTTGTGCTTTGGAGGATTTAAATAAAAGGAAAAAGACGGAGAAAGGACCTGAACAGAAGCATAGGGAATTTTCTTTCCTCATCCGAGCGTTCCGTATGTACAGATTGAAGGAGCCTGCTGGGCAGGGCACTTAAGGCCCTAGTGTTTGGATCATAGCATGTTCTCCTGGCCTTGGGGCCAGGTTGGACCCCGAGGTGGATGTGGTGTGGTCTCTCGTTGTATGAGCTGGCTGCCCGCTTCTTGGGGCCACCTCTGTCTGGCCAGTGTCCTCAAGTCCTGCACCCTTGCACCTGTAGCCTTGTCTGGAGGACTTTTTCCCGAGTGTGCTGAGTGCAGTTTGACATTTAAAGTGCTTTTCTGCCCTCTCTTTGACAGTATTGATTTTTTAATCCTTTTCTGCATGAGGGAATGTTTCAGCTCATTATTGGGAAAAGTTAATAAAGCTAATGACAAGGAAAGGTAATAATTTTTATAACCTACTTCTGATGACAAAAGTGTTCCCATTTCCTATCTAGTGTAGTAGTGGACTGTTTTTGAGTATGTTATGTGTGTTCCCTATTACTTGCAGACTGTAGAGCCCCAGATATAATTGGGGTGAAGGCCCTGTGTTTCAGTGGAGCCTATGTTAGTAAGGTATGCTTTCCTCTGAGTTGGGGCAGGAAGTTTGGAGTCCCAAATGTTCTAGAGAGAAATAAGAACAGAGCGGTTTCTGGGGCTGAGTCTTCTGATGGGCAGAACTTTACTTTAGGGGAGAATGAGATTTATGACCTTGCCTGTTGGGATTCCTGACACATTAGGTATGAGATTGGAGTACACCTGATGGAAAGCAAAAACTTTCATTTTATTTCTTTTTTAGTGAGCAATTATTTTATTATTTTTTCTATATATTCTCTACATGCCTGTTATGTTAGGCACTGGGTTCGTTTCTTGATTTAGTGGGAACAAATGAGAAACAGCTTCTGTTCTTGAAAAGCTCTGTTCATTAGGGGAGGTAAGTATTCTCAGAAGTGACTGGACAGTGTCACAGTCTCAGACCAAAGGGATAGGAAGGCACTAGAGGAGGAAGGAGGTGGTGACAACAGACTCTTCCTGGCAAGGTGGGAAAATCTTCTGAGGGGAGGTGACCCGTGGGCTGGATCTTGAAGACTGAGGAGAGGCTCTCCAGGTGGAGAAGGCTGAAGGCTGAAGGCTGAAGCCTGAGCAGAGGCCGAGGGCGGGTGGGGACAAGCCGCTTGGCTGCGGTCTAGGGGCATGGGGTGTGGCAGGCAGGTGTGGGCCTGGGATGAAATTCTGCAAGTCTGATGGTGACCTTTGGGGGAGGGTTTTCTTATGCCTCAAAAGAGATGCACAAGAAGAGAGAGCTTTTCTTCTACTGAACCGTGGCCACAGGGAAAGGTCTAAAATGGCAGATGAAGAAGTGGGCCACTGGCCAGACGTCATAACCAAGTGCTTCTCCACCTGGGTGTGCCTGCCTAACCTAAGGACTTGCACAAGAAGCGTGGCTGTCCTGCTCCGCTCTCCAGTCTGCAGGGGAGGTTTGATCTACTGCGCCTTCTTTTCATTGTTCTGATGCTGGAAGAAGCTGCCACCTTAGCTGTATGAAGTCTGCAATCAGGATTTAAGGAAAATGATGGATTCAGAAGTTTTTGAGTTGTAATTTTCTGAAATCCTGAGTGAGATAGGTTACAGCTATAGCCTTTCTTCCTAGTTCTCCCCTCCTACATCTTCGTAAGTCTCATTCCTCAGATTATAAGCTCCTCAAGGTGAGGAACTGTGGTCTTCTCAGTAGCACTCAGTAAATTATAGATGTGCATGGATGGTTAGGGAATCATGGCTAGCTAGAGCTCCAGTGGATGAGGGGTGTGGGGCAGTGCCTCCTGCTTCGGAGACTTTTTTTTTTTTTTTTTTTAAGTTTTTATTTATTTAGGGGCACCTGGGTGGCTCAGTTGGTTAAGCGACTGCCTTCGGCTCAGGTCATGATCCTGGAGTCCTGGGATCGAGTCCCGCATCGGGCTCCCTGCTCAGCAGGGGGTCTGCTTCTCCCTCTGACCCTCTTCCCTCTCGTGCTCTCTGTCTCTCATTCTCTCTCTCTCAAATAAATAAAATCTTAAAAAAAATTTTTATTTATTTATTTGAGAGAGAGAGATATGGAGAGAGAGAGTGAGTGAGCACAAGCAGAGGGAGAGGGAGCAGCAGACTCCCTGCTGAGCATAGAGCCCGACTTGGGGCTCGATCCCAGGACCCTGAGATCACAACCTGAGCCAAAGTCAGACGCTTAACAGACTGAGCTACCCAGGCGCCCCTGGAGACTTCTGTACAGCAGTCCTTGTTTGGCTCCTGGAAGCCTCATTGTGTCCCGTTGCGAATAGGTGGAAGCATGTACCCAGGTCAGCCTTCTCTGGATAGCAGTTCATAGGTCTGACCTTTTCAAATGATAAAACAAAGCAAAACAAAACAAAACAGCCTTTCACTATGATGACATCTTGGAGTCAGCTAGTTTACATGACTCCTGTCAGAGACTTACACACTTGGGGTTTAACTTGCATGGAAGAAGGCAGTGGCTGGGCCTGGTGGCTCAGGCCGGGGGTCGGGAAGTTCTCTACTTGACACGCAGCTGAGGAGGCCTGACACCTGGGGACAGCTTTTTGGCATGGCTGTTTGTTTTAGAACATTAGTAGCCTACGGACTCTAGTGGCCTTGTCCTTATGCCTCCTCCAATTTGAGCTACAGAGATCTTGAATTCCTTTGGAGATGGATTTTTCAGCACCTAGATGGCTGGTAAAATCCATAATCTGAAAAAAAAAGCAAAACGAGTCTGCCATCCATAGCCCCTTTCTTTACTTCCCTAAATATTGCCGTTTTATTATCTTTTTTCTTTTCAAGATTAGATCAGGGGTGACAAACTTTCTCTGTAAAGAGCCATATAGTAAATATTTTAGACTTTGCAGGGCCACATTTGGTCGCTGTCACACATTCTTTGTTGTTGTTGTTTTTACAAGCTCTAAAAAATGTAAAAACACATTCTTCCTCAGAGGTCATACGGAAAGTGGCTGTAGGTTGGATTTGACGGGTGAGCTGTAGTTTGCTGACCTCTGGACTAGATAGTCCAGCTCCAGAGACTGTAATTGTTTGAGTCTCTCTGAGTCACCAGGTGCCTCAAGCAGCTGGGGGGCAGTGGTGCTGACGGGGATGGATCCTAGCTCCTCAGTGGTTTTTATTCCTGTGAGAAGTTTCACGGCACAGTGGTACCTGATTGCCTCAGTCTTCTGGTAGGTAAAATGAGGACTTTTCTGGGGATAGCCCAGGGGGCAGTTTGGGAAGAGTCATGAACTTCCACTTTAACTCCTGATTCTTTTTTTACATTTGACATTTTTTAGAGTTTCCATTTCTCTGCTGAAATTCCCCATCATTTACACATGTTGTCCACCTTGCCCTGTGGATCCTCTAAACCTCTTTATCATAATTATCTAAAGTCTCTGATAATTCCGACATCTAGGTCATCTCTGAGTTTGGTTCAGGTTCATTATTTCCTCTTTCGATAATGGGTCCCAATTTCCTACAGCTTCATGTGCCTTATGATTGATACTGGATATCATGTGTAGAAGAACGCTAGAGGCTGAGGAAAATAGTGCTCATGCCCCGAGCCGGCCATCTTCTTCTTTTGACAGGTCATGGTGTGGGAGGGTGGGTACATCTTGTCTGTACTTGAGCAGGACGTGGGCTCTGTTGGTGCTTTGGCTTCAGACTGAGGGTCGGACCCAAACCTTCTGTTCAGCAGGACTTGGGATCTGAGCTCTGCAGGGTTTGTCTGTGCCGTCTTACTTTCTCATCAGACTTGTGGGAGGCCCTGCTTATCTTGTCCTGGGGGTGCTTCCTTGCACCTTCTCCAGCTGCAGGTGGCTCCTGGGTGGTGCTCAGTGTAGGGCCTGGAGTACCATGGGCTTCTCTCCGTCTTCTGCTGGGCTTTCACATGTCCACTGGCCCCATGCACCTGCACCTCAGGAATCCATGGAGGGTCTCTCAGTCACTTCTCCTGCCCTGTTCCCCAGGACTTTCAAACAATATAGGTCTTGAGGACGAGGCTCGTAACTGATGCCACATTTATTTCACACTTCCCTTTGGTCATCATCACTTTCAAGCGCACTTCACACCCCAGGGAAAATGAGAAGGGCAAAGTCAAATGATTGATTTTGTTCCCTCTCTGAATGTTCGGGCCCATGTGACTATTGTTGTATGGGGCCAGTCCTTCCACAGGGCAGGCTGACTCTCCACAAGGTACAGAGGACATTCCACACAGCTGACGGCCACCATGCCTCATTTGCAGCCACACTTACTCAAAGAGCAAGGGTGGGCGCATTCATTTTCTTAGAGAATCAGAATAATTGTTTGGAAGCGGTACTGAGGCTGCCTGGGTTCCTACTTTCCTTATTAAGGTCAAAGTTAAAATTACGTGGCCTTGTGGCCATATGGTAGGATAATTTTTAGAGATAGGAAAACTACAGATAGGCTAGTTATGAAAACTGGTTCAACCATATTTTTAGCTGATTACACACCAAAAAAGGAACTTTGGCTTTATTTCTCTTATATTTTACACAAACTGGGGCTGGGGAGGGCATAAAAACCATTCAGGGACTAAGAACCTGGCACCCAAGTCCAGGGATGGCCCCCAGTACACCAGGACTGGATCATGACGCTTGTGGGTAGTTGTGAGGATTGACCCATGGAGCCATTGGTGTGAAATGCCTGGCACCCAGGAGCTCCAGGAATTGGGCACGTTGTTCTGGGCTAGTGAAGCTGACAGAACTGTACCCAGATGAGCCCATCACTGGGGTTCCTTCACTCCTCTGTGCTGTTTCCTTCCTGGTGTAGAAATGGGGGTAGACAGGGTTGTGCGTTGTTGGGCAAGTTATACCTCCTTCCCCTCTTCTCCACTTCCATCCATGGACTCTTGACAAAGGGTTGATGTGAACTGATTCCTAGAACAAATCAGTCCTTCAGGCTTCTGACCAGTCCTTTGGAGAGACAGGCTGCAGTAGTGTGGAGGCGGGTGGGGGGTGGCTCACAGAAACACCTCATTTGTGGGCAGATGCTTTGGGGTTTTCCACCTGTGTGGTATGGGTATCAAGGGCCCTCCCACTCAGCCTCGTCCCTGGCTGCCATTTACCTGCAGCACTTTGCTCTTGGTCCATCTCCCTGCCTGACTTCCCCACCTGCTGTGTGTCAGGATCACCCGGGAACTTGGATCTTAGGCCAGAAACGACTGGATTAGACTCTTTGTCTCTGTGACCCTGGAATCTGTATTTTGAACAGCCCCACCTGATGCAGGCCCAAAGCTGGCTCCTGGACTGATGTTGCAAGCCATGGACCCCACAGTGGTTCTGCCCCTTTTGCTGTTTGGGCCCCTGAGGGATGTGTAGTATTCCCACTGGTGATGTGGCTCCCCATGGTACTCGAGGGCAGAGGCTGTGCTATTTGAAATGTGCACCAGGCCCCCATCCCCGATGCAACTCACTACCTACGTGGGTGCCTTTGTCAGACCTCTTGGCCTCAAAAGAAAGCAGGAGCTCTTTGCTGAGGATAGCTAGGAAAGCGCTCTCTACTGATACCGTGCCCTGGGAAGGGTCAGGCAAGCTGGGCTTGGTATTGTGGGGGACAGGTGGTAAGAAACTGTTGTCAGAGCGGGCAGTGCCTACTTCAGGACATGAGTGAGGTCCAGTGGCACGTGGCGGACTGCTGGCAGTAACGTGCACCGTGTGAGAGAGCTCAGACCCCTAGTTCCTTGTAGCAGCAGCCCATGTGCTATTTGAGGCATGTGGCAAGAACAGAAAGAAACCTCTCAAGGCATTTAGACTCCCTCGCCGGCCTGTGAACGGGAGGGCTACTACGGTCTAGTTGCTTCTCAGGTCCCTGGGACATGCCCCCAGAGTGAGCCCAATGGACCTGAGAGGGTTGAGCTCTGGGCATTACCCCTGGGAAGCTTGTTAGGCTCCTGTTTCCTGTCCACCTCATTAGATGCATTGTGATGGTGTCCTTGGGCTGGAAAAGTCCTGTTTTTCCCTCAGCTCTTTTACACATTTTGAAGCACCAGGAAGATGGTGGTTACCCTGGCAGTGGGGAGCTGGAGGACTAGGGTGAGGGCAGGTGTGGTGAGGTGGGATTGAGAAGGGCCAAAGGGAATGGGGGGCTGGTCTGGATAAGGTCACCAGGGTGGTGCCCACTGAGCAAGGCGATGGTGAATAGCAGCCACTAGCTGTTTGGATCTTAGCAGAAGGTGGAAGGTGTGTGGACTCCTTCTCTTTAAAGAAAGCTGTTGCTCTGTGCACTTCTCAGAGTAAAATGCAGGGATTTCAGAATTTGTTCCAGAATGGCCCTCCTGTGGGAGGGGAGATCCCAACACTTTGGAATAGTGAAAGATGTGCATTTAGCCCTCTTATTTAAGAGGCTGGAATTCCAAGTGGGTTTCACAGCCTGGGTTGATTAGGATTTCGTGCAGCTTCCTCCCCTTTACCACCTCATGGATCTGCAGATGCCTTTAGTTTTCCCTTCCTGGCTCTGGTGCGGAGCTCAGGTGACCTCTGCTGTGTGCTGACAGAAGCTGGAAATCCTCATTAGCTGCTAACTTTGTTAGGCAAATGGGTGATTGCGGTTCCATTCCTGGTGTCATTGCTTCTAATTAGCAGATCGCATGTCTACGAAAATGTCTCTTAGCACCAGGGATGCTAAAGAGGCTGACAGCTGGGGCTGGGATCTGGAGAGCATTGTGAAAGAAGCTTTTTCTCTTAAGTCTCTTGAGGAACTCTGCTGCCGACCTCAGCCAGGATCCTTGGCCTCTGTGTGCCTGATGGGTCCCAAGGGGTCTGAGCCGCAGACTTCCTTGGAAAAACCCAGCAGCAGCGGGGTGAGGGAGTGGTCGTGACCTGAGCCATCTGACCGGCATCACAGCAGCCGGTGACGCCTTACTCACCTACCGCTTTGTGTCTTGTGGGAAGCCCGGGGCCTAGCTGAGAGGTTAGGGCTTTGGTGTTTTGAGCAGGTCTTGTGCACTGTAGGTAAGCCTAAAATTGTAGGGAAACCTGACTTGAGAACTGAGGCAGGAGTTGGAGAGTGTTGTGCTGGCCGTCCTGGCCTCGGAGAGGATGCCGGCCGTCAGGGACAGTGGTGCTCAGCAGTGGCGCCTGCTGTTTGTGCCTGCTCTGTGCCCATCCCATTCTTCTTCTTCTGGAAGCAGTGCCCGCCACCCCTGCCACTCGCTTTGTGCCTGTGGATCAAGTGGGGCTGGCCCTACAGCCCTAACTGATCTTGGCAGCAGTATGTTTTCTTTTTCTGTCCTGCTTGAGTGAAATTGGGCTGGTGCCTGCCCACTTCCATGCATGCCTCTAGGATGCCAGCAGGGCTGTGGAGAGGGGAGGGTCATGGTTTATTTTAAGTCTGTTTATGTGGTTTATTCACATAGTCTTTGGGGGAGCTACCGTTCTGCCTTTTCCTTTTTCTGAAAAAATGTTTTAGATTTGTCAATTAAGCAGATTGTGTTTGCCCCCTTAGGTAGACACCACTGCTGGCTACTGGCAAGGTAAAGAGTTGGAAAGGGATTATTTGGCTGACAAACATCAACAAGTGTCTCAGACATTTTCCCCTTACCTCTGTGTCCAGTCAGTGGCTGGACGAGGTCCCTATCTCGTGTGTCTGGCCTACAAGATTCAGGCTCTTAGATAGAGCAGCATGTGCACGAATCAGGAGCAGCTTGGGCTGTAACAGAAGCCCAGGTGGCAGTGGCTTAAACAGTGGGGGTGTGTTTATTTGGTGAATAAGAAATCTGGGGGCAGACAGCTCAGGCGGGTCTGGTAGCGCAGTGCATCAGGAGAGATCCATTGACCTTCTTTCCTTTTGAGCCACCATTCTCAATGCAGCTCTCCTCATGGCCTCAGGATGGCTACTGTGCCTCCAGACATCTCATTTGTTTTCCAGTCAGGAAGAGGGAAGACCCAAAGCCTTTTTTTTTTTTTTTAAAGATTTTGTTTATTCATTTGAGACACAGAGATAGAGCATGAGCAGGGAGAGAGGCAGAGGGAGAGGGAGAAGCAGGCTCCCCGCTGAGCCAGGAGCCCGATGTGGGACTCGATCCCAGGACTCTGGGATCATGACCTGAGCCGAAGGCAGACGCTTAACCATCTGAGCCACCCAGGAGCCCCGCAAAAGCCTTTTCTGACTCAAGTTTTGTTTTGTGTAGGAGAGATACCCTCTTTAGGGACTCTCACCAACACAACCGTGTCACAGGGCTACCTCTGGCTAAAAGGGAAGCTGGGATAGTGAGTGATTTTAACCGGGGATCTGACCGCCCCCCAAAATCAGGTCTGTTTTTAAAGAAGGGGCTGAATGCCAGTCAGGTGGCAAGCAGCATCTTCTGTAGCAATGTAGAAGGAGCCCTGCTTCTGGACTTGTTAGCCCTGGACACAGATTCACCAAGTACTCCCACTGTGATCTTGGACACCTTCCGTAACCTCCACAAGCCTCAGTTTCCTTGCGTGTCAACTGGCAAACATCCAGAGTCGTAAGGATGATTTAGTGACATGGTGGAAGCCAAGCACCCAGCACGCTGGCTGGCAGGCGGAAGGCAGTCCCTGCATTCTTGTCTTTGCGTCATGCCGAGCTCCCCCAAATGCAGGAGAGGAGAAGTTCAGCAGGTGACGAATCTGAGGGTGGAAGTGGGGGCTGACTCCACCGTGGCGGAGACGGGATGCTACAGAGGGCAGGTGGGATGGCGGTCGCTGGGTGCTGCCTTTCTGGCCCTCCCTCCCTGGAGCGGGCGTCATTTGTCAGAAGCACCTGTGGTGCTCCTTCATTCTAAAGCAGACCTTCCAAATCCCACTGGGCAGTGTCTCCAGCCTCCCAAGGTTAGTCTCAGCTTCCTGTTCCTGCGCTCTCCTGGTGGGTGTTCTCACCGATGCCCAGGCTGGAGTGTTTTCATGGCCCTGGGCTCTGGTGAGGCTGAGGGGAGGGGCCCACTTGCAGGCATTCTGAGTGGAGCCAGCACACCCACACTCTTGGCGGCACTCCCTCCTGCCTTGCTCAGTTCCCACAGGCTTTCTCCGGGGGCTTCTGGGGCCCTGTTCTCCGCTAGGACTGGGGTGGTCGGGGAGGGCAGCTAAGGGGGATGCCGAGCAGAGCATCTCTGTGTTTAAGGCCCTTGTACTGTGTGTACCCTGCCACGCAGCTCTGGTACCACTGGGCTGACTGCACTAGGAAGGCCTCTTGGAGGAGGGGTCTGCTCCTGCTCTTTGCCCCCCAGTGGGCTCGCACAGTGCAGGCACCCATCCCCCCGTGACTCCTGCTGGCTCTGTCCACTCTCGTGCCCTTCCCAACACACAGGTCCCTCCGTGGATTCGTCTCTTCATATGCGGTCCTGAGTGCTCCCTGCCGCCCTAGTGCCCTTCCCTGCCTCGACGGTCCGCTCTCTCGCCTCCGCACCTGCACACCCTGTGAGCCACGGCAGGAGGTGTGCTAGAGCACGCAGGGCAGGATCAGCTCAAGAGCCTCTGTTCGTGGGGCCTCCCGAGTGTCAGACAATGTGGAACATGGGGCCCATTCTCTAGTTGACTGCTCGGACATGATGTCGGCCCCTTATCTTCCCGCTGACACACACTGGACATTAATAGAAATACATTGCCACGGCACACGTGTGGAATTTCAAGCAGCTGCCCGGGCTGGCGCCTTCCATAGCCTATTGTGTGCTTAACCTCTTCCGAAGAGGGTTTTGATGAGAAATGAGTAAGACTGTTAACTCTCGGCAGCTGGGTATGTGGCAGGTTTTCTTTCTTCTTCTTCTTTTTTTTTTTGCTTTTCCCCTTCTTGATTCTCTGCAGTGCTTCCTTAATCTTTGCTCTAGAGGGGTGGGCTTTGCCGCCTCAGGATTTTGTATTTAATCCTCTGCTGCTTGAGCCGGGCTCTTCTGGCACTGATGGGAGCAGCCTTGGTGGTGGTGCAGGGGGCGTAAAAGTGGGACCACGGGATCTTCCCCACAGCCTGGGTTGTTTGGCCCAAGTTTCTCCCTCTGGCCCTAGTCCCTGGGGAAGCTCCTTTATGGCTGAATGGGGCCATTGGGACGCCTGGCTTCTCTTCTGAGATGCTCTAAGCTTTTAGAGTCATTTTTTTCCCCTTTATCTCATCTCCTTACTTTTCCTCAAGAGCTGCCAGTGATGCCTCAGTTTTCCTGACTGGCATCTGAAATCCTGGAGAAGAATGACTCACTCAGAAGCCCTGGGTCTTGGTGTGGCCAGGCGTGGTCAGTCGGGGTTGGCATGTCATCAGAGTGGTCCGGAGGTGTTGTAAGAGGGATTCTCGACTGCTTACTGTGTGGGATAGCTTCGTACACCTTCAGTTTCCCCAGCTGCAAAGTGGAGGCTCTCATAGGCTTCGTGTGGGGTTTAGATGAGATAATGCTTTAGCGTCTAGGAAAGTGTCTGCGCTATAGTAGGTCCACAACAAAACTCACCTCAACATTTTCTTGTGGCCTAAGGCTGAAGAGCATTCCTTGCCAGCAGTTTCCAGATCACGTGTCTCTGTCTTCTACTATGGCTGTTGTTCTGTTGATACGTCCTCCTACATCAGACACCTGCTTCTTTTTTTTTTTTTTTAAAGATTTTATTTATTTATTTGACAAAGAGAGACAGCGAGAGCAGGAACACAAGCAGGGGGAGTGGGAGAAGCGGGCTTCCTGCCGAGCAGGGAGCCCGATGTGGGACTCGATCCCAGGACCCTGGGATCATGACCTGAGCCGAAGGCAGACGCTTAACGACTGAGCCACCCAGGTGCCCCAGACACCTGCTTCTTAACTCTCCCTTCTCTCTTTTCCCCAGAACCCATTCTTGGCTTTCCCTGGTCCTTGTCTTCACCCCCATCTCCCGGCCCCAGGCATCTCCCTGCCCTGCAGGATTGGTACTGACACTGCTTACAGCCAGCATCTCCTTCCCTTGGTCCTCGTGTCCTTCCTCCATGCCCTCTTTGCTAGACTCCAGCCATGGGCACACCCCCCACATGCCTCTCTGAGCCTGGGCCTGGGCTCCTGAGGGCCACCCCGGGAAGTCCCACACCGCGCTGCTGGCTCATCCCCCTTTCACCCTTTCCGGGTGGCTGCTGTGGTGTTCTGCCCTGCACCCGTCCCAGGCCATGTCCACACTCACTCGTTGGGCCCAGCTTGGCTTTCTCTGTCCCTGCCTTGCCACCCTCTCTTCCCCATCCTCTTGCAAGGGGCCTTACCTGCTGTGGCCTGGGTCTCGCCCTCCTGTCCCCGTGGAGCTTGCTCTGGTTCCTTCCCTTTCCCACTCCCCATGCTCAGCTCCTCCCTGTCTGAAACCAGCACCTTTCCCCAGCAGCCCCTCTGGGTGCAGCCTTGCTCTCCCTTTCCTTTATCATCCTGTTTTGAAATTAGCAGTAAAATTGTAATCTCGCTTCTCCAACTCATTCAATTTGGTCTTTGCTTTTTTAATAGGTTGTTCTCAGAAACTATTCTGTCTTTTTTCCAAGAAATCAGATGACTTCCTTCACATTTGCTCTAGGGGGTATTGGATGCTAAAGAGCCCCCCTGCCTTTGAACTCTCACTTTTGTGAACCTCTGTGCGTCCCTTTCCATCTGTGTAACACGCGTTCCCCGAAGGGTGCTGTTGCCCATCCTGGGTTGGGTCTGACATGACATGGTCGAGGGCCTGCTGGAGCCTGCAGTCCACTTGGAGAGAAAGACATTCAACGAGGAAACACTCACTGAACTACAGAGAGAAGTGTGATGCTGCTAAAGAACAGCATATTTAGAGAGAAACAGTAGGGACCTAATTTACATGGAAGTTTGCAAAGGCTTCTCTGAGGAGCAGACCTTTGAGCCAAGACCTAGAGGAATGATGGTAATTAAAAAAAGAACAGGGAGGAGGACACCCCGGTCGGGGGGAGGTACATGGTCAGGGGTCTGGGGTGGGAGGGAGCTCAGTGAGGCAGGGGGGGTGGGGGGGGGGGGGGGGGGGGGGTGGTGGAGGGTCTTGTAGGCACCGTGGGAAGTTCGGGTCAGAGGCAGAAGGGAGCCTGTGACTAGTTCTCATGAATGTTCTGTGTGTGGTGGCTTAGAGCAGGCGAGAACAGAGGCAGGAGTCCTGAGAGGTCATGGTGACCCAAAGGACAGCGACTGCGAGCGGGTGGGGAGAATTGCACAGAGAAAGAGGTATGTGGGTGAAAAAGAAGGAAGTGTCAGGCATGATTTCTCGGACTTCTGGTTTGAGGTGCCCTTTGCCGACAGGGGTGTGCCTAGGGGAATACATCTTCTCTGGCCTCCCTGCCTCTACCCTATTCCCAGATGGATGTGCGGTCCACAGATGGTCCTAATGTCAGGGCAGAGACTGAGCTGATGTAACAAAGAAGCCCTCCAATACATGTATTCCTCTTTCTTGTAACAGTACAGAGGTGTGTGGGTAGTCCACGGCTGCTGGGGGCTCAGCCAGCCTCAGCACCTGTGGGTTCGAGGTGCTTGCTCCAGTTTTCGTGCTTCCCAGCCCATGGGAAAGTGAAGGGGCCTAGCGGTCCCATGCCCGCTCAATCATTTAAGGGCAAGACCTGGATGCTGTTTCTGGACATATCTTATTGCCAGAAAGCAGTCACATGGCCGCACCTAGCTACTGGTTGCCTAGGAAATGTAGTCTAGCTGGGAGCCCCACTGAAATGCTACTAGCCTAGAGGAAGGAAAGAATGGATGTTGGGGGACAGTGAAGATCTGTTATCTGTTGCCTCCTCATTCCCCCTCAGAGACTCCCTCCAGGTCTACCTTTGGCCTGATCTCTGTTGAGGGCTTTGCATATCTGGGTGCTGGTTGGATATATCTCTCCTGATGCCTTCAGGTACCTCCAACGGAGAATGTCCAGAGCAGAAAGTGTCTTCTTCCCAAAGCTGTGCTTCATACAGTCATTTATAAAATATTTCGCCCTTGTGATAACTGCTCAGTGGTCCACGCATAGCAGTAAAGGGCCATAGAGAAGATATGGTGCTGTCAGCTCTGCCCAGACGTTTGAGGGAGGTATTTCTGGGGAGTAAGGGGAGATATTACATCAGAGTTGAGCTGTCTTCTCCTTTTTCTTCCTAGTGGTCAGCTGGCCTTCCAGGCAGCTGGCCTGAGGGGCTTCTGCCGAGACCTCAGACATGTGTCTCTGTTGTTTTGAAGATGATCTGTCAGGATGCTGAATGTGGCAGGGCATGTAGCTCTTCCCTGGCCATCTGTCCACAGTTGGGCCCTGGCCAGACCTCACAGAGGGAGTTTTCCAGCAGATCAGATGGAGTCAGAAGTCCTTTAGGGCTAGGGACTCCCTCCCGGAAATTGGATTGAGATGAGGAGAACTGAGTTTGAGTCTAAACCGGCCTGGCTGCTGGTGGCGAGGCTTGCTGGAGGGTCTGGCCCTGCTTGAGCATGGCCACCTCTGGAAGGTGAGGTCCCTGGGTAAGTTCCCCCACCTTCTTCCCAAGCCCTCCCCTGAGTGAGCAGACCCACCCACCTTTAATGCTAATTCCCTTTGCAATGAGCCTGAACTTCCCTGCATCCCAGTTAAAGCCAGCCCATTAGCACTGCCCCATCTGTCACCATAAGCGGAAAGTTCTTCTAACAGGTGGGCAGGCAGCTCTCCCGTGCTAATAAGGAATCTATGAAATTCCTCCAGGGACTCAGTGGTGGCACGGTAATAGGCCTAGGCTTTGCCCTCCTCCGCAGGAAGACGCAGCTGACCAAGGGCGGTTGGTGCCCTGTGCTGACCCCAGCATGACCCTCTTGACCTCCAGAGGCTCTGGGAGGATGGGAGAGTGAGATTGCAGCAGAGGCCATTCTCATCTTTCTTGCCCTCTGGGTTTCCCTGGAGTCACTGCCAGGACTGGAGGAAGGGAATGCGTGTTTTATCTTTTGTCTGGCTTTGCAGGGCCGCTTGGGGGCTGGTGTTTTCCTCTTGGCCTCTGATAGCGCTTCTTTGAACACAGTTGCTTTTTCTCCTTAAGGAGAATTTGCCTGTGTTGTGCTAACTTGATCCTTGTCTCCGCTGCCCTAGAGTTGCAGAATTCTGCTCCTTTGCTGGGCTCTGGCCAGAATAGACCTGGGTTTTTAGGATTTTCAGGTAGAGAAGTTTGTGGTTGTGTCCAGCAGCTGGCTTGGCGTCATGGCATAGCATGGATTGAGGAGCCACGTTAGGTGGGATCAACTCCTGCTTCCCAGCTGTGCTCCTGGGTAATGTCATTTAATGTCTCTGTGGCCCCCTTTGTGAAGATAGGATGATGGCTGTGCCCGGCTGCCGCGTTGTGGTGGAAGTGCTTAGAGCGGGGCTTGGTGCGCAGCAGGACTCAGTACCTGTCAGCTCAGCTCTTTTGCCCTTGGGATCACTCACAACCCTCTGCCATGTAGCAGGCCCTCCCCTCCAAGGCCCCTTGCCCTTCCCACTCAGGGAACTTCGTAATGCCCAGTAGCACTCACTCATTTGATGGCCACATAAAGGATTTTCTGTTCTAAGGAGTTCATCAGGTTTTGGAACAGGGTTTCAGGGTGGAGGCCCGAGCTCAGAGCCCTGTGTGTTTGGGGGCAGGGGTCGGCCTCCTGCTGGGTCTTTGCCTGTGGCATTACATTTTCTGCACTCACTGGGGGGCAGGCTCTGGGGTTTAGGAAGGGTAGGGAAGGAGGGCAGGCTCTGTGAAGAACCCAGTCAACTCCTTCCTACTCTTCATCCTGTCATGGTCCCGTGGGAATGATTTTGCTTGTTACCACAGTCAGAATCCTGCTGCGCTTTGTGAATGAAGTTGAGGCCGGCTTGTCCTGGAATCCCTTCCTGTCCTGCGCGTTGGGGCCACTAGGTGGCAGTCCCGGGCCACTCGTCGGCTGGAGGACCCAGGGCTTGGAGCAGGCCTCTGCAGGCAGGAGGGGAGGGCAGGCCCCTTCCCCTGACATGCTCCGTTTGAGGGCCCGGATCTAGCTGAGCAGGCTGGAAAGGCCCATTATTCTGGGCCTGATATCTCACTGCCCCCTTCCCCTTTTGCTGGGAGACCCAGGTTTTTGCCTTTGTGGCCCCCTGAGGCCTCCCTTTGTTATGGCTGCCCTGGGGACTGGTACAGATTCCTGGATGGGGCTGGCTAGTGGGGACACATCCTGCCATCCAGCCCCTTCAGTGGAGCTGCCTGGGGGAGGGCTCCCCTTTCTTCCTGCAATATTCTGCTCCTCATCCAGAAAGTTGCTGATGGCTTGGCTTGGGTCCAGAAAAATGTAGAGGAGGCACAGTTGGGATTAGATGAGGAATGAGAAATGTTGGGGTTTTATGCTGGGCTGGGCTGGGCTGGGCTGGGCCTGGGCATTCACTCCTCAACCACAGGTTCCTTTGTTCCCAGAGCTGGTAAGTCCCATTGCCTTTCCTTGCCAAATACCTGAGGTCAAGGCCAAATTAAGAGCCGAGGAGTCTGTGGTCTTCTTCCCTGGCTGGCAGGTGGGAGGAGAAACAGTAGGAGTCCTTCCACAAGCGCTTCCGAGGGAGCTGGTGGCACCCTCATGTGCCTTTTCCTTGGCTTCCTTTTGCAAAACAAGCAGATTCTGACTTTGCTGTGGGTGGATGGACTGCCATGGTTTTGGCAGCCAAGGAGATTTTTCAAGGCCTGGAGAAGAAGGGACACAGAGAAATGAGCTAATGTAGTGAGCTAATATCATGTTGGGTTTAAGGAACCCCTAGTCGGCATCTAAACAGACTTTCTTGCTCATTTTTGCTGAGAAGCCAAGGTCCTGGCAGCAGGAGCTGTGCTGTCCTTTTGCCCTCCTGAGGGTGGCAGAGGAGGGGTAGGCAGGGAGTCGTGGCCTGGTGCAAATCATCCTGGTGATATTCTAGTGAGCATGCTGCAGCCTGCCTGCATGCCTCCCTAGCTCTGGCTCGCAGAGCACTGGCCCACGCTGACACTGGGGTGGAGTCCCGCGTAAACACTGGACAGGCCTGGGTGGAAACAGCTTCTAGGAGAGCTGGCCGAGTTGTCTCAGCCTTACCAGGCCCTTGGTGTTCTTCTCACACATCCTCATGCTCCTGCCCCTCTTTTCCACCTTTATCTTTTTACTCCTTCCCCCTCCCACCCCCCACCCCCCACCCCCCACCTCCCCCAGCTTCTTTCTCGTGTCCAGGCACACTGCCCAGAGCCTTCCTGGGCTGCCTTTCCACAGCGGTGGGTGAAGAGAGTGGCCACAGGCTTTGTTCTTTCTGCTCCGTGGGCTGTAGCACTCCAGCATGAGCACTGGGTGCTGCGGCGCACGCATGCCAAGCCCCACTGGAGGTCGGTGCCACCTGAGAGATTTGTGGTGTGGCAGCATGGAGAAGCTTATAAGGGCTGCTTTCCCTGAGTGGGCGGGAGGACAGATAGGACCCGTCTTGAGGCTTTATTGGGAAAATACTGCTTTGAAGGTGGTGTACGCATTCCAGGAGAAGTTGGTGGGGCAGGGGGGTGGGGGTTCTTACTAGAATTATCTGTGTGCTTCTTTGAAGAGTTCATAGCAGCACAGAAAGCCTGGTGGGCCTGGTCTGGGCTTACAGGTTGATAAAGCAAGCAACCTGTTCCGTGTTAATCCATCAGATAGTCACATAGTAGATACGGCTCCAGTTCTTTAAATTGGAGTCTGAAGTGCCCTAAGAGGGAGGTAGTGAGTAGCAGAAAAATTTAAAAAAAAAACCTCTCATCTATGTTACTTACACAAATTGTGTGGCTGTAGTTAAGTATCTCCGGGCATCAGTTTCTCCATCTGTAAACTGGGGACAGGGTTATTGCAAGGGTAGAGTGTAAACACACTCAAAGTGCCTCGCTCAGTGCCTCACACGTACTAGGTCCTCAGTGAGCTGGCTTGCGGTCGGCACAATCTTTCCTTCAGCTCTGAGGCCAGGTACTCAGCCTGTGGGGACTGGTCACATCTCCCTGTGCATGTCAGTGCCTGGACGCCCAGGGGCACCCCTCTCAGCTGAGCTCTTTTTAAGGTGCTGGATGTGGCAGAGCAGGGAGCTGGGGAGAGGAGGCCGTCCTGTCTAGGAGCAAGCTTTCTGATGTTTCCTCTCCAAAGCAGGCTGCTTTGAGCAGCTCAGCTGCCAAAGTGAAAATCCTGCACTCTCACCCTAATTGGTTTTCAGGAGAGATTGATTTTTGCCTGTGTGACTGCCGCTATGAACCCTGATGTCTCTCTCCTTAGGGATCACGTACCTCCAGATGAATTTTGTTTTTAGCCACCACAGAGTCCATCCTCCACCTTTTCTGTAAGGACGCATTTAGGAGATAAAGGTAGGCACCTTCAGCCTTTGGCCTTGGAGGCTGTCCCTTAGAAGGGGCCCCAGGTTAAGAAGCTGATGGCAGACCAGGAGATGACCACAAGGAGGAAGGGAGGCTTCTGTCAGTCTTCCTGGGTCTGGCTTCTTCCCAGAGAGGTAATGAGTGGTCGCATTCTAAACTCTGGGGGAAAGGGAGACTGCAGAGAGAATCAGGACTCCTCAAGTAGATGAAGAACGAGAGCCTGGAGAAGAGCAAACCAGCTGCTCTGGTTCCAGGGAGAGCCGAGGAAGGTGTGTGGCATATAAATGGAACCTGGAGAGAACCTGCGGAGGGAGAGGGTTAAATGAAGCTAGAGCTGAGTATAAATGCTTCTTACAGCTCTCCACAGGGTCTGTTCTGGCTGGCGTGCAGAGGGAAGGAGGTACACAATTAGAGATCATCAGAGCTGGCAACGGAGCAGGTGCTGAGTCTCTTGCTCGACCCTGACACTGTACAGGGGACCTGGGGCTCAGATGATCTTAGCTGGCCTGCCTGTGTCTGAAAGTCCCCGGGCATCTGTCTTGGGCTCTGGGTTGATAGCACTGGCTGGAGGGTCATCGCTGAGGCTCTGCTGCACAGCGTGGCATCAGGAAGTGTCTTTCACGCCGTTCCTTGAAATCTGGTAGTTTCACTGAGCTCCTCAGGGATTCTGCAATATATCTGTATTTGAGTCACTGTAGCTCTTTTTTTGGCAGCCCGATTATTTAGGCCTGACAGGTAGGTACAACTGTCTCATTAAATGCAGATATATTTGTGTGGCTTGAAAAAAAATGGAACATTCCATTAGTCTAAAAAAAGAATACTGGTCGTTCCTTTTATTCAGAAACTCAATGTATTAAAATTTGTTGTTAAATTTATGAACTGGGGAACAAGTATTACTTGTACCTTATTATCATGGAATTCTCAGGTGTTCAAGGTGCTGTAGTATGTCTTTGTGCGTGTGCACACCCACGCCTGTGTGTGTTGATACAGCCACTCCTCATGCCTGGTCCTGGACTAGGTGCTTTGCACATAATTTCTCACTTGACCCTTACAGTGCCCCTGCTAAGTAGGGACAGTCTCAGCTCTGGTTTGCAGATGACTCTGAGGCTCGGGGAGGTTCAGTCACTTACCCAAAGCCCTGCAGCCGAGCTGGGATGTGAGCCCCAGTCACAGCAGCTGGTCTCTCGGTATTGATGCTGGAGAGCCAGATGAAAATTGCAGCTGCAACACAGGGCAGACCTCCAGGCGTGTGCTGTAGGGCAGAGCTTCCCCTTGGTGGCCAGGATTCTCAACCACCTTCTGCCTTAACTCTGCCTCTACCGTGCATGAGAATCTGGGATGGAGGGAGGTGGAGAGAGGAAATAGAGATTGCAGGATCCTCTTGGGTGATTCTGTTAAATACGCCCACCATTGAGAATCGATAGTTTTTGTAAAAGGAGAAAGACGAACATTATTACAACACTTCTCCTTTGTCTCTAGAAGAACTGCTGGGGGAGCCACAGGCTGTTGGAGCACCTGGTATCCTGACTGAGGGCGGCATCTGCTTTAACCTCTTCCTCACCCCTCCTGGGCCTTGGAGGATTTTCCACCCTGACTCATATGCTGTGGGTCAGTGGGGAAAGTGGAATTAGTGTCTCAGCTGTTTTCCAGGGCCGCATCCCCTCTGAAAACCCCTCTCCCTCCACTCTGCCACACCCACACCATAGGCTGGAGGGCCTGGGAGGCCTTGGCTTCCTCGTCTGGAACACCCAGCAACCCCACAGGGTACAAGGACTAACTGAGAAATCATTCCTTTGCCTATTCACTCAACAAATACCTGTTGAGTGCTTTCCGTACACCATACTCTGTTCTAGGCAGTGGAATATGGTGTGGACAGAACAGGTTCTCACTGCTTGTGCTTGTATTTTAGGTGTATAGAATATAAGTACAGAGAGACACATGGTAAACAAATACATAATGGGTCAAATGATCAGTATCATGAAGAAAAACAAGGCATTTTTTTCTGAGGATAGAGTGTGAGGGTAGTTGAGCTTTTTTCTTTTCTGTCAAGGTAAATTCACATAACACAACATTTTAAAGTGTTAATTCACTGGCATTATGTACATTCACATTATTGTGCAACCATCACCTCTACCTAGTTCCAAAACATTTTTGTCACCCCCAAAGGGGCTCCATTGGGTATGCTTTTTTTATATACAGGGAGGTGACATTTGAGGTCACTATCCTATCCATAGGGCAGGAGCTTTCAAGGTAGAGGGGACAGCGAGTGGGGAGGCAGAGCTTCTTTGGCAAATCTGAGGAGGAACAAGGAGGCCAGGAAGGCTGATCGACGTGAGTGGGGCGGGGAGAGCTTTGGGAGGCGAGGTGCATGGGCCTTTGGAGGCCACATAGTGATCCAGTAGACCAGGGGGAGTATTGGAGGGGGTGGAGCACCCCAGTGGCATACTAGGCATGCAGCAGGTGCTCACTAGGTGGGCGGCATCCTTCCTGTGTGCCTCCCTGGTCCTCTACAAATCATATGTTCTTGGTTTAGTCTTCGTCTGGAATCTGTGTATATCTTGTTAATGAAGTCAAGAGTCATGTTTCATGTGTTTGTTTGGTTTGTGTCCTTGTACACCTATAAATGTGGTATTACACATTTCTGCCTCTCCCTGTGTGTTTCCACATGGAAAAAAAATCTTAAGAAAATCAAACACATATTTATGTTTTCCTTCATAAAACTCTAGGTTGTGCTTGGGGACATTGCCTCAAGACAGAAAGATGTAACCTATCTGGAGAAGGTCCGGGGAAAGATCTTTAAAATTAGTGAAGCAGGGATGAGGTGGTAGTAGGCAGGGGATAAAAAGGAAGTAGGAATTTATTTCTCTGCAAGGACAGTCTTAAACATGAAAGGCTTCTGCACCTTGGAAGGCCAGGCCTGCATTGTTTATGATGTATACAGATTATTGGGAAAGTGGAGAGAGTGAACACAGTGTCCTTCACCAAACTCAAACCGGAGCCAGGAGGTGTTTCTTAGAGATCAAATAGGAAATGCTGCTCTCTCACAGCACAGAGATATTTTGGGATAAACACCACAAATGGAATAGGCTAGAAACTTGAGCCAGTTTTAAGAAAGGTTTAGATCAAAAGTTACACGGGTAAATGCCTTCCACAGCCCCAGAAGTAAGCGAGAATTGGCAATGGAACACAACAGGGAATGGTGAGGACTGGGGCACCATGGGGCTCACAAGGCCCTTCCATGGGCAGCCTGCTACTGGCTGGGTGTGTGGGCCCAGGGGTGCTCAGCTGGAGATGTGGGACTTTATGGGAATTTTTAAATGCCAGCATCTATTCAGACTTTTAAAAAGAGGAGGAAGGAGCTGGAGGAGCGAGAAGAAACCACATGGTATAAACAAAAGAGATCTGAAGGCTGAAGAGAGTCCAAAGGCTCACAGGGTTCCAAACTCTGGTTTGGATAAACCTACCCTCTGATCTTTTGAGGGGAATGCAGTTTGCCAGTAAGTTTTTGAGTTGGAATTCTGCAAGCCCTCTGTGGCCCCGTTGATAACCTTAAGTTTGTCATCTGTAAAACGCCACCACCAGCTGCTCCGTGTCCATGGGGAGCTTTAAAATCTTGATTAAAAGGCCCCAGCTAAATAGAAAAGACATCCTTGGCGAATTGACAATCTTTCCATGGCCATCAGTGCCCATCAGCAGGTGCCGCCCCCAGTGTCCCCTCCAGCCTGTAATATCTGCTATTTTTAGCTCTTCTGTAACTCCATTAACCATATCCACCTCCTCGTGCCACTTGTCTGTATGTTTAATTATGTAAATGGCATTACAAATCACAGTGGTGTTGAACTACATCTCATTTCTCAGAGCAAATCAGAGCATGTTACACTGTGTCTTGTTGACCATCCATTCAGTCTGAAAGTAGGCACAGTAGAGGGTGATTGCTTGCTTCTTATGAGGAAATGACTTGGGAGAATGGAGGTCTCTGTAAAAGGGATCTCATGGGATAGATGTGGAATTGCTCTAAGCCGCTGACTTTTTTTCTTTTAACTCAAAATGTGGATTTTGTGTCTCTATTAAGCCAGTTCATTGCTGACTCATTTTTAACACCTGGCTTTAATTCCGAAGCCACTGCTCAAGTTTGTGTTTGAGCAAGGAGGGATGTGTGGTCTTTCAATTGTGGGAGGAGGATGAAAGGGGCCGACAAGACTGTCCTCTTGCAGGTGCCCTGTAGTAAGGACTGCTTGAAACTGCCCCGTAAACCTTCCCCTCTATTAGGTGACTGAATGCGTTCTTCCAGAAAGTCCTTCCATCTTTCTAACCTGTATGCTTATGTTGTAAGTTAAGCTCCTTTTGATTGATCGCCAGTAAAGGATAAGTAGTGAGCACCCTTCTTGAGTCAGTCTTCACTTCTCTGCTCTTGGATCCAGCATCTTCTTATGTGCTCTGTGGAAGTTTTCATTCTTCACTGTTTCTCCTTCTCACAGCCCCCCATCACGGCTGGACCTTCTTGACCTCTCCAGGGCAGCCCTGCTGGCCCTCCAGCATCCCTGTCTCCTTCTCTCAACCTGCTTCTACTAGGGACTCCGATCACTGACAGCCTGCTCATTTGTAGAGTTTTCATGAGCTGGTCGTCAGCCTTACTACTCTTCCACAGTGATTCTTCCTGCCCGCCAAACCAGAGGGTTCTTGGGGGCTCACTCGGCCAGTGTTGCTGCCAGCGAGTCACTTGAGTTACCCACAGGTGTTGTCATCTCATCCCTGTACTTTAGCACGTGTCTCATCTCCTAAGAATGAGAACATTTCCTCCCTAGCTGCAGTAGAACAGTCAGAGTCTATGTCCAATATATGGGCCCTGTTCAGTTTTCCTGGATGGCTCAATTATGTCCTTGATAGCTGTCTTTGAAAAATCCAGGGCTCAATCAAGGATTATGCATCTCTCCTGTGTCCTCATGGAACAGTCACCCAGGCACTGTATAGTCTTTTATGACGTTGACATTATCAAAGGGTCCAAGCCAGTGGTTTTGTAAAATGTCCTTCAGCTTGTATATATCTGATCCCCCATGAAGGGACTCCCATTAAATGTTTCGGTCAAGATGATTTAAGTGCTTGTGTTTTTCTGTTTCGTATCCCAAGACACAGAATGTTACCTTGTCTCATTGGTAACATTAAATTTGTTTACTGGGTTAAGGTGGTGTATACCAGGGTTCTCTGTTTTAAAGTGCCTTTTCCCCTTTGAAATTAATAAGTAATCTGCAGGGTAATGCTTTCGGATGGTGTGGAGTATCCTGTTTCCAAACAGTCTCTCACCCAGTAATTTTCTACTTATTCCATTCGTAGCAATCTTTATGGTGTTTCATCATTGTTTTATTGTGGTAAAATATGTTTAGCATAAAATTGGCCATTTTAACCATTTTTAAGTGTATAGTTCAGTGGCATTAAGGTTATTCACAATGTTATGCAACCATCACCACTATGTATTTGTCATTCCAAACAGAAACTCTATACCCACTAAACACTACCATTCTACTCTGTATCTCCATGAATTTGGCTACTCTGGGGACTGCATGTACGTGGAATTATATAGTACTTGTCATCCCGTGACTATTTCACCTAGTGATGTCTTCCAGGTTCAGCCATGTTGCAGCATGTGTCAGAATTTCCTTATTTTTTTGCAAGGTGAAATAATACCCCGTTGTATATCTAGACCACATTTTGTGTATCCATGCATCTGTCGATGGACATTTGGGTTGCTTCTCTCTTTTGGCTGTTGTGAATAGTGCTTTGAGCATGGGTATGCAAATACTTGTTCAGGTTCCTGCTTTTAGTTCTTTTGGGTGTGTACCCAGAAGTAGAATTGCTAGATCATATGGAAATTCTGTTTTTAGTATTTTGAGGAACTGCTGTACTGTTTTCCAAGCGGCTGCACCATTTTCTGCTCTTACCAGCAGTGTCTGAGGGTTCCAGTTTCTCCACTTCCTCACCACAATTTATTCTTTTACTTTTTTTTTTCTGTTTTTTTTTATAACCATCCTAGTAGGTATGAAGTGGTGTCTCATTGGGGTTTTGATTTGCATTTCTCTAATAACTAGTGATGTTGCATATATCTTCACATACTTCTTGGGCCCTTATATATTTTCTTTGGAGGAATGTGTGTTTTAGATTCTTTGCCCATTTTTTTTTTTTAAGATTTTATTTATTTATTTGTGAGAGAGAATGAGAGACAGAGAGCACGAGAGGGAGGAGGGTCAGAGGGAGAAGCAGACTCCCCGCTGAGCAGGAAGCCCGATGCGGGACTCGATCCCGGGACTCCAGGATTATGACCTGAGCCGAAGGCAGTCGCTTAACCGACTGAGCCACCCAGGCGCCCAGATTCTTTGCCCATTTTTCAATTGGGTTATTTGTCTTTTTATTACCGGCTTGTAGGAGTTCTTTATATATTCTGCACACAAGTTCCTACCAGATATATGATTTACAGATGTTTTCTTCCATTCTGTAGGTTGTCTGTTCACTTCCTTGATACTGTCCTTTGAGGCAAGAAGTTTTTCATTTCAACGAAGTCCAACTTACCTATTTTTTCTTTTCTTGTGCATGTGTTTAGTGTCTTATCCAATTCAGAGGTCATGAAGATTTACCTCTGTGTTTTCTTCAAAGAATCTTATGGTTTTAGCTCTTATACTTAGACCCTTGATTAATTTTGAGTTGATATTTTAATGTGGTCTAAGTAGGAGTTTAGCTTCATCCTTTTGCGTGTGGACATCCAGCTGTACCAGCGCCATCTGTTGAAGGGACTGTTCTTTCCCCATTGAGTGGTCTTAGTTCCTTTGTCTAAAATCAGTTCATACATGAGCACGTTTATTTCTGGACTCTCAGTTGTATTCCTTCTGTCTATATCTATCCTTACGCCAGTACCACCACACTGTTTTGATGACTGTAGCTTTGTAGTAGGTTTTGAAATCACGAAGTGTGAATCTTCCAATTTGGTTCTCTTTTGCAGGTTGTTTTGGCTGTTTGCCTCACTCTCTGCAATTCCATATGAATTTGAGGATTGGTTTTTCCATTAGCAGGAAAAAAAGATGTTGGAATTTTGATAGGGTTGTATTGAATCTGTGTATTGTCTTGAGTAGTTTACTAGTTTCCAAGGCTGCCATAAACAAAATACCACAAACTGGGATGGCTTAAAAAACCAGAAATCAAGGTATGTCAGGGCCAGACTCTAGGGAAGAAGCTGTTCTGTGCCTTTCTCTTACTTTCTGGTATTTGGTGAAAATCCTTGGTGCTTGTCAGCTTGCAGCTACATAACTTCAACCTCTGCCTCTGTCTTCACGTGACATTCTTCCTTCTGTGTCTCTGTCTCTATGTCTGTATTTCTGTCTTCTTGTAAGGACACCAGTCATATTGGATTAGGACCTACCCTTATCCTGTATGACTTCATCTTAACTGATTATATCTGCAAAGGCCCTATTTCCCAGTAAGCCTGTGTCCTGAATGTGGACATGAATTTTAGAAGGACGCTGTTAAACTCAGTACTGTTAGTACTGATAACAATATTCTTCCAATCCGTGAGCATGAGGTGTTTTTCCATTTATTGAGGTCTTGTTAATTTCTTTCAGCAATGTCTCATAGTTTTCAGTGTGCAAGTCCTTCATATCCTTCCTAAATATTCCTAGGTATTTTATTCTTTTAGATGCTATTGTAAATGAAATTGCTTTCTTAATTTTCTTTTGGATTGTTCATTGCTGGTATATAGAAATGCAACTGATGTTTGAGTGTTGATGCTGTGCCCTGCAACTTTGCTGAGCTTAATTATTCTAATAGCTTTCCTGTGGATTCTTTGGGATTTTTCTATATAAATGGTCATGTCATCTGCAAACAGATAGTTTTCTTCCTTTCCAATCTGGATTCCTCCTATTTCTGTTTCTTACCTAGTTGATCTGGCCAGAACTCCCAGTTCCAATTTTGAATAGCAGTGGTGAAAGTGGGCACTCTTATTTTGTTCCTGATCTTAGGGGGAAAGCTTTCAATCTTTCATTGGTGGGCCATGATGTTAGCTGTGGGTTTTTTACATATGGTCTTTACATGGTGAGGAAGTCTCCTTTTATTTTTATTTTTCTGAGAGTTTTTATTATGCAAAGGTATTGGATTTTGTCAGATGCCTGCCTTTTCTACATTAATTGAGATGATTGGTTTTTTTTTCCCCCTTCATTCTGCTGCTGTGATATATTATATTGATTTTTTTCATGTTGAACCAGGCTTGCGTTCCTGGTATAAATCTGATAGGTCATGGTATTATAATCCTTATACTATGATATTGGGTTTGGTTTGCTGTTATTCATAAAGGGTAGTGGCCTATAGTTTTTTTTTTCTTGTTGATGTCATTATGCTGGTCTTATGGAATGAGTTAAGAAGTGTTCTTTCTTATGCAATTTTTGAAAGAGTTTGAAAAGGATTGGTATTAAATCTTCTTTGAATGTTCGGTTGAATTTACCAGTGAAGCTGTCTGGTCCTGGACTTTTCTTTGTTGGGAGGTTTTTGATTACTGATTTAATCCCTTTACTTATGACAGTTCTTTTGAGATTTTCTGTTTATTCTTGAGTCAGTTTAAGCAATTTGTGTGTTTCTACAATTGTGTACATTTCTTCCAGATTATCCAATTTGTTGGCATATAGTTGTTTATAATACTTTCTTACAATCCTTTTTATTTTTGTAGAGTTAGCCCCCAGTTTCATTTCTCATTAGTTATCTGTATCTACTTTTTTTCCCCTTTGTTTGTCTAAAGATTTGTCAATTTTTAAAATCTTTTCAAAGAACCAACTTTTGGTTTAACTCATGATCTATTATTTTTCTCTGTTTTGTTTACCTCCACTTCCAATCATTACTATCTTCTTCCTTCTGCTAGCTTTGGGTTTAGTTTGCTCTTCTATTTCTAATTCCTCAAGGTATAAACTTAGGTTATTGATTTGAGATATTTCTTCTTTTTAAATGTAAGCATTTATGTTATAAATTTCTCTTGAAGCACTACCTTTACTACATTCCAGACATTTTGCTGTGTTGTTTTCATTTTCATCTATATCGAGGCATTTTGTAATTTTCCTTCTGTTTTCTTCTTGGACCCATAGGTTAAGAGTATATTGTTTATTTTCCACATATTTGTACATTTTTAAGTTTTCCTTTTCTAATTGATTTCTGGCTTCATTCCATTGTGGTTAAAGAAGATACTTTCTCTGGTTTCATTCTTTTTAAATTTGTTGAGACTTGTTCTGTGGCCCTATTATACAGTCTATGGTGGAGTGTTCTACTTATGGCTGTTAGGTCTAATTGGTTTATAGTGTTGTTCAAGCACTCTATTTTCTTATTGATCTGCTGTCTGAATGTTTTATTCATTATTGAAAGTGAGGCATTGAAGTCTCTGACTATTATTGTAGAATGGTGTGTTTCTCTCTTCTATTCTGTCAGTGTTCGCTTCATATACTTTGGGGCCCTCTTAGTGTATATATGTTTATAATCGCTATTTCTTCTTGATGAATTGACCCTTTTATCAATATGTCCTTATTTGTTTCTTGTGACTATTTTTGACTTAAAGTCTGTTTATTCCTGACATTATTTTAGCCATCTAGCTTTTTTGCATGTAGTATCTTTTCTCGTTCTTTCAGTTTCAACCTATGTGTCTTGGATTTAAAGTAGTTCTCATGTAGACAGCATATAGTTGGATCATGGTTTTCATCTCTTCTGATTGGAGTGTACATTTACATTTAAAGTAATTACTGAGAAGGAAGAACCTAATCCTGCCATTTTGCTGTTTGTCTTCCATATGCTTTATAGTTGTTTTTGACCCCCATTTTTTTCCGTTAATGCCTTCTTTTGTGTTTACTTGATTTTTTTTGTAGTGAACCAATTTGATTCTCTTCTCATTTCTTTTTGTGTATATTCTTTAGACTTTTTCTTTGTGGTTACCATGGATATTGCATTTAACATCCTAAATTTATAACAATCTGATTGAATTGATACCAGCTTAACTTCAGTAGCATAAAAAAACTCTGCTCCTAATTTATAGAGACAGAAAGTAGAATAGAGGATTACCAAGGCCTGGGGGACAGGAAGAGGAGGAGTTACTGTTTAATTGATACAGAACTTTTCTTTGGGATGATGAAAAAGTTCTGGAAATGGATAGGGTGATGGTTATACAATATTTTAAATGTAGTTAATGCCAATGAAACTCTACACTTAAAACTGGTAAAATGGTAAAGTTTATGTTACATACGTTTTAATGCAATAAAAAGTTTAAAAAACACTGTTCCTATACAACTTTGTCTCCCTCTTTATGTTATAGTTTTCCCAAATTATATTTTTATATATTGTGTGCCTAGTAACAAACTTATAATTATTTTTCATGGATTTGTCTTTTAACTTGTGTAGGGAATAAAAAATGGAATTATAAATTAAAAATACAATAATACTGACTTTTATATTTGCCTGTGTATTTACCTTTACTGGAGATATTTGTTTCTTTTTTTTTTTTTTTTTTAAAGATTTTATTTATTTATTTGACAGAGAGAGAGAGAGAACAAGTAGGCAGAGAGGCAGGCAGAGGGAGAGGGAGAAGCAGGCTCCCCGCCGAGCAGGGAGCCCGATGCGGGGCTCGATCCCAGGACCCTGGGATCATGACCTGAGCCGAAGGCAGCCGCTTAACCAACTGAGCCACCCAGGCGCCCCGAGATATTTGTTTCTTAATCCAGGTTCAAGTTACTCTCTAGGTGTCTTTTCATTGCAACTTGAAGGACTCCCTGTAGCATTTCTTGTGGGGTGAGTCTAGTGATAATGAACTGGTTCAGATTTTGTCTAGGCATATCTTAATGTCTCCTTCATTTTTGAAGGACAGTTTTGCAGGGTATGGAATTCTTGGTTGAAAGCTTTTTTCTTTCAATACTTTAAATGTGTTTTCCCATCGTCTCCTAGCTTCCACGGTTTCTGAGAGGAAATCAGCTGTTAATCTTTTTGAGGATCCCTTATATATAACAAGTCCCTTCTCTTTTTCTGTTTGAAGGTATCTTTCTTTAATAGTTTGATTATAATGTGTCTTGTGGGTATTTTAAAATTCATTTTACTTGAAGTTTGTTGAGCTTTTTGAATTTGTACATTTATGTCTTGCATCAAATTTGGTGAGTTTTAGCCATTATTTTTTTGGGTATTCTTCCTTCCCCTTTCCCTCTTCTCCCACAGAAACTCCCATAATGCAAATGTTAGTGTCCTACAAGCTCCTGAAGGCTCTGTTTCTCTTTCCTTCCTCCTTTTTTCTTTCTGCTCCCCAGACTCAATAGTTTCTATTGTCCTATCTTAATGTTTGCTGATTCTTCTGCATGCACAAACCTGCTGTTGAACCCCTGTAGTCAATTTTCACTTCAGCTGCAGAATCTTTGGTTGGTTCTTTTTTAATAGTTTCTATCTCTTTATTGGCATCCTCATTTTGTTTATGTATCATTTTTCTGATTTCCCTTGTTATATGTCCATGTTTTCCTTTATCTCTTTGAACATGTTTAAATGATTTTTATGTAGTATGTCTGATGTCTGGGCTTTTTTGGGAACCATTTCTGTTAATTAATTTTGTTCCTTTGAATGGGCTATACTTTCCTGTTTCCTTGTATGCCTTTTGATTTGTTGTTGTTGAACACTGGACATTGGAGTATAATAATGTTATAACTCTGGAAATCAGATTCTTCCTTTTCTCAGTTTGCAGTTTAAAAAAATTATTTTTTAAACTGAAGGATAGAATGTTAATGTTTATTTATTTTTTATTATGCTATGTTAGTCACCATACAGTACATCATTAGTTTTTGATGTAGTGTTCCATGATTCATTGTTTGCATATAACACCCAGTGCTCTATGCAATATGTGCCCTCCTTAATACCCATCACTCACCAGGCTAAGCCATCTCCCCACCCCTCCCCTCTAAAACAACCCTCAGTTTGTTTCTCGGAGTCCATAGTCTCTCATGGTTTGGTTCCCCCTCTGACTCCCCCCCTTCATTTTTTCCTTCCTTCTCCTAATGTCCTCCATGCTATTCCTTATGTTCCATAAATAAGTGAAACCATTTGATAATTGACTTTCTCTGATTGACTTATTTCACTTAGCATAATCTCCTCCAGTTCCATCCATGTTGATGCAAAAAATTGAATATTCATCCTTTCTGATGGCTGAGTAATATTCCATTGTATATATGGACCACATCTTCTTTATCCATTCATCTGTTGAAGGGCATCTCGGCTCTTTCCACAGTTTGGCTATTGTGGACATTGCTGCTATAAACATTGGGGTGCATATGGCCCTTCTTTTCACTACATCTGTATCTTTGGGGTAAATACCCAGTGGTGCAATTGCTGGGTCATAGGGTAGCTCTATTTTTAACTTTTTGAGGAGCCTACACACTGTTTTCCAAAGTGGCTGTACCAACTTGCATTCCCACCAACAGTGCAGGAGGGTTCCCCTTTCTCCACAACCTCTCCAACATTTGTTGTTTCTTGCCTTGTCAATTTTTGCCATTCTAACTGATGTAAGGTGGTATCTCAATGTGGTTTTGATTTGAATTTCCCTGATGGCTAATGATGATGAGTGACAAAGATGGCGGAGGAGTAGGGGACCCTATTCCAACTGGTCCCCTGAATTGAGCTGGATATCCACCAGACCACTCTGAACACCCACAAAATCAGCCTGAGATGTAAGAAGATATATCTGTATCTCTACAAGTAGAATATCGCCGGCAGTTGGTTTCGAGGTATGAAGCAGGGAGCCGTGATTTCGCGGGCAGATATTGGAAGATAAACGGAAGGTGGAGGGAGCTGACATAAGCGCTTGAGCTGGGAAGGTGAAATAACACAGGAGCACAAAAGCATCCTGCACTGGGGACCAGGCACAGACTCGCAGACCAGTAATGGCGGGGACGGGACTTTAGGGCAGCCCCCGGGACTGCAACCTGGAGCTGTGGCGGCGGCATGGGTGCAAACTGGGGGTGGCTGGCAGTTTTAGAAGCACAAAGGGCAGAGACGTGCCTGGACCTGGAAGCGAGGGCTGGGAGTACTGCTGAGGGGCGCACAACCCAGGACGCTGCACTTTTAGCAGCACAGACAGAAATGGAGACAGTGTGACCTGGAGAGCTCACTGAAGAACAGACTGCTATCTCTCTGTTCTGAGGTAGAGGGTTGGAAACGGTCACTTTTTTTAAGGCCATAGCAATCTACCTGTTTAATGATTTTTCCAAACTATTTTTGTGAAGACTATATTCCTTGTTGTTTATAGTCACTGAGGTTTCTATCCCTTTAGTTTTTGTCAGCTAATATTTTGACAGGAACCCTTTTAAGGCCAAGGGCTTAAACAACAATGACAACACACCAGAAAATAGGGAAAAGCAAAACAACTATCCAGACACTTTCCTAGTCTTGGTGGATTGGCTTGTGCTGGGGCACCCTTTTAACAGTTAGGCTTATATTGAGCCCAGAAATCAGCCCAAGGTGAAAGGCTGGGGTCTTCACAAGTCTTTTCTGAGTATTTGACTTGCCCTTGGCCTATGTGTAGCTTTCTAAATTTTCCTCTATATATGGATTTTTTTTAAAAAAGATTTTATTTTATTTATTTTTAAAGATTTATTTATTTTAGAGAGAGAGAGCGCAAGAGCAGTGCGGGGGAAAGGGCCAAGGAAAAGGGAGAGAATCTCAAGCAGACTCCCCACTGAACGCAGAGTCTGATGTGGGACTCAATCTCATGACCATGATGTCATGACCTGAGCCAAAATCAAGAGTTGGATGCTTAACTGACTGAGCCACGCAGGAGCCCTGATTTTATTTATTTGTTTTTTAAGTAATCTCTATACCCAAGATGGGGCTTGCACCTACAACCCTGAGATCAAGAGTCACACACTCCACTGACCGTGCCAGCCAGGTGCCCCTGTATATATGGCTTTTTTAAAAGGTCCTAATGTTTCAAAGAATCTCCCCCAACTTTTCATCCCAGGCAGCCTATTGTCTGTCTGAACTGTTACCATTTTCCCCAGAAGCACTTGCCTCCTTTTTAGCCTGAGTGCTGAGTTAGGTGAAACAGGAGAGATGTGCCTTGTGTAAGTCCGTCAGGCAGCCCCTAGACAGGTTAGAACAATCCTACACCGTCATTTACAAGTAAGATCTACTCCTTCTGCAACTGGAGACCAGGGTTCCACATTGGAAATAGGGGCTGCTACTGAGCCACGGAAGGGGTAGGACAAGTAAGAATGTCACAAAGCTGTCCTACTGTTTTCAAATTGCCCTTTTCTTGATTCAGCATTCTCTTGGTTGCTGTAAACTTTTGGCTATTTTTCAGAGTTCTGACATAGTTGGTTCTGATGGTTTCTGCTTGTTTTTCAATGTTTCTATGGGAAGATAAGAGGTTGGAGCTACTTACTCTTCCATTTTCCTTTACATTGATGATTCTTGTCTGAATCGATGTGCTGGTGGTTGCAAAATGATCATTTTGTATTTCTATAATTTCTTCTACATTTATTAGTTGGTATACTCTTATTTTAAAAAAGAACTTTATTTTCTGTGTAATTGGTATTGATACAGATTGAGGTATTTGAATGGCTTATTATTTTAAATAATTTTAGTGAGGTATAGTTTAAATACAGTAGAGTCCACACACTAAGTGTTCAGGTTAATGACCTTGGCAGATGCAACATGTAACGACCTGTAGCTATCATCTCAATCAAGTTCTAGAACATGTCCTCCCCAGAAATTTTCCCATACTCCTTTGCGATGGCTTTCTTGTTTTTACATTTTATTTTGAAATAATTATAGATTCACAGGAAGTTGCAAAGACAGAAGAGAGTGGCCCCATGTATCCTTCATGGAGTTTCCCCCAAAGGTTACATCTTGCATAAAGGTAGTACAATTTCAAAACAGGGAAATTAACATTGGTACAATGTATAGATGCAGTTTGGTGTCATTGTGTACATTCCTGGAACTGGGAGTTCAGGCTTTCCACTAGGCCTTTGGTGACACCACTCTGTCTAGGGTGCTCTATTAGTGGTCTCCCACTGACATTGCAACAGTGCAGGAGGGGAGACCTCGCTACTACTGGATGGGGGTCAAGGATCTGCCTTTCCACCTGGTCTTCTCTGACACTACCCCAGCAGGGACAATTCATAGCATCTTGGTGAGGGTAGCAGTCCAGGCTCCCCAGTGGGGTGTTAGGCTGGATAGGCTTGTTATCATCTAAAAGTTTCTGCCTTGCCTGGTCCTTGGGCTAGAAAAAGCAAGCTTTTCTGGGGGCTTTTGGGCTCCCATGGGCATCTCCTTGAGCACCCAGTCCAGGATATATGAGGCAAGAAGAAACATTAGGAAACTCTTTGCCATGTCATTCTTTGGGTCCCAGGGCCCCTAGCTAGACCCTTCTCCCTCTTTTAGGATTTTCCTATGTTTGTTTTGTATGTGTAATGTGCAGAGTTTTTAGTTGTATTACCAGAAGGAATAGGAAGAAGCATATCTACTCCTGCAGTGTCTTATTTTTTAAGACTCAGGTTTTGAAGATTTTTGACACATACTGTTTCATAAAATGATAATACCAGTTTTTACATTCCTACCAACAGTGTATGAGAGTGCATGTGACCAGCACTGGGGATTATCAGCCTTTTTAATCTTTGTTGATCTGATAGGCAGAATTGATGTCTCCTAGTATTAATTTTCGTTTCTTTGGTTTCAAGTGGAGGTCGAATATTTTTCCTGTTTATTGGCCTAAGTTGTTTTTTTTTCCTCTTCTTGAATTACCTCTTCTCTGAGAGAGAGAGAGAAAATTGAAGATGAAAAGTGAGGGGTAATCTGCTGCTGTAGTAGTTATGATGGTCCAGCCAGGAGACAGAAACCCCAGCAATTATTTGAGCAGAGGTAATGACGTAAAATTAACTAGGTTATCGAAGGGTCAGATGGGAACACTGAGGTATTATGGAGTGAGCATTGCAGGAAGCAGCTCCCATCTCTAGGACTGGGGGAATCAAAGGGAAGAGGTGCAGTTATTAAAACTCAGGCAGTGAAGGGAAGGGCCCCATGGAAACTGGGAGTTTCGAAGAGAGGTACTGCTCGGTTGGGGCTTTTGTCTCCAGTGGTAGGAAGCGTGAAGTCCATGCTGCAGGTTTTGGAAAACCTGCAAACACACCAACAGCTGTGTTGCTGCAGAGAGGCACTGTGCTGCCGGTGAGGGGGTATTGCTGGGGTGGTGGTGCGCAAGACGGGAAGGACTGAAGAAGCACACGTGAAGAAGGTACAAGTCTTTCTCCTTCATCCTTGCTGTTTCAAACCTTCTAGTACCTCTTGTTGGAAAGACTCTTATGGAGCCAGCTGGCCGAGCCCAAATGCGATCTGCAAGCTCCCAGGCCCAGCATCACAGAGACCAGTGTGACCTGAGATAGAAGAACTCAGTGGTCAGCATGGCTGCCATTCCCTATGGGCGTTGCCTGTGCTGAGTATGGGGTGGGAGACCTGAATCTGTTGTGCCCTGCTTGTCTTGGTTCTTCTGTTCCACATCTTGCTTGCTACAGTGAGTATGGTTTTCGTGCTAAAATTTGTTCTTTGTACAACATGGCCCCTCATTATATTTTGCATATGTCTACCATGCTGTGTGCTGTACATATACTGCATATGTACGGTCCTACAGAATCGGGTGTAAAATGTGTATGTACTTCATACGAGTTGTTAGGGGTTTTCAAGGGTCATTTTAATTACATCTGATTCTCCCTTCACTTTTAGAACTTATCTCCCCTTTGCCATTTGGTCCAGTAAGATGGGACTTCAGTTTATATTCCAGTGAAATCGGAGACTCCCTGTGGCTGGAGCTTAAGTGCATACACATCTCTCATCTTTACCCATCCCTGTTTATTCTGCCTGTTTGGATAGATGTAACATTTGTAAGGACTGGACCATATTTGTCTTATCCACAGGGCCTCAGGGTACTTGTTCAATAAATTTTTGTTGAATTAATATTGATAACAGCAGCAGCAAGAATATTTCTTTTAGGGGTGCCTGGGTGGCTCAGTAGTTAAGCGTCTGCCTTCGGCTCAGGTCATGATCCCAGGGTCCTAGGATCGAGCCCCACATCCGGCTCCCTGCTCCGCGGGAAGCCTGCTTCTCCCTCTCCCACTCCCGCTGCTTGTGTTCCTGCTTTTGCTGTCTCTGTCTCTGTCAAATAAATAAATAAAATCTTTAAAAAAGAAAAAGAATATTTCTTTTACATATATAATTACTCATTTAATTCTCACATCAGCCTTATAAGTAGTTATCATTACCATATTTCATTAATTCTGAGGTGAACATTTTTTCACATTTTAACATCTTTGGATTAGGGATGCATTTTATATTCAGTAACTCATTTTTTTTTTCTTGGTGATAATGAAATAATGGTTCATCTTGTAGTCGATGGTATTTTAGACTCAATTAAATTTGGTGTCATTTCCATTTTGTAGATCAGGAAAGGGGGCACAAAGAGGTTAAGTATCCTGCCCTAGGCTAGAAAGCGACAGATCTGGGCTGAGCAGCCTGGCCTCCAGTCTCGGGGTCCTGCTGTCCCTCCCCGTCTGCCTTCTTCTCTGAGCCTCTGCTGAGAATGGCCTCTGTGCCATCATGCCTGTCTCAGCCTTGTCCACCCTCCCAGTGTAGCTTTGACTGCACCTTCCATGCCAGCCTTCCTCTCCCCATGCTATCCTGCTGGAAAGCGGTCATTCCTTTGAACCCCATAGCATTTCCTTAGTGCTGGTTGTCTATGTCTTTTATTTAGTGGCATTTCATTTTCCAGGGTATCTAGACCCCAAGTCAGCGTGTAGGGTAAAAACCACACATGGTCAAAATTACCATGTACACCCTTTAGGAAGGAAGGCTGGGCTATGTTTTGGAGTCCAGTGCACTCAGTTTTTTCTACCATGTTAGTGAATCACTGTTTCTTTGTAGCTCAGCACCAGATGAGATAGTTGGCTTGTGTTTTGGGATCGTGTTGTAGGAAAAATACTGGTCTTCAGCAGTAGACTTGCACTTAGGAGTGTACATGAGATAGTCACGCTCTAGGAGGCTCACAGGTACTGACGTGGACTGTGGGAGGCAGGTCTTCTGCTTACACAGGAGCACCCGTGGCCCACTTTCCATGGCAGGGCTCAGCACGCGTGGCCGGGCATGGCGGATGTGCAACAGGCACAGTGAGCTCCTTCCCAAGGCATGTGCTCATCGAGAAGAATGGTGCTGTTTCTCCCTTTTCAAATTTAAAAACTTTTTTTTTGTTTCATTTTAACTCTTTTACTGAGATAGAATTCACATACCATATATTTCTCTCTTTTAAAGCGTCCAGTTCAATGAGTTTTAGTATGTTCGTGCAACCGTCATCACAATCTAAGCGTAGACCATTTTCATCACCCCCAAAAGAAGCTCTCTGCCCAGTGTCAACGGCTCTCCATTTCCCATGGCCTCCCAGCCCTGGGCAGCCATCCATCTGCTTTTTGTCTCTGTGCATTTGCCTGTTGCGGACATGTCATAAGCAGAATCAGACAGTATGTGGTCTTTGTGTGACTGGCTTCTCCTTGAGCATCCTGTTTTCAAGGTTTATTATCCGTGCTGTGGCATGTCAGTACTTCATTCCTTCTTCTTGCCAGACAATATTGTATGGTTATACCACATGTTATGTATCTATCAATCAGTTGATGGACATTTGGGCTGTTTTCACTTTTTAGCTATTATGAATAATGATGCTGTGAGCATCTGTGTACAAGTTCTTCTGTGGACATATGTTTTCATTTCTCTTGGGTATATACCCAGGACTGGAATTGTGGGGTCATATGCTAATTCTGTGTTTAACCTTTTGAGGGATGGGCCACATTGTTTTCCAAAGTAGCAGCCTGGACCATCTCAATTCTCCACATCTTCACCAACGTTTATTATGTCATTTGAGTATAGCCATCTAGTGGGTGTGAAGTAGTATCTCAGTGTGGTTCTGATTTGCATTTTCTTGCTGGCTAATGGTGTTGAGTATCTTTTCATGTGCTTATTGGCTATTTGTACATCTTCTTTGGAGAGATGTCTATTCAGATCCTTTGCCCATTTTTTTAATTATTTGTCTTTTTATTGTTCAATTGTAGGAGTTCTTTGTATATACTGGATAGTAATGCCTTACGTGATAGGTGACTTGCAAAATTTTTCTCTCCTTCTGTCTTTTCACTTAATGGTGTCCTTTGGAACACAAAAGTTTTACATTTTGATGAAGTCTACTGTATCTATTTTTCTTTGTTGCTTTTGCTTTTGCTGTCACATGTGAGAAGGCTTTGCCTAGCCCAAAGCTCCGAATATTGACACTTATTTTTCTTCTAAGAGTTTTATAGTTTTTTTTTTAAAGATTTTATTTATTTGACAGAGAGAGAGACAGTGAGAAAGGGAACACAAGCAGGGGGTGTGGGAGAGGGAGAAGCAGGCTTCCCGCTGAGCAGGGAGCCCTACGTGGGGCTCGATCCCAGGACCCTGGGATCATGACCTGAGCCGAAGGCAGACGCTTAACGACTGAGTCAGCCAGGCGCCCCGAATTTTATAGTTTTTGCTCTTACATTTAGGTCTGTGATGTACTTGGAGTTAATTTTTGTGTATGGTGTAAGGAAGAGGTCTGTCTCCATTCTTGCCACACAAAAGTCTGGATATCCGTTTGTCCCAGCACCATGTGTTGAAAAGACTGTTCTTTCTCCATTGAGTTGTTCTGAGTATTTAGTTTTTTGCTGGACTAGATAGTTGATTTCAGAATAGATAAATGTAGGTATGAAGCACTTCTACTATATATTTATCTTATCTGCCCCACTAGGTTATAAACTCCTTAGGGCAAGGAAAAGTCATGTCTTATTTATCTTTAATTCCCTTCAGCATCCAGCTCAGTCTCCAATATATACTGGACTTCTGAGTGAATCAGAGTGTGCAATAGAGACCTGATCGATGAGAGTATGAGAAAATATTCCTCCTGATTGAGTCTCAATGTCTCCTAGATCTTGCCAATGAGCTCACATCACTAATACTGTAATAAGTGAATCATATAGGGATTAGGATTTTTTTTTTCAAATTTATTTTAACTTCTTATTATTTAAAAAACAAAGTCTCAGTATGATGCTTATATATTTATAACACTAATCTCTCTCTCTTTTTTTTTTAAATGGAGTGCACATGTCAGGTTTGGAGATCTAGCCAACTACAATTTAAGAATGTCTTGTTTTCATTGTATCCATTTTTACTTACAGCTTCTATTAATGACAAGTGATAATTATCTTCCATTTTTGCTAGTTATATATAGTTTTAAAATCAATGTAAGTAAAAAAGTGAGATAGATTTTTAAGAAAAATATTAAATAAGGTGATGCAGAGATGTTGCAGAAATCACCAGGGGGCACTCAGATAATGAAAGTTAGGGATGCACCTAAAGGAGGGTTCCTCCTCCCTTTTATTTTTTCTATTCATTTTTTCCTTTTCATTTTATTTTTGAGTAGGTAATATCTTGATATGACTCAAAAGCCAAAAAGTACAAGAGGCATACAATAAAAAATCCTCTTCACTCTATTCCTCTGGTCACCTGGCTCCCTGCCTTGGGCTAGTAAGACTTACTGATTTCTTATGTATTTATCCAGAGGTTGCTGATGCATATACAAGAAAATGTTCCTATATAATCTTTTCCTGCTGCTTAACACAAGTGGTTCCTTACTCTTTGCCTGGTTCTCCCTTTCCTTGGAGGGTTGTTCTTAACCTGGGCTAATCTGGTCGTTCTTGACCTGGATACTGAGTCCTCATACCAGCGTTCCTGTGGTCATGGGGCATTGAGTCATACACCAGTGTCTCAAGCAGGAAGGGGCAGGGGCATGGGTCTGTCTTCTTTCAGGCAGGACGGGTGCCCAGTGACTTACACACAGGTCTCCTTGGCAGGAACTGGGGCATATGGCCATCTCAGACCAATCACTGGCAAGAGAGAACAGGATTACCATGGTTGGTTAAGGTTGGTCACAACTTTCCCTGGAGGCTGGCAGAGAGGCCTGCTTTTCCTGAGATTAGAGGCGTTCACCTCCCACAAAACCAGGGAAGGTAGCAGCCTTGTGGGAATGGCCACGGGATGGCCATGCATAGTGTCTGCTGCGGGATTGTTACAGGGATGCTCATGGAAGAGGCCGAGACGTATACCTGTGCTCTGAGAGGTCTCAGGCTAGCACGGCCATTTTTGAGCTCAAGAACTAGAAGTAGTAACATTCTGATTTGGCCTGAAGCAGTGGTAACATCAAGATGCAAATACTCATTCTTGCCCCAAGCTTCATGCAGTGAAACTAGATCCCTGAAGTTTTTTCCTTTAAAGGTCCTTCCCCTGGAAGTGCATCTTTTGGGAGAACTCTTTGTTCTAACCTAACTGTTAGAAGAAACCAGAAATGCCTCTGGCTCGTGGCTGAATTCCTGGAGTCCGATTGAGCAGCTGGGCATCAGCCAAGGGGTCAGAACTGGAGAGGGGGTGACTTGAGTTGACAGAAGATGTGGTCCTGAGAAGATGCTGGCCTGCCCTGTTTCAGAGGCAGATGTCAGCATTCTGGTGCCCATGCTGAGTCTCACTCCGCCCGCTTTCCTCCTCCTTACCTTCTCTCTTGCTCTTGCCCTCTTCCTGCTTCTCTTTTTCAGCCCGTTTCCCCCCACTCTCTCTTTTCTAGCCCTTAAAGCCCCAGGTCTTTTTCTTCCCTTGCAGCACACAAGAGTTAGGAAGCCCTGTTGTTTTCGCCAGCAGCGCAGGGGAGGGGGCATTGTTCAGAAGGTGGAGACTCGGGAAGGGTGGAGGAATGTCACAGGAGAAATGAGAAACAGATGTAGTGATCCCATGTGGCTGAGCCTAGTCAGAAACATTGCAAGGAGAGGGGGGCAGAGGAGGCTGGAATTTGGTGGTCATACTCATTTGTGTGTTTAATCCTTTTGTGGTTTTACTGGTGTTCATGAAGCAAGCAGCTCCCAGCAAGGCGGTGAACAACAAGCCGATGATTAATTGCCCTTTTTAAATTGTAATTATGTCACTCACCAGAACCCGTGAACATTAATTCTCGATTTACAAAGTGAGTAATTGAATAATGAAGGGGCTGCCTGTTTGTTGTGCTCTGTTCTTGCCCTTGCATTTCTACAATGCCAGGCCCTTCTGTCTTTCCCAGTCTTGGATGATGCCCACTTCCCTGGTGATTTTAGTGCCTGTTCTGGCCTTCTGACTGCGGGCCGTCTGGCATCACTTTGCATTGATGGTGGGTGAGGCCCAGGCTGATGTCACATGCTGTAGAGAAAGGGAGCCCAGCCATTTGATTCCAGTCTGCTGCTGCTTTTTATTACGTTCTCTCCCAGCAACAAAAGCTTGCTGGCTAACTCCAGCAAAAGAGCATGACTTTATTGGAAGGATATTGGAAGGATATCGGGAAGCTCACCAGGGCAAAGAGAAATCTGAAAAAACAGGCCTTGAAAGAAGACAGCTAGAACCAGGGTCTGGTTGGCAGTGCTATTAGGTAGTCAGTCAGTCCTTGCACGGCATTAGGAGGGACACTGCTCCAGTGTTCCCCGGTCTGTCATTTCACATCTTGAGCAAGTCACCCTTGGCGTTGGAGGGTGGGGCACTTTGATTGACTGTCTGTCCAAGAGTGCCTGCCCACTTTGGGAGGGGTAATAGTGCCTCCCCAACCCCAATCACCCTACTCTTACCAGAAGTGGACATGGATGCTGGGCAGGCAAATACAGGAGAGGCCTTCCACAAAGCCCTGTCCTCAACCTCTGGATATTCATCTGTCCTGCTGTCACAGAAGAGAGAGTACCCAGCCCCGGGGAGGAAGTCTGTGTGCAAGCTGGAGCCACAGTCATTCATGCTGGCTGCCAGTTTAAATGGAGGTGCCGTCTAGAACGCACTGGATCAAATCCACAATCTTGGCTTTGTTGTTAAAGGATTGAATTACAAAAAGAGAAGTAATTCAGTACTTTTCAGAGAGGGTAACAGGGCACTCCTATGAGTAGGGGAGAGCTATAGACTGAATGTCTGTGTCCCCTCAAAATTCATATGTTGACCTAATCCCCAATGTGATGATATTTGGAGGTAGAGCTTTAGGGATGTGATTAGGGCATGAGAGTAGAGCGTTATGAACGGTATTAGTGCCCTGATAAAAGGGACCCCAGAGAGTTCCCTTGCCCCTTTTGCCACATGAGAACTCAGTAAGAAGACAGTTGTCTGTGAAATCAGGAAGCAGGTGCTCATCAGACACTGAATCTGTTAGCACTTTGACATTGGACTTCCAAACCTCCAGACTTGCTGGTCTATCTGATACTTTGATATTTATTTCAGAAATAAACTTCTGTTGTTTATAAGCCACTCCATCCATGCTGTTTTTGTTATAACAGCCCGAACGGACTAAGGCAAGGGAGAGTCTACCTGGACTTTTCTTCGGATTCCCGATAGACATATTTTTCTTGCTCTCCTTGGGAGACACCATGCCTTGTACAAAGAGAAGTCTTGAAAGCTGCCTGCAGGTTCTGTGATGGCCAGTGTAAGTGCTGGCCACAAACAGGCTGGGTAAGAATCCATTTCACGCCCCCTGGCCGCACAGCTTTCTTCTCATCAGTGATACCCGTCTTCATTTCATGTAAGAAAGCAGCTGGCTCGGGGCGCCTGGGTGGCTCAGTTGGTTAAGCGACTGCCTTCGGCTCAGGTCATGATCCTGGAGTCCCGGGATCGAGTCCCGCATCGGGCTCCCTGCTTGGCAGGGAGTCTGCTTCTCCCTCTGACCTTCCTCCTTCTCATGCTCTCTGTCTCTCATTCTCTCTCTCTCAAATAAATAAATAAAAAAATCTTTAAAAAAAAAAAAAAAAAAA
>NC_058403.1:156204123-156274199 GCF_002201575.2 Neomonachus schauinslandi
CTTTAAAAAAAAAAAAAAAAAAAAAAAAAAGAAAGCAGCTGGCTCCACTTGGACCTCACACCCTGGAGTTATTCTCCCTTCAGGGTCTTAACAAAGTTCTCTCTGACCGCAGACTCACCATCTGGTTTGCTCTTTTTGCTCTCTCTTTCCTTTTGAGCTTTCTCTTGGCTTTCACTGCATTTTCAAAACTTCCCTATTCTCCTAGTCCTGTTCTGGTTTCATGTGCCTGGGCAGACCCCCATCATGTCTCAGTGCTCTTCTCTGTTGCATTCATTAGAGATACCCCTATCGCCCACCGCCTTGCTGGTGCTCTCTGCCCCCAAACCGTGGAGGGCTGTGGGAGAGCACCGAGGGGCTGCGGTGCAGAATGTCAGCACACACCCACGCGTGTGCGCCGCCCAGCCTCCAGGTGGCCAGGCGGCCCCAGCACCACTGCTCCACCTTCACCCATGCCCATTTCATTTGCCCATAGCAGCTTTTCCACAGCCATCTTCCACACAGGCACCCCTCCTTCTCAGCAGATAGCTTTGTGTGGCAGCTCAGTGAAGAAGAGGGGCCATCCAAAGGGAACTTCCCCTGGCTCTTCACTCAGTATTTCCCTCTCAGACCTGGGATCTGGACTGCATTCTAGGAAAAGGTCTTTCCTGGCACTTTCATCTGCTGTTGCTTATATTTTTCAATTTTTCCTCCCTATTGACTCCTTCCCCTTAGCTCATATATTTGCCCAACGTTCCCACAGCATTTTATTTATTTTACGTACTTCTAGTGGTATTAAAAGCTGTGTATCCTTCTGTTGTCCTTGTGATTAGGCTTATATTTAAAAATTTTTTAAATCTGAGACAATTTGAAGCTCAAATAGAAGTTGCAAAAATAGTGCAGAGATTCCCATATGTCCTTCCCCCAGTGATGACATCTTGTATAACCACAGTACAGGGTTTCTCAGCCTCAGCACTATTGACATTCGGGGCCAGATACTTCCTTGTTGGGGAGGGTGGGGGCTGTTTGGTGCATTATGTGATATTTAGCAGCATCCCTGGCCTCTACTTATTAGATGTCAGTAGCACTCCCCTAGATGTGACAAACAGAACTGTCTCCACATGTTACCCAGTGTCCCCTATTCACCTGGGTTGAAAACTACTCTGTATTTCCTTTTACTGCTGTAACAAATTACCATTCACTTCCTGGTTTAAAACAACATGAACTTACCCTCTTACAGCTCTGTGGATCAGGTGTCTGATGTGGGGTGGCTCAGTTCTCTGCTCAGAGTCCTACCGGGCTAAAATCAAGGTGTCAGCTGGGGCTTCAGTTCTCACTGGAGATTTGGGGGAAGAATCCATTCTAAGCTGATTCTGGTTCTTGGCAGAATTCAGCTCCTTCCCATACATTCCACGTGGCCCTTCCTTCTTCAAGCCAACAGCAGGTGTCCAGTCCTTCTTGTGCTTTGATCTGATTCCCTTTTCTACCATCAGCCAGAAAAAGTTCTCTGCTTTTACGGGCTCATGTGGTGACACTGGGCCCACTGGATAATCCAGGATAATCTCATCTCATTCCTGGTTTCTGTGGATTAGGGTGTGGACATCTTTGACAGGCTATTATTCTGCCAACCACACACTGCCATAGTACAGCAGTCACAACCAGAAAATTGACATTGGTACAGTGCATTAACTAAACTTCAAACCTGATGCAGATTTCATCAGTTTTCACATGCACTCATTGTTCGTTTGTTTTTTAGTATTATTTATTTGGTGTATAGTTCTGTCAAACGTTATCATACACACATCTATCACACGCACACACACACACACATATATACATACGTATATATTTTTTTTCATGTAATGACCACCACAGTCAAGGAAACAGAACTGTTCCATCAACCCCAGAGAAACGCCCTTCAACCCTAACCTAGCAACCCTTTGTTTCTGTGAGCATAATTTTGTCATTTTGAGAATGTTATGTAAGTGGAATCATATGGTATGTTACTTTTTGAGATTGGCTTTTATTTTACTCAGTATAATACCCTTGAGCCCCATCCAAGTTATTGTGTGCATCAATAACTTGGTTGTTTTTATTGGCAAGTATTATTCCACTGTATGGGTATACCAGCTTGTTTACCCATTGACTTGTTTGAAAGGAAATGAATTGTTTCTGGTTTTTGGCTGCAACAAATAAAGCTTCTATCTATGTATACACAGTTACAGTTTTTTGTGTGTAAACCTGACTTTTGTTTCTCTACCATAAATGTTGCAGGCATGGGATTGCTGGGTCATTTGGTAAGTGTGTGTTTCTAAGATACTGCCAAACCATTTTCCAGAGTGGCTGTACCATTTCCTAACTCTGCCAGCAATGTGTGAGTGATTTAGTTTCTCTGTATTCTCACCACACTTGGTACTGTAAGTATTTAAAATAATTTAAGTATTTAAAGTAAAGGAAGGCCAGCATATAAAATAATTAGCCATTCTAATAGAAGTGTGGTGGTATCTTATTGTGGCTTTGATTTGTACTTTCCAAATAGCTAATGATGTTGCATATATTTTCATGTGCTTATTTAACATTCTTATATCCTTTTCAGTGAAGTGTCTGTTCAAGTCTTTTGTCCATTTTCTGATTGGATTGTTTGTATTCTTACTATTCAGCTTACAGAGTCCTTTATATATTCTGAATACAACTCCTTTATCAGATATTTGATTTGCAAATGTTTCCTTGCAGTCTGTGCATCTCTTCATTCTCGCACCAGTGTCTTTGTGGAACAAACATTTTTAATTCTGATGAAGTCCAGTTTGCCAGTTTTTCTTCCTTTATGGGTCATGCTTTTGATGTCATATTTAAGAACTCTTTTGCCTAACCCTAGGTCATGAAGATTTTCCTCCTAAGTTTTCTTTTAAAAGTTCTACAGTTTTATGTTTTACATTTAGATCTATATGAGTTCTATTTGAGTTCATTTTTATGTACGTTATGAGGTTGAATTTGACTCTTCCTTCTTTGTTCTAACAGTGGCAAAAAGACTATCTTAGCTCCACTGAATTGCTTTTGAACCTTAATCACAAGTCAGTTTGACCATGTTTGTGTGGATCTGTTTCTGGACTCTCTTCTATCGATTTATGTGTTTATTCATCTGCCAATACTACACTGTCTTGATTATGTTAGCTATATAGTAAGTCTTAAAAATGGATACTGTGATTCTCTCAACTTTATTCTTCTTTTTCAAAATTGATTTAGCCCTTTGATTTCCTTTGCCTTTCCATAGACATTTTAGAATTAGTTTGTCTATGTCTTCAAAAAGTTCTACTGAGATTTTGATAGGAATTGCATTCAGCTTAAAGGTCATTTTGAGGAGAGTTTTAGATCTTTACAATGTTAGGTCCTCCAACTCATGAACATACTATGTCTCTTTAAATATTATTTGATGTATTTTATCAATGTTTTGAAGTTTTCAGCATACACATCCTGTGCATGGTTGTTAGAATTCTGTGTAAGTATTTCAGGTGTGGGGGTTTGTATGTATGTGTGTGTGGGGGGGGCATTTATAAATGGCATTGTGTTTTAAATTTTGGTCTCCAGTTGTTCATTGCTAATATATAAAAACAAGATTGATTTTTATGTGATGGCCTTGCTATCCTATGACCTGGCTAACCTATGAGTTGTTTTGTAGATTCCTTAGATTTTTCTGCTTAGATAGTCATGTCATCTGCAAATAGGGGCAGTTTTTTATTTCTTCCTTTTCCAATCTATTTTCCTTTTTCTTGCCTTATTGCATCGGTTAAGGTTTCCAGTACTACAATGAAAAGGGGTGGTGAGAGTGATGGATAGCCTTGCCTTGTTCCTGAGCATTCAGTCTTTTAGCATTTATTATTATGTTAGCCGAAAATATTTGTGGATGCTCTTTATTATGTTGAAGAAATTCCCTTGTATTCTTAGTTTGCTGAGAGTTTTTATGATGAATGGGTGTTGAATTTTGTCAGATGCTTTTTCTTCATCATGGTTTTTCCTCTTTAGACTTAACATGGTGGTTTACACTGATTTTTGTGACTATTGAACCAGCATCACATTTCTAGAATAAACCCCACTTGGTCATGGCGTGTGTGTGTGTGTGGGTGTGTGTAGCATATTACACATATTTACATATATGCTGAATTCATTGTGCTAATATTTTGTTGAGGATTTTTATATCTATTTTCATGAAGTCATAATTCTTCATCTGTAGTTTTTTTTTAAATCTTTTTCATTTTACTTTCATTCTTTTTTTTTTTCTTTTTTGTCTTTATCTCGTTTTAGTATCAGGGTAATGCTGACCTCATAAAATGAGTTAGGAAATGTGGCTTCCATTTTCTGGAAGAGAATTTATAGTATTGGTGATATTTCTTTTTTTCAACGCTTAGAAGAATTTGCTAGTGAAACTGTTGAGACTTGGAGATTTCTTTTTCAAAAGGTTAACTATAAATTCAATTCTTTAATAGTTACTGAACTATTCAGATTATCTCATCTTGGGTGAATTTCGGTTGTTTGTAGTTTTTGAGGAATTGGTCCATTTCATCTAAGTTGTTGAATTTATGTGTGTAGAGTTGTTTGTAGTACAGACATACCTCTTATGCTTTGCTTTATTGCATTTCATGGATATTGCTTTTTTTTTTTTTTTTTTTACACATTGAAGGTTTGTGGCAACTCTTTGTCAAGCAAGTCTATTGGTGCCATATTTTAATAGCATTTGCTCACTTCTTGTCTCTGTGTCACATTTTGGTAATTATCACAATATTTCAGACCTCTTCATTGTTACTGTATATGTTATGGTGATCTGTGATCAGTGATCTTTGATGTTACTGTTGTAGTTGTTTTGGGGTGCCACAAACCATGTTCATAGAGGACAATGAATTTAATTGATAAATGTTGTGTATGTTCTGACTACTTCACTGATTAGCCAGTCTCCCTCTCCCTTCCTCTCCTTGGGCTTCCCTATTCCCTGAGACACAATATTGAAATTAGGCCAGTTAATAACCCTACAGTGGCCTGTCAGTGTTCAAGTAAAAGGAAGAGTTGCATGTTTCTCACCTTACATGAAAAGCTAGAAACGATTCAGCTTAGTGAGGAAGACATGTTGAAAGCTAGGCCTCTTGAACCAAGCAGTTAGCCAGCTTGTGAATGAGAAGGAGAAGTTCTTGAAGGAAATTAAAAGTGCTACTCCAGTAAACACAAATGGTAAGAAAGTGTAACAACCTCATCACTGATATGGAGAAGGTTTTAGTGGTCTGGATAGAGGATCAAACCAGCCACAATATTCCCTTAAGCCAAAGCCTACTCCAGAACAAGGCCCTAAGTCATTTCAGTATATGAAGGTTGAGAGGTGAAGAAGCTGCAGAAGAAAAGTCTGAAACTAGCAGAGGTTGGTTCATGAGGTTTAAGGAGAGAAGCCATCTCCATAACGTAAAAGTTCAAGGTGAAGCAGCAAGGTATCCAGAAGACCTAGCTAGGATAATTAATGAAGGTGACTACACTAAGCTGCCATCTAGGACTTTCATAGCTAAAGAGGAGAAGTCAGTGCGTGGCTACAAAGCTTCAAAGGACAGGCTGACCCTCTCGTTAGGGGCTAATGCAACTGGTGACTCTAACTTGAAATCAATGCTCATTTACCATTTTGAAAATCCTAGGACCCTTCAAAATTATGCTAAATATACTCTGCTTGTGCTCTTTAAATGGAACAAACCCTAGATGGCAGCACATCTGTTTACAACATGGTTTACTGCATATTTTAATTTAAACCCACTGCTCAGAAAAAAGATTCCTTTCAAAATATTACTGCTCATTGACAATGATTCTGGTCACCCAAGAGCTCTAATGGAGGTGTATGAGGTTAATGTTTTTATGCCTGCTAGTACAACACAACAAAACACAACACAATGTTATCCATTCTGTAGTCTATGAATCAAGGAGTAATTTTGACTTTCAAGTCTTATTATTTAAGAAATACATTTTGCAAGGCTGTAGCTGCCATAGATAATGATTCCTCTGATAGATCTGGGCAAAATGAATGGAAAACTTACTGGGAAGGATTTACCATTCTAGATGCCATGAAGAACATACATGATTCATAGGAAGAGGTCAGAATATCAATATGAAGAGGAGTTTGGAAGAAGTTGAATCCAACCTCTTTGAGGGGTTCAAGACTTCAGGGAAGTAAGTAACTACAGATGTGCTGGAACTAGCTGGAGAACTAGAATTAGAAGTAGAGCCTGAAGATGTCACTGAATTGCAGCAATCACATGATAAAACTGGAATGGATGAGGAGTTGCTTCTTACAGATGAGCAAAGAAAGTGGTTTTTGAGATGGATTCTACTCCCGGTGAAGATGTTATGAAGATTGTTAAAATGATAGCAAAGGATTTAGATTATTACATGAACTTAGTTGATAAAGCAGTGGTGGGATGTGAAAAGATTGACTCCAATTTTGAGAGAAGTTGTACTGTGGGTAAAATGCTATCAAACAACATCACATGCTACAGAGAAATTGTTTGAAAAGGGAAGAGTCAATTGATGGGGAAAACTTCATTGTCTTCTTTTAAGAAATTGCCACAGCCACCCACTCTTCAGCAACCTCCACCATCGTCAGTCAGCAGCCATCAACATCAAGGCACGACCCCCTACCATCTAAAAGATTATAGTTCAGTGAAAGATCAGATGATGGTTAGCATTTTTTGGTAATAAAGTAGTTTTACATTGCCTTTTTTTTTTTTTTAGACCTAGTGCTATTGTACACTTAATGTACTATTGTGTAGTATAAACATAATTTTTATATGCACTGGGAAAAAATTCATTTGACCCACTTTATTGTGATGTTCACTTTACTGGGTGGCCTGGAACTGAACACACAGTTCCAGACTTATGCCTGTATTCTCTTATCCTCTTAATGTCTGTGGGGTCTGTAGTGATATCCACTCTTTCATTCTTGATATTGGTAATTTATTCTTTTTTCCTTTGTCAATTTTACTAGAGGTTTATCAATTTTTTTCAAACAACTAGCTTTTAGCTTGATAGTTTTTCTGTTTTCAATCTCATTGATTTCTACTTTTATCTCTTCCCTTCTGCTTACTTTATTTTGGCTTCTTTTTCTAGTTTCTTGACATGAGGGCCTAGATTATTGATTTGAGATCATCTTATTTTAATATAAGCATTTAGTGCTGTTAGTTGTAAATTATTGCCAAATGTAATGGATTAAAACAATATCTCAGTTTCTTTGGGTCAGGAATCTTGATGCAACTTAGCTGGGTCCTTTGCTTCAGGGTTTCTTACAAGGCTGTAATCAAGCTGTTGGCTAAGACTATCTCAAGGCTGGACTGGAGGGGGATCCACTTCCAAGGTCACTCATGCAGGATTTAGTTCCTGATGGCTGTTAGCCAGAGACTGCCCTCAGTTTTTTGGCACATGGGCCTCTCCATTAGGGCAGTTTACAACATGGCAGCTTGCTTCAGTCAAGCAAGCAAGAGAGAAGAGCGAGAGAGAGTAAATGCTAGCAAAGATGCAAGTCACCATCTTTTATAACTTAATCAAGAAAATAACATTTCATTACTCTTTTGTTTACTCTTTGTTAGAAGCAAGTCATTCAGTCCAGTCCAGAGTCTAGCAAGGGCAGGGCATTATACAATGGCATGAATACCAGAATCACTGGGTGTTGCCTATCACAAATGATATAAATTTCCCTCTCATCTTTACTTTAGCTGTAGCCCACATAGTTTGTATAAATAGTAGTAAAATATACGTAAATATACCATTTTAACTATTTTTTTTAAAGATTTATTCATTTGAGAGAGAAAGCGAGAGCATGAGAGCATGATCAGGGGGAGGGGCAGAGGAACAAGCAGACTTCCTGCTGAGCAGGAAGCCCGATCCCAGGACCCTGAGATTACGACCTGAGCCAAAGTCAGATGTTTAATTAACTGAGCCACCAGGCACCCCACCATTTTAACTATTTTAAAATCAATTCAGTGGCCATACATTCACCATGTTGTATAACCATCACCACTGTCTCCAGATCTTTTTCATCATCTCAGATAGAAACTCTGTCCCCATGAAACATTAACTACCAATTTCCCTCTCCTCCAGCCCTGGTAACTTCTATTCTGCTTTCTGTCTCTATGAATTTACATATTCTAGGTACTTCATGTAAGTGGAATCATACTGTATTTGTTCTTTTTATCTGACTTATTTCACTAAGCATAATGTTTTCAAGGTTCATCCATGTTGTAATGTATCAGAATTTAATTTTTTTAAGGTTGAATAATATTTCATTATATATATAGACCACCTTTTGCTTATCCATCCAGCTGTTGATGGACATTTGAATTGTTTCTGCCTTTTGGCTATCGTGAATAATACTGTTATGAACATGGGTATGCAAGTATCTATTTGAGTCCCTGCTTTCAATTCTTTTGGGTATATGCCTAGAAATGGATTTGCTGGGTCACATGGTAGTTTTATGGTTTAACCTTTGAGAAACTGCCAAACTGTTTTCCATAGTGGTTGTACCATTTTACATTCTTAACCACAATGCACAAGGCTTCTAGTATCTCCATGCCCCCTACAGATTTTGATATGTTATTTTATTTTCATTTGGTTCAGTATAAAAAATATATCTTTTAAGTTTTCTTTGAGCCCTCCTCTTTGTCCCATGGCTTATTTACAAGTGTAGTGTTTAATTTCATGTTTTTGAAGATTTCTGTGTTATCTTTCTATTATTGATTTCTAGTTTAATATATTCTGGCCAGAGAACATATTTTCTATGGTTTCAATTAATTTAAGTTTGTTAAGGTTTATCTTATGACCTAAGAGATGGTCTGTCTTGGTAAGTGCTCCATGTATGCTTGAAACTGCAGTTGATCCCTGAACAGTGTGTGGGTTGGGTGCCAACTCTCTGCTCAAATTGAAAATCTGTGTATAACTTTGACTCCCCCAAAACTTAGCTATTAATAGTCTACTGTTGACTGGAAGCCTTACCCATAACATAGATAATTGATTAACACTTTTTTGGTATATGTATTATATACGGTATTCCTACAATAAAGTATCCTAAAGAAAAAATGTTATTAAGAAAGTCACAGGGAAGAGAAAATACATGTATAGCACTTTACTGTATCTGTCAAAGAAAATCCACATGTAAGTGGACCTATGCAATTCAAACTCTTGTGGTTCATGGGTCAACTATAATGTTTGTTTTTTTGGTAAGTGAAGTGTTCTGTGTTAAAATATGCCATTGGTTTATGGTGTCGTCTAGTGGCTGTATCAATTTCTTGAGAGAGTTGTGTTGAACTCCCCAACTATGTATCTAGAATTGCCTATTTCTGTATTCAGTACTCTTATATCTGCTTCATGTATTTTGAAGCTCTGTTATTTTGTCTGTACACATTTAGAATTATTATGCCTTCTCAATGAATTGACCCTTTTATCATTATGTAATGTCCCTCTTTTTATCTGGTAAGATTCTTTGCCCTGAAATCTACGTTGTCTGATATTAACATAGCCTGTCCAATTTTATTTTTATTAGTATTTTCATGGTATATCTTTTCTATACTTTAATTTTTAATTTATTTACATAAATTTTTTGGCTAGCATTTAGTTGGATCATTTTTAATCCATTCTGATGATCTTTTAATTGGTGTGTTTAGATCATTTATATTTAATGAAATTAAAAAGTTAACCATTTTCTTGTTTGTTTTCTGTTTGTGTCTACTGTTTTTTATCCCTATGTTTCTTCTTTCCTGGCTTCCTGTAGGTTACTTGAACAGTTTTTACAATTTCATTTTAATTTACCTAAAGAATTTTTAAAACTTTTTAACTTTTGAAATTTTATTTATTTTTTTAAATTGAAGTATAGTTGGCTAAAGAATTTTTAAGTATATCTTTGTTCTTTTAGGTTTGTTTTTTTTTTTTTTTTAGTGGTTGTTCTATGGATTGTAATATACCTACTTACCACTGTCTCCCTAGTATCAACATTTTACCACTTCAAGTGGCACGTAGAAACCTTACTACCATTTATGTCCCCTTTTAATGATATGGTTGTCTTACGTATTATATTATCTATGTACATATTGAGAACCACATTGGACAGCATTACAATTTTTTGCTTTCAAATGTCAAACATAGTTTATAAAAGTCAAGACAGGAAACATTGTCTATTATACTTACCCTTTTCATTACTTCTTCATTCCTGATGTTCAGAGTTCCTCCCTTCCTCCCTTTCTCCCTTCCTCCTCACTTGTTTTCTCTTTTTCTTTATTTCTTGTAAAATTATTTCCTTTCTGTATGAAGAACTTTCTTTAACAGATCAGCTCTGCTGGGGATATATTCTTTTCATTTCCCTTCCCTCATAAAGTCTTTATTTCTCCTTCATTCCTGAAAGATATTTTCACTGGATATAGACTTCTGGCTTAACAATTTTTTATTTTTTCAGCCCTTGAAAAACGTTGTGCCACTTCCCTCTGGCCTCTGTGGTTTTTGTTAAGAAATCCACTGTTATTTGAATCATTCTCCTGTAGGTAATATAACCTAGTTTGGCCACTTTCAGGATTTTTTTCTTTGTCTCTAGTCGTAAAAGATTTTGATTATGTTTTATCAGGGAGTGATTTTCTTTGGGTATATCTTGCTTAGCATTCACTCAGCTTCTTAAATCTGTAGGGTTTTCTTTCACCAACTGGAGAAAATTTAAACCATTATTTCTGCAAATATTTTTTCTGTATCAACTTTTTCTTCTTTCTCCTTGGGATTCTAATGGTTTTTGTGTTTTGTGTGGTTCCCCCCCCCCCATTTTTTTGTTCTAAACCATATTTAAAAAATGATAATTTATGTATATAAACTTATTTGTATAAATTTATGTATTAAAGAATTACTATAATTTTAATCCCCCTACGTCTTATTTTTTATTGGGTAATTTTTTTGCTGGAGTGCTTCCTTGAGTTTTTCTTGCAGGAACAGTTTGGACATTATAAACTTTATCCCTTCATGTCTTTCACTTTTCAGCTAGTTTATAAAATGTCTATGGCTTCTAGGGAAAAGTAACTTTAACTTAGTACTTTGAAACTTTCTCCACTGTCTTCTGGTATTACCAGTAAGAACTTAGAGCTCTTTATTCTTTTTACTGTTATTGTACTTTTCACAACAAACCTAGTATTAGGTTAGTTGTGCTAACCTTTGTTTTCCGCACTCTGTTGTCTTAAAGGCAGGGGCATTGTCCTATTGATCTTTGTAAATCTAGTCCATACCACAGTGTTCAGTAAATTGGACATCAGCAAGTGTTTGTTACATTAAATTGAAATGTGGCAAACAGATATATCAGAAGCACATCAGCTGATCCATTTGGTCCTCTGGTCTTGCTTATTATTAAAATTATTATATAATTACTTATATATAGAAACTGTTTTTCTGGTCATTTTTAGCTGTAGAGAGGTGTGCCCACTTGAGGTGCTGAGGGCTGCAGGGCTGCAAACGTGGGGGGTGTAGACTGATTGTGTTAGCCTGTCTGAGCTTGTTGCTGGGGCTGACCACCGCAGTGAGTCTCTGCCGTGTTTTCTGCCCACAGGAGAGACATGAATTACTAGAGCACTGGAGGACCTGGGTGTGAACCCCACTTCTGCTTCTCATAATATGTGTTCTCTACAACAGGATATGTTTTTAACCACCGCTTTCTGTTGCATAAAACGAAATTGGCAATTTCTATCTCACTGGTAGTGAAAGCATTAAATAAGGAAGCTGGTATAAAGCTTGACAGGTATTCGGCATTCAGTGAATCTTCTTTCTTTTTCCATTTTAGCTCATCTTGTAGGAAGCTGGAGAAGTTTCCTTTCTGGCTAATTTAAGAATTGGGCATATCAGATTTGTCTTTCTCCTCAGAATGTTTTCTGGAGTAATATAACACAGAGGCCGAGGATAATGGTTAATCCTTAAAGATCCCTACTCAATTCCTGGTGTCCAGTGTTTTCAGATGTTATTTTTGGTTTGGATTTTTGGAAAGGGAAGGTTTTTTTCAAGCAGAGGCTCTAGGTTGTTTGGTTTGGTGTCATGTTATCATATAGGTGAGGTGGCTTGAGTCCCTTGAAGGTTCAGTGATGGTTCTCAGCCTTACATGGTGAGTGACAAAACCAGTATAAGAGCTCTCAAGCTTTCGACAGTCAGGCCAGGTGTTCATTGGACTTACCTGTTCCTCTCCTGACCTGCAGGTCCTTTCCTCTTTGTCCAGAGAGAACTTTCTTTAGGGAAGTCAAGATGGTTTAATTACTTTTCTGTTTCATGTCAAGAAAGGCTTTCTTGCTAAGAGAATACATGTGTGTGTGGAGGTAGAAAGAGTGGGAAGCAGAGTTGAAGTGAGAGCCTGAGTAACGCCTCACAGTAGATATGATTGGTAGGTGTGGGTTTGCAGGTGGTGCTCTCCCGGGCCCTGAAGGGAACGCCCTTTCTCCCCAGCATATTGCCTGCTCACCGCTCCCCTACCCTCACTTCTTGGGGCAATTGCCTACATGTTCCTACAGAATGCTTTGTCATATTCCCGGGGAACCTTTGTTGTGATGACTTATGTGATTTTCAGAGAAGGCTTCCTCTTATGAGAATCCTAATCATCTGACACGCTGTGGAGTGTGTAGTAAAGCGGACTTGTGGGTGGGGTGGCTGGCTTCAGTCTACTCTAGGGAAAGCATCTGGCAGAAGCCTGCTCCCGGGGTTAGGTTTCTGCATCCTGTTTGAATAATGGTAACGTCAGAATCCTGCTGCCTTCAGTCGGTCATAGGAAGGCTTGTGTGTGGGGGTCCACTTTGTATCACGCATGTACCTGGAGGCTTTGACTGGGGCCCACTCCAAGCCTCTCAGTCGGGCTGAAGTACAACTGCTGCCTTTTCCTCCTCCTTGGCTCTCCCAGCAGTCCTGAGCAGTCAGGGGAGGCAGCCAGGGCATTTGGTCTGAGTGCCAGGAGCCCCACAGAAGCTCTGGGAAAGCTGCCCTCCCAGCGACTTCTGCCCCCGTCTCTTCCCTGTTCCTTACCCAAGTCTTAGTGTATTTCAGAGGCTGAGGCTCAGGCGAATGAGCTACATCTGGCCCCTCACACTCGGCCGTGAGAGAGCCAGGAGTAGTGTGTCATTGTCTTGGCCTGCACCCTGAGTCTCCACAGGGTGCAAGAAGGGAGGAGGCCTTTGGGACTGTTGAACCAGATGGACAGAGCAATGGCCATCACCTGGACATGTGGAAGGAATCTGGGTTATTTTAGTGGGGAAGGCCTCATATTCCTTAATTCTGTCCTTAGCACTGCTGATGTTGGTCAGAAGGAGGGGGAAGAGAAGGAGTAGGGGTTGGTGAAGGAGGGAAGGATTGACAGACACGGAAATAGATGGTTCTTCCACATGTGACATTGAAATGAGACATTTCCCAGCAAGTTAATGTTTCTATGAGATACTGAAAAAACTTTGAGTCTCTGGTTTGAGGTAGAGGATCTCCCAAAATTGTCTGTTTCTAGTTTATTGTACCCACTTGTTTGTTGGTAGAAAATGTGGTGTGCTGGGGGACTTCACGGGCTTTTGATTGCCCACCTTAGGACCTTTTTTGGTAAATGTATTTTTTTAGTGTATGTGCTGCTAAAGTGAGCATGTAAATGTATTTTTTTAAATACAGAAGGGATATCTGCTTTGGAGAGGTAATGTATGTTCATTAAGAAGTCCTGCAAACCCCCGGAAGTGTTTAGAATGAAAAATGAAAGCCCCTCCCCCCACCAGGCCACTCCCTGATGGCTGTGGATAAGGGATGGATGGGAATCCTTCCGGACTTTTTTGAACACATGTGCTCCACCAAGGCTCTAGACCTGTTTCAGGTTGCCCGAACTCAGCCAGGCCATTGTACCTCCCCCACTTTGGGTTCTCTGGGGTGGTGTCGCTGCCTTGGAAAGGAAGAGGGAGAAAACTGACAGGGCAACTTTGTCATCTTCATTGAGGAGGATGTTGTGAAGAGAGGAATAATCTTCTCCCAACTGTACTTTTGTTCCTTCTCAAGCCTTGTGCCGTGTGCTGCTAATGTGTATTTAATAAGGTTTCTCTCTCTTTTTAAAAAAAATGTCTGTAATTTTTGCTTCACAGTTTGAAGCACAGAATTATAATGGAGGGCCGGGAGGAGGGGAAAGCAAATGACATGCTGGAAGTTCTACAAGGAGACCAACTTGGCAGCGAGACAAGGTGCAAGTTGTTCACCTTCCCTCCTGTGTGAGAGGGCGCGGAGTGCTGAGGCCCGAGCTTTGTCCCCAAGGATGAGTTGTGAAGGTCTCTAAGCCAGAGAGACCCCAGCACCCCCATGATAAATGGAGCTTCAGAGTGTTGGTTCTTGGGTAGCTTTTCTTCTCAGATCATTGATTTAGAGATAAAGGGGGAAAGACACGAGCCTGTTAAAACCTTGCTATTCTTTTTCTTTCTTTTTTTTTTTTAAACCTTGCTATTCTTAAAACAACACAGAGTGGTTCCAGTAAAGAGCCTGAGCTCTGCTGAGGTCTGTGTTGTCAGTTGCTTAACTTGCTTTCAAGGATCAGCCACAATTGGATCTGGAAACCAAATTTGCCCCTTCTAATGGCTACCCTTCTGTTCTCTTTACCCAGCTGGTTTTTCCTTGGAGCAGGTTGCAGTCACAGGGGTGAGTGTTCTCTCTGTTTCCTGAAAAGCATTGAGCTTCATTACAGGGTGCTCACACTCTGTTCCTGGCCCCTCGTGCCAGCCTCTGTGTGCTCCTGAGTGCAGGGACTGGGCCTGTGTCACCTTTTCGTCCTTTGGTACCCAGCACATGGTCTCCTGGACTCTTGTGGTCAGGGAAGACCTCTGACACTCACAGAGAAAAGCTGCCCAGTCTCTGCAAGCAGGTGTTTGCTGAATTTCCCAAGAATTCAAGCTGGGCTGCACTGAGTGTGGGCCTCAGTGCCTGATTGATCCAGGCTAAAAGATGTGGCATTTCTGAGCATTCCAAGTTACTTTATGTCTTGAGTGGTTGCTCCCATATGCTGGAATGTTCCAATTTTTGTGCTCTCCAGGTTAGCAGAAAAAGTTTCAGAGTCAGCCTAGATGTACGTTTTATCAGGAAGCATCCCTGACCTCGCAGGGCTGGTTAGTGCCACCCGCTTTGTCTGTGTTGCTGCTTCTCTCCCATTCCCTAAAAGAAAGATTCCTTGAAGGGGGAGTCTGTGTTTGAGTCATCTCAGGATCTCTTTCACAGCCAGAAACTTGGTGGGGACTCAAAAAAAAAAAAAAAAAAAAGTACTGAATGGCCCCAGGAATCTTGTCTCTGACTGCACTCAGCAGATAGGTAAACACCCTAATTCCACTATCTTGAGAGAAGGAATACCGGTAACATCCTGGTACACATCCTTCTAAACTAGCACCAAAGTTTTAAGTCATACTTCATATGCTGTTTTGTAAACTGTCTTCTTCATTTAACAAAATATTGTGTCAAAAATAAATAAGTATAATCTGATACATAATGTCTAGAAATATAATTCACTATTCATAATTGGATATGCATAAATTTATTTAACCAATTTCCTATTAATTATAATACATTTAACTTCTTTCCCATTTTCAGTGTTAAAACCATACTGTGTAAAATACGTATCTATATTCTTGCTTCTTTTGACTAACATTTCCTATAGGTTAAATTCTTTTTTTTTTTTTTTTAAAGATTTTATTTATTTGCGAGAGAGAGAATGAGAGACAGAGAGCACGAGAGGGAGGAGGGTCAGAGGGAGAAGCAGACTCCCCGCCGAGCAGGGAGCCCGATGCGGGACTCGATCCCGGGACTCCAGGATCATGACCTGAGCCGAAGGCAGTCACTTAACCGACTGAGCCACCCAGGTGCCCCTCTATAGGTTAAATTCTTAAAAATACCAAAGTCAAAGTCATATGCACTGTTAATGTCCTGATATATATTTTCAGATTACCCTGTAAGAAACATCCCTGGAAAAATATTTACTTTGTGAGTGTAATTTTCTCATAATTTTGTGGTTTTATTCCTAACCTATAACTCTACAGTTTATCTGAAGTTTATTTTAGCCTATAGCATAAACTAGCTGGCTAACACCTCTGGCCTCCCACCATGGATAGCAGTTGTCTCAATATCATTTGCTGATTTAGGCATTCCTGATCAATTGGTCTATTGATTTGAAGTAACTTTCTTTTCATAAATCAAATTCCCATGTGTGGTTGAGGTAGTTCTGTTTCTTGGTTCTTTTATCCACATAACCTATTCTGTACCTTTAATGTATTCGTAAGATGCTTCAATTTTTTAAAACTTTATTTTTTAAGTAGGTTAAACAAGCACATGGCTGAAAATTCAAAGCATATAAAAAGACAGACAATGGAAAATCTACTCCCACTCTTTCATCCCCCCCACCCAGCTCTTGCCCTCCTCCACAGGTAACCATTAGTACTAGCTGTCTGTATATTCTTCTAGATACATGTTTAAATACACATTCAAGCAAAAATTAGAATTTATTTTATTTTCACCCTTTGTATTCTGTACATACTATTCTGTCTTTTTTTTTTTTTTTAAGTTAACATTATCTAGGAGACCCATACTGTTTTAATTACTATGGCTTTTCAATATGTTTTAATACTTGATGAGACAAAACTTGCCCCACTGTTTCCTAAATTCTTGTCACCATTCTTATACATTTATTTGTTCTGTTAAATTTTGGAATTTGTTTTTCAAGTTGAAAAAAAAAGCCTGTTTACTTATAATTTAATTTGAGGGAATATTGACATCTTTACGATATTGAATATTGAATATTTTTTTGACAGAACTGGTTACATGCAGACCTCTTTCTCTTACTGATTTGTTTATCCATTCACCAACTGAATGCCTCCTGTGTCTCCTGTGTGCTGGACTTAAGCTGTCAACAGGACAGACATGGTTTGCCTTCCTGAAGCTTTCATACTGGGAAAGAATAGCAGAAATAATCAGGAAATTACAGTGTGTTGTAAATGTTAAAAATAAGAAGAGCACAGAGTAGACACTGGAGAAACACAGAGCCCAGGAATGGATTTTTCATGGGGTTGGACTGGGGAGAAACATGGAGGAATTGTCAGGAAAGATCCAGAATTCATTGATGTCTGAACAGAGACCGTAAGTTTGAGAAGCAGTTAGCTTGGTGGGGATGGACAAGTGGGGGCAGAGAGAGGAATTTCAGGCCAGAGGGAAAGTCTTTTTCAGAGGGCAGTGGGAAATCATGAAATTCTTTAAGTTGGCATATTGGTTTTCTGGGGCTTCTGTAACAAAGTATCACAAACTAGGTGACTTAGGACAACAGAAATGTATTGTCTCATGGTTCTGGAGGCCAGAAGTCTGAAATCATGCCTTGGCATGGTGAAGGTGCTAGGGAAGGGCCAGTTCCAGGCCTCTCTCCTCGTAGCCTCAACCTTGGCTTACACATGGCTTTTTTCTCCTTGTGTATTTTCACATGGCGTTCTCCCTGTGTGTGTGTGTCTGTCTCATATCCCAAATTCCCCCTTTTTATAAGGACACTAGTCATTTTGGATTGGGGCCCGCCCTAATGACCTCATTTTAACTTAATTACCTCTGAAAAGACCCTGATCTCAGATGAGGTCACATTCTGAGGTACTAGGGATTAGGATTCCCATATATGACTTGGGGGGGGTGGAATAATTAAGCCCATAACAGTTGGGAAGTGACATGATCTGACTTGCATTTTAAACGACTGACCGTTGGAGTGTGGTTTGGAGGGAGGGAGAGAGGAGAGGGCAAGGAAATGAGGAAACTGGCTGTACATCAGAGAGCTGAGGGCCTGGCGTAGAGAGATGACTGTGGGCTTGCAGAAGAATCGATGATGAAAGAGAGAGCAAGGAAACAGAATTGTAGAACCCAGTGATTATAGGGCTGTGGGAATCGAGGGTATCTGGACTGCCTGTTATAAATGGCATATTAGATGCAACCCTCTACCTTTGTGCCTTCCCCAAACCCAGTTAAAATGAGAGTAAAGACACCAGGGGAGGAGGACGGTAGCAACAAAACTATGATAGCTGGGAAGGGGCAGGTGATCGGTGGTTAGTTGACCGCACAGACTAGAGACGGCTGGAGCTCAGGCCTGTAGCACAGAAACACAGAGGCAGCCAGGCGCTGTCACAGAGCCCCAGAGAGCCCCCTAAATAAGACAGACCAGGCCTCTCTGCAAGCAGGCTGCAGGTAGGGTGGAGAATGGAAGGTGGGCTGAAGTCTGTGCAGGAAGCAGCCAGATCCCTTTCCCAGCTGTGTAGTGTGGCATTTACACCCCCTTCACACCTGCAGAAGACCACCAGTTTATCTTCCAGGTTATCACCTGGTGAGATTAAAATGCAAGGACTCGGTGCAGGGACAGCAGGCATCACTGAGAATGGGACATCATTGCAAAAGACAAGGTGAGACCTTCTGTCCCTGCCCAAGGTTCTTTCCCTCCTTTGACTCCAGGAACACAGGCACAAACCTCCCAGACAGGAGATTAAAAGGTTCCATTATGAGAAGTTGAAGAGCCCAAGTGAAAAGTCCCTTGAACACTGAAAGTTGGAAGTTTTTCAGTAAAACATTCTGACAGGATCACCCTACCAATGGCAAACCACCCCCACAGAGACAGACCTTGCAGCAATTTGTTATTTCTTCATTCTTAAATCTGAGGTGTTGACCCCATCAAGAGATCCTCAGATATTTGATAACCCCCTCTAACGTGACCAGAATATAAACCAATATATATATAAGACCAAAAACAGTCTCCATAGTTTAAAACAAGCAAAGAGGAAAGGAGGACACAGGAAGCAAACAAGACAGGGGAGCAGGAGAAAACTTTTTTGCAGCTTAAAAAAAAATCCCCTCAGACAAGAGGAAATATTGTATTCATGAAATAAGAATAGGAGTTAAAAAATAAGACGAGGAGGTGGAATGTATCAGAGAAACATCAGGAAAAGTAGAGGCTTAGTTCAAGAGGTCATACATCCAAATAATAGCAGTACCAGAAAGAGACAATGGAAGAAATTATTAATGAATTGATTTCAGAAAGTTTCCCAGAACTGAGGAACAAGAGCTTCCAGATTCCAGAGAGGGCCATTAGTTCCCAGCCCATTAGCTTTCAAAATAGATCTGTACCAGGGTACATCTTTATGAAATTTTAGAACGTAAAGGATCAACACCGATCCTAAAAGTTTCCAGGGAGAAGGACATATTTTCTATTGCTGCATAACAAATCACTCCAGAACTTAGTGGCTTAGAACAGGGAGTGGCAAGCTTCTTCTTAAATATTTTAGGCTGGCGGGCCATATGGTCTCTGCTGCAGTCTCTCAGCTCTGCTCTTGCAGCGCAAAAGCAGCCATCGATTATACCTAAATGAGTGGTTATGACTGTATTCCCATAAAACTTTATTTGCACAAGCATGCAGCCACTTCAGGACCCTAGTTTGCTGACCCTGGTGTAGAACAACACCGTATCTCATGGTTTCTGTGGGCTTTGCTGGGTCATTTGGCCCTGGGTATCTCCCAAGGTTGCCACTGAGGTACTGGTTAGAGCTACAGTCCAAGCAGGCTCCACTGGGGTGGATCCAGTTTCAGTTTCATGCTTATTCAGGTGGCTATTGGCAGGATTCAGTTCCTTGTGGGCCATTTGATCAAGGACCTGTTTCCTGCCACCTTGGTCTGTCCATAAGCAGCTCAAGCTCACAGCATGGCAGCCTGATTCATCAGAGTGAGCAAGGGAGATTGTGAACAAGACAGAAGTCACAGTCTTCTGTAACCTTATCTCAGAAGAGACATCTCATCACTTTCACCATACTCTCTTTGTTAGAAGTGAGTCAGTAGGTCCAGCCCACGTCCAAGGGGAGGGAATTGCCATCCCAAGGGTGTGAACACTGGGAGATCGAGATCACTGAGGCCATTTTATTATTAGTACCATGCTCTAATCAGCTAGCTAACCAGCCAAGCACTATTGGGACCATCTTAAAAACCTGCATAATAACTCAAGAGGAAAAGAGAAGAGAGTATGTACAAAGGGTTAAGAATTAGTGTCCAGACAGCAGCAACACTGGAAGTTACAAGACAACAGGGCAGTGTCTTTACAGTTCCATAAAGGAATAAACATTTAATTCCAGAGAGAACAAAGTTATATTAGTAGGGAAATATAACTGCTCAGCTATGGATAATATTTACACAGTCCTGCTGTAAGCAGTAAACACTGAGCTATACAGATGTTATGATCACACTCAGTGGGATGGTAGGGCAGGGGAGATACCTATGGAGGTGTGTGTAAGGGAGCGAAATTCTCACCTTTCATAGTGATGTCCGTAGATGGCAGAATTAGAAACGTGGAAGCAAATACTGGAAACTGAAATCATCTAGGTTGTCTCTGGGGAAATGGGGAGAGGTGAACCAAACATCGATAGACTTTATGTACTATTTGATGTTAATAGAAACAAACTCTAAAGCTTTTATTTATTTATTTATTTTAGAGAGACAAAGTGAGTGCAAGCGAGCAAGCAGGGGAAAGAAGAGGAAGAGGGAAAGAATCCCAAGGAGACTCTGCACAGAGTGCAGAGCTCGACTTGTGACTCAGTCCCACAACCCTGAGATCATGACCTGAGCTGAAACCAAAAGTTGGACACTTAACCGACTGAGCCACCCAGGCGCCCATTAGAAACAAACTTTAAAGGGAGAGGAGATCTAAATGCAGTGTAATATTCTGGGTTGGATTCTGGATCAGAAAAAGGACAATAGTGGGAAAATGTTAAATCCAAATAGTCTTGAGTTTAATTAATAGTAATAATAAAGTTAGCTTCTTAGTTGTGAAAAAGGGTCCATGGTAATCGTTAACATCAGGGGGAACTGGGTGAGGAGAATACAGGAACTCTGTATTTTCTTTGAACCTTTTTTTTTTTTTTTGGTAAATCTATAGTTATTCCAAATTAAAAGGTTTTTTTTTTTAAAAGGGGGGCCAAATTATTATAATATTATTTCAAAATTTGATGACAACGAATTTTGTTGGAATTAAAATTAGAGGTATTTTAAATTTGAATGGATAAACCAAAAACCAGAAATTAAGTTTGGTAAAAATGGGAATAGGGGTTTTCCAGTAATTACAGATTAGAAGGCAAAAATCAATTTAGAGAAACACAGACAAACCCCTATGTTTACAATGATTGTGCCACAGATTTAAACTTCAGTAGTCCAGGGTGCCTGGGTGGCTCAGATGGTTAAGCGTCTGCCTTCGGCTCAGGTCATTATCCCAGGGTCCTGGGATCGAGTCCCGCATCGGGCTCCCTGCTCAGCGGAGAGTCTGCCTCTCTCTCTCTCTCTCTCTGTCTCTTATGAATAAATAAATAAAATCTTAAAAAAAAAAAAAAAAAACTTCAGTAGTCCATTTAGGTCTTCACCTTGAGATTAGATGAAAGCAAGAAGAACGTGGCTCAGTGTTGATGCTCTCGAGCTACTGAGTGGCTAGTGAGTGCTTCCTGAGCTGTAGACACAAGAAGAGGAGCAGGTTGTGTGGGTGGGGCAGGGTAGGGGAAGAGCCTGGGCTCAGTGGAGACACTTCAGAGAAGCCTGCATCCAGGTGCATCGGATGTTCTGTGGGCAGAACCTCCAGGGTTAGAGTCCGAGAGCATGAGCCAGCAGCCCACGGTTAATTGATCAGGAGTGGATGGCATGTATCTATGGAATGTGTGAGAGAGAAGAGAAAAGGACTCAGTACAGAGCTCTAATGCATATCAAAAACATTGGGAAAAAGTGCTATTTTTGCAGTTTGATTTTCACTCCTAATTGTAGTTCTTTTTATTGATTCACTTGTTTTTATGTGACCAGTGTTTGAACTTCTACATAGTATTATAATTCTAATCAAGAGCTAACAAACTCCAAAGCCTGTGGAAGCCATGCAGAATTAATTGGGTGGAATTGACCTGGTACGTAAGTAATAGGGAATGGTGTAGACTGTGGCAAACTGAAGCATGCCTGCTCTGCCCAGAGGAGAGCTGGTCTCCAGCTCCAGCTGATTGTTGCCAGATAGAAATGCAGGTTTACTGTTGACAGATTATCTGATTTTTCTACAGTTTTATGTGGAACCTCTCAACTTTTAAGTGTTGGCAATTAGTTTAAATTTTTGCTAACCAAGTAGAATGTGTCTGTTGGCAAAAAGTGGCTTTGCAGGCTACTTGTTTGGGACTGCTTTTTAACTTTTTTTCCTGTGTATGTGGTCACTTTCCCATTCTTCCCCTGCCCCAAATTTTTATCTGTGCATTTAATCTACGGTGCTCCAGTGGACTAGCAACAACGTTTGGGATGAGACTGCTGACAGATTTGGGCCAAGGATATATTCCTACACAGTGCTGTTTATGAAATCCCTGGCCCCAGAAGGCAGTGGCTTACTGATAGAAACTGAATGCAGTCTGCAGACATTTAGCCTCTTGCTTAAAGAGACTTTATCTCATGGTTGACCATTGTCATTGATGACCATGTCAGAGAGGACAGGGTCTGATTTCCTGCCAAAGTGAAATAATGTGGCCCTATGACTTGCGGGCCTATTATTCTAGCCCAGAAGATTAATCTAACCTGGCAGGACTTGCTCTTCATACAGCCATGCCAGAACATGGCACACTTCCTTTCAGGTATTTGTAAATGGATTTAGTGTTTTTATTTCCAGCCCTACCCTGCTGGTGGCATTTGGGGGGAGAGCGTAGCTTTTAGTATTAGAAGGGAAAACCACAAACCCTCTAATGAAGTTTATGGACCTGCAGTTTTCTTCCAGTCTTGTATCCTTGAAGTTCTTTGTACGTACAGATATCACAGTGGCTCTTTTCCAGGTTGTTCAGGCCTATTCTCAGTCCTCCATGAAATCTTAGAAATACCAGATTTCCTGGAATGGTTTTGGCCCTTTCCTGAGGCTTCCAAATACAAATTTGGAGACAGATCTGGTTTGCCTTCCTCCCCTTCTCTGTGTGGCCTGACTGAAGTCTATAGTCCACATGTGACTTTGAATTTGGAGGAAAAAAACATTACAAATATTTTTCACATGATCACTTATTAACCTCTTATTAAAAATTGGCAGGATCATCTTGTTCTGGCTTCTAGTATAGCTCAAGAATGTTTTCCTGCTTATTTTGTGCCTTTCGAGTTGTGTTTCATTTCTTTAACTTGATGATGTTACATTTTGTGGAAGACTGTTTCTTCATTTGCCTGTTGATTGGCACCTTGGGATGTTTATATGTACCCTTAAATGTCCCAGTATATTTTGTCTTGTCATCCCAGAGGTGCTGGTGTTTGTAGCTTATCTTCCTCCAGGAATTCTAGGCCATTTTGGAACCTACTCTGATTATCTGTATGTAACGCTTGCCTTCTACACTATAAATCTGACTGAGTTTGTAAAAATGGAAATTTGTCAGTATGAATCCCTTTTAGGGAGTTACCATGGTGTTATAGAAAGATACAGAATTTAGAGTCAGAAATTAGATCAGATATTTTCTGTGAAATTTCTCACCTGTAGCAAGCACTGGGTCTATACATCCTAAAATTAAAAAAAAAAAGCACATTAAGTTTTGAATTCAGATCCCCATTTTGCCTTTCCTGGCTATGTGACATTGGAGAAGTTGGGCCATTTCTGAGCCTTGGCTTTGTTATCCTATTGACAAGGATGCTGTCCGTACTTGTTGACTATGCAGGATTATTATTATTAAGGATCAAATGAGGTTGTGGGAAAGGCCATTCAGAATTAATGTCAATAATACATTACATACATGCTGTTATTTTAAAATATGCTAGAGCAGTTTGTTGTTTGAAGAAGACACAAGGATATGAATGGTCACCTTACTTCAATGAGTTTTCCAAAAGTTGTAATTACCTCTACACTGTAATCCCCAAGGAGAGGAAGAACTGAAAGAAATGTAACTAGTAGCCACTACTGTGTGCTTTCACCCACACTAGCTGCTTGAATCGTAACAAATACCCCTTGAGAAAGGCCTTAGCTTTATTTCTGCAAATGAAAACAGGGAGGCCATATTGCCAGAACTGCCCATTGGAGAGCCCACTCTCCTGACATGCACAGGGCGGCCTGGGTGCTGCTGACTGGCAGGACATGTGCTGGATCCAGGGCCTGCCCTTGCCTGCTTGCTTCCTTAACAGTCTTGGTTCTGGGCCCTTGAGCCAGCCTTGGAGGTCTGAGTTCAGTTTGGGCCAGGAGGATGTCTGCCCAAGAGTAAAACCTCAAAAAACCTCTGTTAGTTGCAGGAGCTGTCGGGAAGCTGTTAGTGCTAGATCTTAGTGAGTTCTCATCCAGACGGGAAAATAAGTGGAGAAGAATGCAGATCCAACTCAGCAGGGCGCCTGGGTGGCTCAGTTGGTTAAGCGACTGCTTTCAGCTCAGGTCATGATCCCAGAGTCCTGGGATCGAGTCCCGCATCGGGCTCCCTGCTCTGCGGGGAGCCTGCTTCTCCCTCTCCCACTCCCCTGCTTGTATTCCCTCTCTCGCTGTGTCTCTCTCTGTCAAATAAATAAATAAAATCTTTAAAAAAAAAAAAAGATCCAACTCAGCATTTGCTGGGTACAGGATGGAGTTCCCCAAAGGGATTGTTTTGAATCCAGCGTTAGACATAGCTAACTTTCTTAAGCTTATTGCATCAAGAATATTGATGTGTGGCTTTTCTAGATTTTATATTTCTGGATTGAGGTACATTTTTCAAGGATGAATTTTTGGCCTGAAATCATAGGTGGTAAGAAGGAAATATAGGTAGGAATGATCTCTGTATTGAAAGAACAGAGGGAAAGACATGAGTTTGTTTAAAAGCTCTTTGTCATCACCTCTCTCCTCCGTAAGGGAATTTGTCTCTCTGTTGAAGTACAGATAGAAAGGAGTTGATGAATCCCACCCAAACGTGGGGAGACCAGCCGTGTGGTGATGATGAGCTTTGGGGAAAACATAGGGACGTAAGCCCTTTTATTACAGGGTTATGGTTTCAGCAAAGCCTTGTTTTATTTCCTACCTGACCCTTAAATATTGCTGCTCCCCAGGAATATATCCCATTTTTATTCAGACAGCTCTCTGGGTGTTTCCTATCTTCCCCTGGTTTCAGCTGTCCTGCATGTGCCGGCAGCTCCTGATTTTCCCACACGTCCAGGTCACATGTCTCTGTCTCGTCTCCCTCGTCTGCTCTTCTGGTGGGTTAAGAGCAGGCTGGAAACCCGCTTCACATCCCTGACTCCTCCCACTCTCTCACTTCATTCCAGTTTATGAGTCCCATTCACTTCACCTTGAATTTTGCCTCTTCAGTCAATCCTCTTTTTTGTTGTTTCAGCTCTTGCTGTTGCTCTGTGGGCTCATGGCCCCTAACGGATCTGTCAGTAGTCCTTGTTCCCTTGGGATTCATCCTTCTGCTCTGGAATTATCCATCAGAAACACATATCTGATGATGCTGCTTCTTTGGCCAAAACTGTGCAAGGCACTCCTTCATTTCTATGATCAGGTCCCAGCCCTGTAGCTTGGTAGTCAAGGTGCTTAACTGGGCCTCTGCTGGCTTCCTCCCAGCTTTTCCCCAAGGAAAAGACCTGCACCCCTCCTGGAGGCACAGAAATCCTCACCATTCTCAGAAGACTCCGCAGTTCCATCCCTCTGTGCTTTGTTTAGAATGTGACTTATGCTTTGAAGGTGCTTTCCCCGGTCCTCTGCCCAGGGAAAAGATGTCTGTTGATATCCAGCTCAAGTGTCCTCTTCCCTCTGTGGGCTCCTCTGATTGCTTCCCCCGAATCTCCTCCTCCCTGTCCTCTGTCTCTGTCCCCTCCTCCCTTGGAGCACTGTGTGTCTGCATCCCTCTGCGGGCCAGATGTTTGTCAAGGTACCCAAGGACTGTTGGAATTCGTGGTATTTCTCCTGGCAGCACTGCACACTATATGCTTGAAGCAGATTTGCTAGGAGAATGATGAGAGCCCAGCACAGAGCCAGGCGCATGGAGGCTTTGTCATATTGGACGTGACTAAACCTAAACCGCCAACATCCAGGTGGTTGTCCCGACTAGGGAGCCATTGTTTGGCTCTGTTGGTGTGACCACCTGAATTTCTCACAGCTCACATTTTCCTTACAGGAGATGTGCCCATTGATGGCCTTTTCAAGCTCAGCCAGCTATCATTGGTAAGGGAAGCTTGTCTCCCTTCAGGGAGGTTTGGGCTTCTAGAATCTTGGGGCTTCTTAAGATGCTGGGTATGGGCTTGAGGGATTGGGACAAAGGAGTTTCCCATCAGCTTGTTCCTGAGCTCTGTTCTGTGAACAGGCTTAGCTACAGCAGTGGGAGCATGAATGGAATCTTACTTTAAATGTACCAGGAAACTTGTTACTTAAAGGAGCCCTGCTGTGGATCCTTTTGTAAGGGTGAGGAAGCTTCTTTTCCTCAATCACCTACCACTCTCTCTGGGCAGAACATGGTGCCTGAGCTCTGGGCTCAGTACCTCTGCAAAATGTTCTTGCCTGTTATATTTTTTTAGATTTATTTTTATTTACCTGAGGGGGGAGGGGCAGAGGGAGAGAGAATCTCAAGCAGACTCCCTACCCAGCACAGAGCCTGATGTGGGGCTTGATCCCAGGACCCTGAGATCCTGACCTGAGCTGAAATCAAGAGTTGGATGCTTAACTGACTGAGCCACCCAGGTGCCCCTTGTCTGTCTGCTTTAATGACTGAAAGCCAGAAGGCAGCAGAGCCCTATAGAAAGGAGGAATGCCATTTTGTTGTGTTCTCTTTACAATCGAGTACCTTGGGGTTTTGCCAGATAGATTTTCCTCTCGCTTCTTTTTTTTTAAATGACAAGCTTTCCTGGCAGATGTCAGAAAGCCACTTCTAGGGCATTGATAGTTACCAAAAAAGGCCCCAGCTTCCTCTCCCTGTCAGCTGACGGTACGCTTTCACATCTGTGCCGTCATCCCGAGAAGGCCGAGTGCCTGCAAGTGCCTGCTTCTGGGGGGTCCCCAGCGGATGATCTACCCTGTAGGGCACCTAGCATAAGGGTCTGGTCAGTCGCTGTCCAGCATCGTCTTTCAGAGCCCTGCTCTCATTCTCTCTGCTGACCCCTCCGCTCTTCTCAGCTCCATAGGGGGCACGTGAGGCCCTCAGATCTGGCTGTGTCTGAACCTTCATGCACTTCCTGCCTCTGCCGCACTTCCTGCCTCTGCCGCCTGGACCCCTGTCTCCTCTAGGCCCTTTGCTGCACTGTCTCTGGTGGTCTGGGCTTTGCTGTCAGCCTGGGGGCCTGCACCCCACTTCCTCTTTGAAATGCAGCCAGTCTCTCCAGGTCTAGGTTCAAGGCCACTGGGAGGCCGTTAAATGTGGGGAGGAGAGTCAGACCAGCCCGGGCTGGAATCCTGACTTGGCCGCTGTCCACCTCTGTCTTTGGGCAGTTCACCTCCTCCCTCAGAGTCATCCCCCTCTCCCGCTGAGAGTGGCATGATCAGCCTGGTGGTGAGTGAGAGGGGTACCCGTAAAACAAAGCCTGGCAGTGGGAGGGGTTCTTGTGTGCTCTCCTCCTTCCTTTCTTTTATGTAGCTCTTCCTGATCGCCCTAACTGTAAGGAATCTTTTCCTCCTCTGAGTTCTTGTGCGTTTGGTAGCCCTAATGGTAGAACTCGGTACTTCGTACCTTTATTGTCATTATGGATGAGCTTCTCTTCTTTCCCGGTAAACAGGTGCTTTGTGGCATTTGACTCTTGTCTCCCACAAAGCCTGGCCTAGCCTCTCGCCAGCGCTCTGTGCTCCACAAATGCTTTGCTGAGCGCACGAGCATTCTGCTCGCAAGTTCTAAATCAGTCTCCCGGAGGTAGCTGGATCCCCTTAGAGACAGCAGGCCTGCCTTTCGTTATGTTTATTACCTGCACTGGTTTTGACTCTATATTAAAATGTATTTTTTAAGAGGAAATAAATGAAGGCATATGAAGCGATGGCCTATCCGTGTGGGCCACAGTGTTCTCTAATACAAATCACCATGGCAACATGGTGGCCTTCACATTTCAGCAGTTAAGAAGATGAACTCTTCTGCCCACAGCCTCTGAGCGGATTGGCCACTGCTACCTGGTGCTCCATGCAGAGGTCTCTTCCTGAAAGGCAGCAGACCTCATTACCAGAAACCTTTCCTCAGTGGGGGATCAACAGACAGCAGCCTTGGCCCCTTGTGTCTCTCGTGTCTCCCTCTTGCCTGATTCTGTTCTCCGTGGCAACCTAGTCCCTCCTGTGGCAGTCCTCGTGGCATCGCCACAGGGTCTTAGAAGGCCTCAGGTGAGCTGCTGACACAGACACTGGCCAGTGGGGCTGTGGTCTGCACACCTGCTCTGTCTGCTCCCAGACCCACAGGGAGGCCAGGAGGTGTGAGGATGGATTTTTAAGGTCAGGTTAGCAGGTCAGCTTGAAGCTTCTGGTGTGATACGGGCAGCTCTGTTGTATCTCTCAGTGGCCTCCATTTCCACTGGCTGCCCCCACCCAGGGCAGTCTATGGGTGGTAGCCTCCAGCCTCCCTTTGGTAAAGCCAGCCTATCCTCTGAGCCCCTGCCACGCCACATCATGATGGAAAGGTGGGGTTGCAAGCTCCTGGTTTCAGGCTTTTTCCCAAAAAAATTTTTCTGTAAAAGAATACATTGAGCCCAGGGGCAGGTATAATAGGCCTGAATTCTGACAGTCACTCAGGAGGATGTGGTGTTGTTTTCTGAGTCCATCAGTCTGAGAATGGTGTATGGCCAGGGCTTATTCCTGAACAGCTTGATAGCCTACCATCTAATAGCAAAGAGTGCCTCATGGCCAGGATTTTGGACATTATGTGAAGGCAGTTCCAGAAGAAAAAGACTTATCTACCCCTTGGGTCCCTCCCAAATAGAGGTTTTGCATGCAGCATTATGGTAGGCTCGACTGCTCCTATGCCCCCCAGTCAGGCCATGGCCTGTAGACAGGCACTGACTGTCACTGAGGCATGGAAGCCAGCTGGCCACACCTTCCCAGTCTGCCAGAAAACTTCTCTTAGTCCTCAGCATGTGAGTTGATTGAGATCATGAGTGGCCACAGCTGATTGAGGCCTCTTGTGGCAGACAGGTGTCTACATGGACACCCGTATGTGTGTCAGGGAACATTTGGCTTTTGAATGTGTACACATAGAGAAGATGGGACTTCTCAGCCCTGGAGTCATTTTGGCAAGGAGAACACCAAAGTGCAGCATACTCATCTTGAAATTCTGGCTGTGCCACTTAGGAGCTTGCAGGACATTGCTGGACCTTGCTCTGAAGGAGAATTCTCCACTAATAAGGAAATGTGGGGAAAAGCCAACGGAAGGAGACTTTTGCTTGGACCACTGCCTGGGCCTTCTTTTGTCCCAAGAGACAGGGTAACTTAGTGGAAAGAGCCAGCTTTGGAGACAGACCTGGGTTCAAATTCCAGCTCCGCCACTTGCTAGCTGTGTGTTCTTGATGTAATGAGCATACCTTGAGGGAACTGTCCAGCTCACAGTGCTGCCCCTAGAGGCCACAACTATACTGTCCCCACCCCATTTCCCCCTCCTTCAAGGAACAAGAACCTTCCCCTCTGTTAGAGACACATTTCTTTCTTTCTTTCTTTTTTAAAGATTTTATTTATTTATTTGACAGAGAGAGACACAACGAGAGAGGGAACACAAGCAGGGGGAGTGGGAGAGGGAGAAGCAGGCTCGCTGCTGAGCAGGGAGCCCAATGTGGGGCTCGATCCCAGGACCCCGGGATCATGACCTGAGCTGAAGGCAGACGCTTAATGACTGAGCCACCCAGGCACCCCGAGACACATTTCTAATGAGCACTCTAGTTTCTTACTTTGGCCTCCTTGGCAAAATAATAAATAATAAAATGCCTCCTCCGAGGTATTTAAAAAAAAATATATATATATATATTACTGATGTGTACAAATAAGTACACATATCTTAACAGTCCTGCACATTTTTAAATAGGTGTAATCACTACCTGGATTGAGATACAGATGATTTCTTGTATCACAGAAAGTTCCCTTGGGCCCTCTCTTAATCAGTACTCCCCAAACGGAACCACTGCCATCTTGACTTCTGCCATCATGGATTGGCTTGCCTGTTTTTGCGCTTTGTATACATGGAGGTGTATGGTATGGTATTCTTTTCTTTGTGGCTTCTCTGGCTGCACATTACGTCTTTGAGATTCATCCATATTCTATTTAGCAAGTTTCTGAACATGCCACGGTTTACCAAGCCAGCCTATGTGATGGACATTTAGATTGTTTCCAGTTTGGGACTCTTAGGAATAATGCTTTTGTGACTATTTTTGTGCATGTGTTTTGGTGGACATAAGCATTTGTTTCTGTTGAGTATTTACCGGGAAGTGGAATTGCCAAGCAGTTTTCTCAAGTGGTTGTATCAGTTTACATCCCCTCCAATAATGTATAATCGTTCCAGTTACCCCACATCTTCACCCTTCTTACTGTCATTTGTTTGAGTTTGAACTGTTCTGGTAGAGATATAGTGGTTTTAATTTGCATTTCCTGATGATTGTTGAGGTTGAGTACCTTTTCAAATGTTTACTGGCCATTTAGATACCCTCTTTTGTGAAGTGTTGGTTCAGATTTTATGCTCATTTAAAAAAAAATTGGATTGTCTTTTTTTTTTTTTTATCAATTTGTAGGAATCCTTTATATATTTTGAATTGAGTCCTTTGTTGAAAATATGTAATCCAAATACCTTCTCCCAGTCTGGGTCGCCTCTTCAATCTCTTAATAATCTCTTTTGTTAAGTCACTTTTGTCAACTTTTCCTTTACATTTAGTGCTTTTTGTTTCCTGTTTAGAACATCTTTGCTTATACTGTGGCCATGAAGCTAGTTTCCACTGTCTATTGTTTTCTTCTAGAAGCACTTTAGAAAATAACAGTTATATGTAGATATAATTCACATACCATGAAATTAACACTTTTAAGGTGTACAGTTCATTGTTTTTAGTATATTCATAGAATTTTGCAATAATCACCACTAATTCCAGAATATTTTTATACTATCCCCAGATACCCCATACTCAATAACAGTAACTCCCTATTCCCTCCCAACCTCCAGCCCCTGCAAGCCTTACATCTATTTTCTGTATCTATGGATTTACCTATTCTGGACATTTCATGCAAATAGCATTGTAAAATACATGGCCTTTGTGTCTGGCTTCTTTCACTGAACATACTATTTTCAAGGTTCATCTATATTGTAACATCTATCAGTGCTTCATTCCTCTTTTATGGCTGAATAATATTCCATTGTACAGCTATTCCCCATTTTATCCATTCATTGTTGTTGTTTCCACTCTCCAGTTATTATGAATAATGCTTATAAAAATTCATAAGTTGTTATTGGACATATGTTTTCAATTCTCTTGTATAGCTATTATTCAGTAGAATTATTCCCGTATATGATAACTCTTAACTTTAACCTTTTGAGGAACGACCAGACTGTTTTCCAAAGTAGCTACACAATTTCACATTCCCACCAGCAATGTATGAGGGTTCCAGTTTCTCCACATTCTTGTCAATGCCTGTTATTGTCTGTTCTTTTGGTTATAACTATCCTAGTGGGTGTGAAGTGGTACCTCTTTGTGGTTTTGATTTGCATTTCTGTAATGATTAGTGATATTGAGCATCTTTTTTTAAAAAAGATTTATTTATTTATTTTAGAGAGCGAGAGATCGCACCAGGAAGTGGTAGGAGGGGCAGAGGGAGAGGCAGAATCCTAAAGCAGCAGGGAGCCAAACGCGGGGCTCAATCCCAGGACCCTGAGATCATGACCTGAGCCAAAACCAAGAGTTGGCCATTTAACTGATTGTGCCACCCAGGTGCCCCAAGCCTCTTTTTATGTGGTTATTGGCCATTTGTATATGTTCTTTAAAGAAATGTCTGTTTGAATGCTTTGTTCTTTTTAAGTTAGGTTCTTTGCCTTCTTAACTTTTGAGTTGTAAGAGTTATTTATATATTCTGGATATAATCCCTTGTGAGAGAAATGATTTGCAAATACTATCACCCATTCTGTGGGTGTCCTTTGAAATACAAAAGTTTTAAATTTTGATAAAGTTCAATTTATCTATTTTTTCTTTGGTTACTTGTGCTTTTGGTGTCATATCTAAGAATCCGTTGCCAAATTCAAAGTCATGAAGATTTATCCTGAAGTTTTCTTCTAAGAGTTTTATAGTTTTAGCTCTTAAATTTAGGTCCTTGGTCCCTTTTGAGTTAATTTTTGTATATGGTGTGAGGTAGGAGTCCAACTTCTTTCTTTGGCATTTGGGCATTCAGTTGTACTAGCATCATCTGTTTCCCCATTGTGTGGACTTCACACTCCTGTTGAAATCAGTTGACTATAAATACAGGGTTTATTTTTGGACTCAGAATTCTATTCCATTAATTTATATGACTGTCCTATGTCAGTACCACACTGTCTTGGTTACTGAGCTTTGTAGTAGGTTTTAAAATCAAAAGATATAAATCCTCTAGTTTTGTTCTTTTTCCTGACAATTTTAACTATTTGGGGGTCCCTTGAGAGTCTATGAATTTTAGGATGTATTTTTCTATTTCTGCAAAAGGAAAAAGGCAGCTGGAATTTTGATAGGGATTGCACTGGTACTATATTTCAATCTTTTAACAAAATCTCTCTCATTTAGGTCTCTAATCCAATGTGAATTAAATTTTGTATGAGGTATCAGGTAGGGATATCCATTTATTAAAAAGATCATTCTTTCCTCACTGGATTTCAGGAAGACCTTTGTCCTTAATCAGTTGACTATATATGCAAGGGCTGTTTCTGGATCCATTCAGTTCAGTTGGTCTGTGTTTCTTTTCTGGTGCCAATAATACTCTTTGTTAATTATTGTTGCTTTATAGTGTGTCTGATTACCTCATGTATTAGTCCTCCAGTTTCGCTGCTTTCAACATTACTTTGGCTTTTCTAGGTCCTTTGTATTTCCATATAAATTTTAGAATCACTCTGTCAGATTAATATCTGTAGATTAATTTGGAGAGAATTGACATCTTAACTTTCTTGAGTCTTAAACTCTCTATACCTCCCTCTCCCCCTTCCTCCCACTTCCCACCCAGTCTGTCCACCCCCTATCCTTCCCATATATGTATCATTTGTTTAGGTTATCTCAGCAGTGTTTTATAGATTTCTGTGTTGTGTAGTGGTCTTAGAGCTTTTTTGTTAGATTTATTTCTAGATGTTTTATATTTTTGAATGCTAATAGACATGGTATTGCTTTTCATTTCATTTTATGTATTTTTAATTTATTGTTACTATATGGAATCCAATTAATTTTTATATAATTTAAAAACTTTGTATCCTGCAACTTTGATAAATTCACTTATTAGCTCACGAATTGTGTGGTTCCCTTACACAGTCTTGTTGTCTGAGTGTCATGGCAATTTCACTTTTCCTACCCAGTCCATAGACTGGGATTTTTAAAAATTTCATTTGTTTCCTTGCCTTGTTGCTCTAGCTGGACCTCCAGTATAATTTAGAATAGAAATTATTATAATGGACGTTCTCTTAATTGTGGACCTGGGGGGCAGATGATCAGTATTTCACTATTAAGTATGATGTTAGCTATAGGTTTTTATAGATATTCTTTGTCAGATTTCTTTGCCTAAGTTTCTGAGTTTTTATCATGAGTGTCTATTGAATTTCAGTTACTTTTCTGAACATGTGGTTTTTTTTTTCTTTTATTCCATAATGTGGTAAATTATAATTGATTTTTTTAAAAGTCAAGATTACTGAGGTATTATTTACATATAGTAAAATTTATCCTTATTTTATATAATTCAGTGAGTTTTGGTAAGTGTATACTATTATTTTAGGTTCTCTATGTGTATTATAAATTGCATCTTCCTTTAACTTGGGTTTAGGTAGGGAAACCAAGACCCAGAGACATAGCTTGTCATTTATCCAGGGCCTTATATCTAGTAAATAAAAAGTAGAGACTCAGAACCATGTCTTCTGACTCCTAAACAGATTATTGTCACCATACCCTATTGACAATAGCAAGCTACTACTAAGGCCCCTTCCAGAGTATAGTTACAGCTTCCATTCCCACCCTGGGGCCAGTTTTTGCAGAAGAGGTAGGACAGGATCCAGCCAGTGACTGTAATGGTTGGGTAAGCTGAGAATTCTTGGTGCTCCATGGAAAGGACACTTGGACTTGAGGGATTAGGGAAGGCTTCCCAGGGGCAATGAGACTCGAGACTTGAACAGTAAGTAGGGGTTAACAGGTAAAGGGTGTTGGGAGGGAGGAACCAACCAGGAAGAGGAGATAGTGTGTCAGGAGATGTGGGAGAATGAGAGGAACCAGATGAGACTTGGGGGGTAGGCAGGAACCACATCATTCAAGCATTGGAAGCCATTGGGAGGAGATTTAGCCTTTCAATTGAAGGCTTTTATGCAGGGAAAAAACATCAGATTTGTGTTTTGAGAAGATGATTCTTGCTGCAGTGTGAGGACTGACCCAGAGTGAAGCCAGGCTGGAGGAAGGGAGAGCAGTTGTTGGTTGCTATAGGAATCCAGGAGACCGTTAATGTGGCCTGAGCCAGAACAATGGATGGAAAATAGACAAGGGATGACTCAGGAAATATTTACTAGGAAAAATCAATTGCATTTGGAGAGTACTTAGGAGGAGAGTGGAGGGTAAAGACAAGAATGTCAAATGGAATCAGAGTTACTCTGGTTGAGCTAAGAGTGGAGGGCCCACCTGACCGTCCCTCCTGAGCTGCAGCAGTTCCTGGGGTGCCTCCGAGGAGACTGGTTTGAAAAACACCAACCTAAATCAGTGGCCTGGAAGGGGCTTCATCCTCTTGAACCTTTCCTTGGGTACGGACACTGAGGACACTTCTCTTACCCTGGGGAAGATGTCACTCTCATCTGGGATCTCCACCACTCTTCGGCACTCGTCCTTCTGTCTCCTCTGCTACGGTCCCTCTCTCCTTCCCACCTTAAAGCCTGACACCCCCAGCCTCTTCTCTTTTCAGCCTTCGTGGTTTCCCTTGAAATGTCATCTCATCCCTGGGTTTCATTTGTCCCCTGTAAGCTGAAGAGTTCCTCAACTCCAGCCTACATAACCAGTGCTCCACTTGACCTTTCCTTTGAGATGCTCATGGGTCCCTAAAACTCAGACGTTGGCTTATTCTCTGTAACCCCCTTCCCCATGCCCCTGTGACTTTGCTGGGATGAAGTCTTGTTCTTTCTTTACTGTCTGGGCTTAGTTAGCAGCATCACCGTTCGTGTATTTATGTTCCTGCTCAAAGCCCCTTCTTCCCCGACTTTGCACCAACTGTGACTGGCATATAATAGGCCCAATAAATACTTGTTGAGTGACTATATCCTGTGACTCCAAGGTGTAGTCCAGTGCCTGACACCTCCGGTATACTTAGTAAATGTTACTGATGGTAATAATAACAAGTTTACCTGTTGAAGGCCTACTGTGTGCTGCTCACTGTGTGTGCTATCCTTTGGCTCACGGATGGAGGAAAGAAAATGGAGCCTCTGCAAAGAGTGGTTAAGGCTTTGATCTCGAAGGGAATAGAAGAAGGGAATGAATGTCAAGCACCTGCTGTGTGCCAGGTGTCTCCCATCTCACTGAACCTGAGCAGCAGCACCGCCACCAGTGGGGGGTAGCAGCCCCCACTCCCCACCCCATGTTCCACCCAGGAAGATCGAAGCTCTGATAGGTTATGTAACTTGCCTGAGATTATACAGCCGGTACCCGAGGCTGGATTTGAACTTCTTGTTATACTCTGCCTATCTGATGAATGAGACTGAGTGAATGAGCAATTAGCTATTTATCTGCCATTCTTATTAGCAAAACTGTGAGCTTGAAAGCAGGGAATGTGTTTTATGCTTTAGGGTCTGGCACAGAGTACATGCTTAAGGAATGGCGATGGAATGAATGGCAGGAAAAGGTGAGGAGAATGCTGAACTAGGAATCGAGTCTGCCTTCCCCCTTCCTGTGCCCCAGTAAGTCACTCATTAAGACACTGCCTCCTTTCCTTCCTTCTCAAGTCTGCTAAAGAGGGAGAACACCTTTTGCCTCCAGCCCCTGATAGATAGGAGGCAAGTTAATTAGATAAGTTGGCAAAGCTTCCTGAACACTCAGCACAGCAGTGTGTGAACTCAGGGCCTCCTGTCTAGTGTACTGGGCTGAGCGCACAGCCCTGCTCCCCGTGGGCAGCAGCAGTAGCTACTGAGCTCTCAAGCTGGGCAGGAACTGTGGCGCAGTCCGTGTATGCTGGCTTGCATGGAGACACGCCAGTTCCCAATTGGGAAGCCAGGACAAGGGAGAAGCTTAAGGTGTCAGGCCCAGTGGCAGGACTGCTTCCTTCTCCTTCTCTCTCACTGAATTCTCCTTCAGTGGAGAAACATTAGCATTGCCAGGAAGGTTCTCCATCCCAGAACATGGTGACTCTCTGCCCCAAGAGAATTCTTATTGTGGATGCCTCTCTCTTTGTCATTTCTCAGCTGTACCAAGAGCTTAGGCCTGACCACCTCTTCCAGGGGAAGAGACTGGTCTGAAGTTTGGGTACAGGTTCTTACTGCATTGGCACAGCCTCTGACCTTGTCTTTCTTCCAGTAAAAGTTGCATGTCCCTTTCCACTGGCTGTGGTGCTATCCTCCATGTACCTGCCATTTGTCCTAACTTGCGGTACCTGAGCCCCTGATAGCAACTAGGATTCTTTGTTTGGAAACCATAGAAACTGGCTCTGCCTAACTTAAATAAAAGTATGTGTGTTAGAAGGATACTGATGGGCAGCTGGGGAATCAGGCCTGGACAAAGGCTGCTAGGGGTCTGGGAAGCAGAGATTCCTGTGTCGCAGGCCCATCCTGTTGGATGGGACAGGACCCAACCATTTTAACCTCCGCTCAGCGGGTGCCTCTGCTCAGGATTGTTCTTACTGGAATCACACGTCGTCTCTGGCAAGAAGAGGGGAAGTTCTGTCTGGGAGGGGATGTGAGCAGTCAGAACTATGTTCATGTCTGCTCCAGCCCCTCCAGTCCAGGCCCTCCCCAACTGGCAGTAGAGGCTCCCCACAAAGCCTTCCCCAGCTATGTCCCCTTTGTGTCCTCTGAGCCCCACAAGTGTGCGCTTTGTACCTGTCAGTGATAGCCCCTCTTTCATTCCAGAGATTGATCGTTGTTTTCTCCTTTGTTTCTGTATCAGTCTAGCTAGGGACTCATCAATTTTGTTGATCTTTTCAAAACACCAACTTTTGACTTTGTTGATTTTCTTCTATTTTTTGCTTTCAATTGCACTGATTTACACTCCTATTATTTTCTTTCTTCTACTTACTTTAGGTTTAATTAGCTGGGTTTGTTGTTGTTTATTGGCTTCTTAAAGTGGAACTATACATCATGGATCCAGTGCACCTTCTTCTCTAATGTAGGTGTTTAAAGCTGTTGAGTGTCTTCTGATGACCGTTTTCACTGCATGATGCAGATTTTGTCCTGCATGTGTGTAGTTCCAGGGTCACCCAGAGAATTGAGCAGAGTTTATGTGCAGGATTTGGGCCTCTCCTTTCACTCTTCGGAACTCAGATTTCTACTTTTCTCTTTGGGTCCTAGGCTCCTGGTGTGGCCCCAAATGGGAGCCGCTCTTAGGTAAAACCCATTAAAAATGGTCCTTTCCCAGTACCATTTCCTCCTTCTCTGTTGCCTCTCCTCAAACTTCTGCTTATGTTTGGCCATTTTCCAGGGCCTTCAGAGGGTATCTTTTTCTATCTTGTCCAGGAGTTATCATGCATTTTCTGCAGGACAGGTGGCCTAATAGGCTCATGCTGTGTGGGAGGTGGTTCTCCTCCTGTTTGTGCTAGTTACCCTTGTACTGCCTGTGTCACTGGACGCCAGTCACAACTAGGTTGTGAGGATGGGAAGGAGGGCTGTGGATATGGCACCTCTTCAGAGCCTCTGGCCCCGCCGAGGGTTCACCCCAGCCATGGGCAGCATGCACGTCTAGCCGGGCTTTCCATGCCGGGCCTTCGGCTGCTGCCTGTGTACTCGGCCAGCGCACACACTCGGCTCTGTCTCCTGGATGCCTCTCACAGAGACCACTGTACACGCAGCGTGTTCATGATGGAATTTGCCATTCTCCTCACCCACTGCTCTTGCTGGGTCCCCACTCACGTCTCTTTGGTGTAGACACATTCTCCTCGTCCCATAATCTCTTTTCAAAAGGAAGCCTTGTTATGGCCGCTGCTTTCGTTTCTGACCTCATCACCTCTTGTCTAAACCATAAATTGGTTCCATGGTCTTTTGACCCTTGTCCCCCTCCCTTTTGCAATCTCCTTTAGCACTGCTATGAGATGGACCTTAGGAAGAGGCCATTTGGAGTAGGAATGCCCCTCATTACAACTCCTCAGCGCCTCTCCATCACCCAGACCCTTTCCATAGAATCCGGGGCCCTTTGGGCTCTGGCCTTGCCTGCCTCTATTGGCTCTATTCGGGGTTGCTCCTCCTTACTCCCTCTGGGCTCCAGCCAAGTGACACCATTGCTCACAGGACAGTTCTTTCATGTGTCTGTGCCTGCTTACGTGCTGTGTGGCGTGTATTTGGCCCACCTTATGGCCTAATGGACTTTCTCAGTCTTCAGCTAGACTGTTGCCTCCTCTCTGAACTGTCTTGACCCTTCTGAGGTAGAGTTGGGTGATCTCGCCTCTTCAGATACCTCTGTGATAATACTTAAGTGCTATGCTGCAGTTAGTCATGTGTCTGTCTCCCCAACTTAAGTGGTGGGCAGTGGCCTTGCCTGATTTATCTCGGTGCCCCTGACACCTTGCACAGAGCAGGGCCCAGCAGAACCCATTGCAGTCAACAGGGAACTCTCTTAGGGCCAGAGGCACCCTTCCCTGGGTTGGTATCCAGTACTGTGGGAGATGATTTCCTGTTGGGTCAGCATGTGTGCCCTGTGTTCGCCAGTCTGAGAAGCTGATTGTGTTCAGTAGGTACTGAACTGACTCATTCTAAATTTCCACGACGAAGGTGGGACTCTTCTTACCACTCCCTGCCATCTGAAAGGAGAAGACTGTGTTTGGTTTACTGTCTGGATGGAAGCATGCTATTGATGTTGGATAAGAGCTGAGCATGTGACAAGCTTGCTATGAGCCGTGACGGACTCACTGTGTAGGTGTTGGAGTTGTCCTTGTTTGGGTCCTTCCTGCAGGAAGGGATAAAAAGTATGATAAATGCTAAAACATATGGCCAACAGGTGTTGATGAAAGAAGACAGCAAAAGCACTTGGGATTCCTGATGATTATGATGTGCCTGGAGCTTTTCACACAGGATTTTGCTAGTCTTCCCCATAGCGCAGTTGGAGAAACTGAGGCACAGAGAGGCAAGGTGACTTTCTCAAAGCACATCACATAGTAAGGTTCAGAGTTGGGATTCCAAAAGCATCTCTGGCTCAGAGTATCAGTGATGCATCTAGGGTGTCTGGTGGCTCTCACTGTAGGCACGTGAGCAACCGTCTCCTGTCCTTCTCTCTAGCCACATGCCGCCTTTTCTCATTCTATGTTAGCCTCATCCGCCAACAGCGAGAGCGCGCACTTGAGGGCCGGGGTTAGGGTCCTTGTCCCAGCAGCTACAGAACGCCTGCGCGCAGACCTTCTGCTCTCTCTCCAGCATGTCCACCCCAAGCTCAGTGCCAGTCATCTTGTAGCTGCTTCTGAGTATTTGTGGAATACACATAAAAGCTGGCAGGATCCTTCCTGCAAATGCGTGCTGCCTGTTTCCCACTTAAACATCTACAACTCTGAGCAGGGAAGTCCTCAGGGCCTCTTTACTAAGGAAGGGTGGGTCCTTTTCTTGCCTTTGCTAAGAGGAAGACACAGGATGGTTGGAGAGTCTTTCGGTTCTTAGAATTACTGCCATCCTCATATTTCAGTGTGCTTTCCTTGCTCTTTCTGCTTTGTGGCACCCTTTGAAATGGACTCAAGTAGGGACATTCTGGTGGCCTGACCCTGGAGGAGGTGAGGTGGGGGGTGGGGGCTGGTGTGGGACCAGAAATGATCACAGGCAGCTGAGTTAGGGCCACCATGTGCCTCTCAGAGGGAAGAGGGACCATACAAGGGGAGCCTCCGCCTCAGCCAAGGTTTACTGATCTGGCGAGGGTGAGGAGAATCTTCACGGTAGCATTTTGCCTTTCTCGTCATCACTTCGGGTCAGGCAGTTTGTAGGTCTAGCCCGCCTATTGTGCTGAGTGCTCCTGCAGTGGCCTCAAAGTGTAGTGGGACAGACGAGGCTCACAGTGACATGGTTCCCATAGGGGTGTAACCAGAGGTATAATGGGAAGTAATCAGCAATCAGTCCCATGCAGGTGCACACACTCATGCATGCATGTACACATGCATGCACATACATGTGCGCACACATTCACGCACATCCCTTCCAGCTCTAAGCAGAGTTGAAATCCTGTGCTCACTCCTAGGACTTGCTAGTTAAGGAGGCACATAAGGAAGTCAGTTTCTTCCTGGGGTTCAGTGCACTCTGCATATTCTGTGGCTCGGTGTGCCCCCCGTTAGGACACCTTGCCTCCTTTGGCCCAGATACAGAAACCTTCTGGCTCTTTCCAGAAACTCAAAGCCTCTCTTAAAGATCGAAAATTTGCCACTATTAAAGATATGCATCAATACGTTAATTCTGTAAAGAGTTTCTGAACAGTATTTTGAACAGCAGCAGCTTTGTTAAAAGAATTTACGTTGCCTGTCGTATTCTTTAAAAAAGACCTATTGAGAAGCAGTGTGGGGAGGTGGCAACAATGTGGGCTTCATAATCACACGATCCAGAATTCAAACCCCAGTGCTGCCATGTCATGGCTATGTGAGTTTGAAAAGCCCTCATCCAGCATCCACTTAGTAGGTAGCAGCAGTAACAGTGACGATGAGGTGTTCATTGGAGAGTAAATATGTAACCTCCCAAGAAGACTCCTGAAGATCACAGCATTGTTTTAGGTGGCCTAGGTTATGCTTTTGTTGACTTGAAAGTATAAATTCAGTTCACATACATTTGTTCTGTGTCTCTCTGCCAGATACCATGCCCAACAAGCAGAAGTGACTCGAGGTTTCTCTCATGAAGTTCCTATATTTGCGGGGGGGTCAATAGCTATAGATCGCTTAGTGTAACAATAATTAGAGTAATTATAAAATATATCTAAGTTCAATGAGAGAAACAGTTCTGTTTGGATGAGAGGAAAAACAGAAGTCAGCCGGGACCTTGACCGCAGCCATAGAAACCAGCTCTGGCTGTCATAAACAAAAGGGGAACTCATGGGAGGGGTGCTGGGGGCTTGCCGGTAGGTGTGAGGCAGGGGCCAGGGTGGGGGCAGGTGTTGGGAACAGCCTGGAAGCAAGGGAGCTCCTAGGCAGGCCTAGGTTCTGGAGCCCTACAAGTCAGATCCTCATTGTACTGCTGTTCTTGCTGTTGTCACTGTGCCCTTCATCAGTCACTCCAGTCTGTGTCATTTACTCAGCGTTCAGATTCATGGGACAGTGATGGTGGGGAGCCCGAGTCAGGTGCCCGCCCCCAGTGAGTGCAGAGAGTGCATGTATCTGGCCCCACTTAGAAATCGGGAGGCACCTTCCCCTGACTCCCAAGACCCCAAGGCGGGATTTAGAGGATGCTGAAGGAAGGGTTGGTCAGGGCTTGGACAGTGGAAAAACAGAGCGTGTGGGCAGACCCTCAAAGAATCTGCCAGGGTGGCAGGCACCATAGAGAAAAAGAGGCATTTCTGGCAAAGAACAGTAGGAGCCGAGGAGTCTGGTGTGTCTCTGGAACAGTGGGTGCTGCCGGGGGGAATGGGCAGGCTTTACCGGGTGGTCGAGACAAGCCCGAGGAACCGTGAGTATTGCTGTTTCTTATATCATTATCCCGTGAGGTAGCCCTGGCAGGGATTGTAGATGGACCCACAGAGCTTGAGCAGACTTCGGAATGGCTCCCAGGGCCCGGGATGATAACTTGTCATCAGCATGACTTCTGCCATTTTCTGCAGCTTGGCCACTGGGCAGTGCCATGGGAGCAGACCCAGAGCCCAGGGAGCCCCATGCTGGCTCCAGGGTGGCTGTTCTGTGTTCTTGACGTTGTTTTAGCTCAGGTCTAGGTGCCTATGGTGGAGGGAGGACAGTGCTGCACAGAGCTCATGATCTCTCTTAGTAACTACTAAAACAAAACTAGCGAATATTAAAATAAAATTATTTATTGCTGACTACTAATACAATGACTTTATTAGGGACTAATTATTTTTTTTAAGAATTTTTATTTATTTATTGGACAGAGAGAGCACAAGCAGGAGGAGTAGCAGGTAGAGGAAGAGGGAGAAGCAGGCTCCCCGCTGAGCAAGGAGCCAGATGTGGGGCTTGATCCCAGGGTGTTGGGATCATGACCTGAGCTGAAGGCAGTTGCTTAACCAACTGAGCCACCCAGGTGCCCCTATTAGGGACTAATTAAGTAGAATCTGTTTTCACGTACGTTTAAGGCCATAAATTGGGGTCTCTGGCCACATTTAAGCTGCAGCATGGTGGATGGCAGGAGTCGGGGATGGGAGAGAAATAGGGTTTGAACTCAGAAGATCTGAGTTTAATTCCCAGGACTGCCACTTAATGGCACTGTGACCTTTGGTAAATCATTTCTCAGTATTCCTATCTATAAAGTAGGGATAATGATAATATTAGCTCCGATCACTGAATGCTATCAAAAGAGGAAATAAATGTGACAATAATTCATACGTTTTAGCAAATGCTAGTTGTTGTTATTTTACAGTATTTTACGGAATAAAATTTAACCATAGTGTCTAAGGTTGTGGTCTCCAGGTCAGACTGCCTGGATTTAAGTATCCCTGTGCCTGCTGCCACAGTTACAGGCTCAGGTTAGGACCTGAGCCACAGGCCATCTGCTGCCAGTTAGGGGCTGCTTCTCTGACTCCTTCACCTCCTGGCACTCTGCAGAATGCTTAGCACACCTGATCCTCAGGTCTGAGGTTCACATCAGGTCGGAGAAGGATTTCTCTGGAAGCCTCTGGGTATGGGAGAGGCCTGCACTCATGAGCAAGGCTGCCTCTGCCTAGGATGTGTATTTCCCCTCTGACCTGGAGCTGGGGTTATAGATCAGGCCTTATTCTCTGCAAGTAGCCACAGTTGAGTTGCATGTCACGGGTAAGCAGTGTCTCTGAACTCTGAGTATTTGTAGTACAGTGAGAAGCAGCAGGCTGCTGAGTTGAATCCTGGCTCCCTTTCTCCCTCCCCCAACTTGATCTTTTCAGCCTGAGGATTTTGATACAAGGGTAAGCTCACCTAGCCTGACTCTTGCTTATTTCAGGTGGCATGTTGTTACCCTGCGCCCGAAGACAGCCCTGCCTCACTCACATTTTATTCTCCGTCATTACTTTTTAAAAGGTGTTCAGCTAGAAAATTGCATATTATTTCCTCTGTAAGGGTTTCTCTTTGCCGCCTTTGTGTAGCATACAGCTGTCATAACCACAGTTGATATTTTGTGTGCCTGTGCTTGCAAGTGCACGGTGTGGGGAGAGAGATAATCAGGCCATCCTCTTGGGCAGCAGCCTTCCAGTTTGGCTTTTATGAACTGGATTTAAAAAATAAATAAATCAGATTATATCACTCTCCTCCTTAAAACTCTCCAGTGGCTCCCCACTGTTCCTAGAAGACACTGTGTACTCCCTGGCACGGCCTGCCAGGCCCTGCACGCACCAGTGGCTTTGGCCTGGCTTTCTCCCCGCCCCTCCTGCTTCACCTGTCTGTGTGTCCTGGTGTTTGTTCTGTTCTCCCTGTGCCTTGAGCATGTTGCGTTCATTCCTATGGAGGAGCCTTCACGTGTGTGTCTTCTCTGTTGGGAAGGAGCTGCCCCAGGATCTTTGTGGGCCTTTCTTTTCCTGTGAGGGGCTTTGTGTGGTCACCCACTGTCACTTGGTGGTCACCCCCCTCCGGGCTGTTAGTCTGTTCTCATAGCCCTTCATCAGCACCTGGCATCTTGTTCTCTTGTTAGTGTTTGTTCTAGCCATCCCCCTATTGTGTGTCTCAGTCATGAGAGTCTCGTTCATTCCAAGGATCATCTGGCTACGTGAGCAGCTAGGACATGCTTGTGGCCGGCTGACTGAACACACAAAAGGGACATTTTCAGGGAGAGGCAAAGGCCATAGCAGGGATTGTGCAGAGCTTCCAGGCAGGAAGCGGTTATCAGCAGGGTGGGAGGTGTTGGCTGCATCAGGTGCGCTGCTGAGACCAGAACTCCCTGCTGTGCTCCAGGGAACCCACTCTCACTGAGGGTGGCTGTGGCAGGTGTAGCTGCTAGAGTCAGTGGTCCTGTCCACAGCAGAAGCTTTCATCCATACGCTTGGCCGAGGCCCCATTTTCTGGTTTTTCCTGTGGAAGTCAAAATGTTTTCTATGTAAAGTTTCCAGTTTTGTAAATGCTGGTGACGGGTTTAGTTACAAACCAAACCAAGCCAAAACCACATAACAGACCAAACAAAATAGGATCATGCAGTTCCTGGGACACCAGCTTGACTTTCCTTCTTTCTAGCCCCATTCTTCCATCAGTTCAGCAAACGCTTAGTGACCCTTACTGAGTTCAAAGCTTCAGATATGGAGATGAAAGTTTGCTGTCCTCAGGGGGTTCATGATCCCTGGGAGGGACAGATAAGTGCTCCAATACAGTGCTGAATGATAAGACTATGACAGGAGGGCCCCTAGGCCAACCTGCTTTTCCAGAGGAGATTGGGCAATTGCCTAGGGCTTTCACCAAGGAGGAGGTGCCATGTGGTTCAATGTCACTCTGCAAATCTGGGCTTCCTCCTGCCCACCCCCTTCTCTGCCACCCCACCACTAAAGGGAATTGTGCACTAGAGTGGGTATGTTCAATTTCCAAACCTTAGTATTCTTGTGCCCTGGGACTGTATTAGAAACTGCAGAAGTGATATCGTGATTTCTTACGACACTCTTGCTTGGAAGATTATGCCAGATAGGTCTTCATTACTCTGGGAGATGAGGTCCTTTTCCTTTAAAATTTTAGCTCTCCCTGTGTACTGCTGGGCGACCTCATTACTCTGTGCCTCATTTTTCTTGCCTTGTAAGTGGGTTTAATAATAGTTCTCCACCTTACCGGCTGTTGTGTAAATTAAAGGAGCACTTAAGTAATTATTTATTAACTGTTAATAAATGGTCACTGCTGCTTTTATTGACTCGTCCCTGCTTGTTTCATGAGACTTCTGTGATCCTTCTTTTTGTTATAACCAAGGTTGTACTTTTTGCCTAACATCTAGGTATTGCTAGGAGGAAGTAAGTTTGCAGAACTTGTGGTACTCACTGGATCAAACGTGTCATACGTACACAGAGTTAACCGGCATCAAGCATTTTCCATTGTCCCCTCCCCTATGGTCTTGTTCTTTCCTTACTTGGGCTACATGGTGATAGCAAGCTTGGTTGCCTGGGAGGCCATCTGTCCTGTGATCCATCACACCTGAAGCCTCTGTTCTCTCGTCCTCCCGAATTGGGCACCGTGTCCACGTTACAGTCTCAGCACTGCAGCCTGTGGGTGGAGATTGGGAAAGAAGCAGCCTGAGCAGATACAAGCCTTCAGAATGAGACCATTTTCATGCAGCTTTTCCTGGTAATTAAAGGAAATGGGGGCTGCAGAGAGAGCCTACGATATTTCAGCAGATGGTCTTGTAATAGAATGTTTTTTCAAAGTTTTCTGCAAGGCATCAGTGACTCCTAGAAAATGTTCATTGAGTAATGAGGAGCAAAAATGTGGCTTTGAGCACTCCTTCTCCCGTGGCGCGTTGCTGAGTTGTCCTCTCTTTTCTGGCATAATAGGTGGTTTTTGAAACTGAGGATGGTAATTCCATAGAAGTGGCCTCTCCCGACTTTTCCACGGACTCTAGGGAGCTGGGACTTGGTTCTGGGATCAGTAGTACTTCTGCAGCTCTGACCCGGCCCACTCTCCTCCTGGGCTCTGGTGTGGCGGGGGGCCATGTGATAGTTGATGAAGGAATGCCTGCAGTTCTGCCTTCCTGTGATAAGCTGCAACCCACCGCCTGACCTGTGCTGAGCCCATGGAACAATGTGCACCTCTATGTGCTGGGTTGTGGAAGGAAGGCAGGGATGGATTCTTTGGGGATAATTTCTCCTTCAGAACCAGAGCAGACACACATAGGCATTCCTGGGACCCCTACATCAGGGCAACATTGCAGCAAGCTCTTATGGCAACCCTATGAAGCCACCTGGGTTCAGACAAATCAAGCACCCCATCTGCTGTCTCTTGGCAAATAATGATTAGAGCCAGAATTTGAACCCAAGGCTCTTAAACCATCCCAATGTACTATCTTCTTAAAGGTTAGCCTCTCTCGGGGTGGCTGGGTGGCTCAGTCAGTTAAGCGTCTACCTTCAGCTCAGGTTATAATCTCAGGGTCTTGAGATCAAGCCCCACATCAGGTTCCCTGCTCAGCGGGGAGTCTGCTTCTCTCTCTGCCCCTCCCCACCTCGTGCTCACACACACACACACACACACACACACACACACACTCTCTCTCTCTCTCTCTCTCTCTCTCTCTCTCTCAAATAAATAAAATAAAAAAAAAAGAAGGTTAGCATCTCTCCCCTCCCCAAATCAACTTCCCAATATCATTCGTTTTATTCTTTTAGCAAATGTTTACTGCGTGGCCCTGGGGATAAGGCAGTAGATACATCATAGCCCCCGAACTCCAGGAACTTATAGTCTAGAAGGGGTAAAGCTGGTAAACAGGCAAGCAGACTCACGATTTGTCATCTTGGAACGTATCTCTGTATATACACAAGTAGATACACATCTTATGTTGGCATCTGGAGAGACTTGGCAGTGTATTTAAGTATATCCACGTGCTAGATACCATATTAGCTGTGTGAATATGCATAGCTACGTACAGATGACACATGTAAATACAAGGTGCACTGTCTCATCTATCTTCATCATATAGGTAGGGGTTCCCATTTTTAGACCAGCAACCTGAGGGGGTGGCCATGTTTCTCTCCCTCCTCCCTCAAATTTCATCAATCTCATGTTGGGTCCTCTTTCCCACCCTGACCTGCCTCCATTCAGGTCCTTATCATCTGATTACTGCATCAGCCTTCAAACTGGTCTCCTGACCTCAGGGGGGTTTTTCCCTTAATATTTTGATAACTTTATTTCAGTATAATTGGTTTTCTTTGTAATCCTTTGTATTTTTAACATCTTTATTGATATATAACTCATATACCGTAAAATCAGTCATTTAAAATATACCGGTAATTCAGTGGTTTTCAGTATATTCACTGAGCTGTGCAACCATCAGCACAAGCTAAGCTTAGAATATTTTTATCACCTCTAGAAGATACCCTGTATCCCTCAGTAGTCAGTCCACATTCTCCCCTCCCCACAGCCCTTGGAAACCATTAATCTGCTTTCTATGTCTGTGGACGTGCCTACTCTGGATATTTCCTATAAATGGACTCATATAATATGTGGCCTTTTGTGTCTGGCTTCTTTCATTGGTTTAATGTTTTCAAGGTTCATCCATCCATATTTGCTATATGCTGCATTTTGATCATTTTATGCATGAATAATATTCCATTGTGTGGATATACCACATTTTTAAAATCCATTCATCAATTGATGGACATTTAGGATCTGAGAATAGGGGAAAATGGGGAAAGACTGCTAATGGAAACGGAGTTTCTGGGGTGATGAAAATGTTCTGGAATTAGGTAGTGGTGATGTTTGCACAGCCTAGTGAATACACTAAAAACCATGGAATTGTAGATTTTAGAAGAGTGAGTGTTATGGTGTGTGAACTTTGTATCAATAGAAGAATCCAAAACCATTTTTAAGAAAGAAGACCTCTGTGACAGTTACTATAGACAGACACCTGAAGAAGGAAGACGTACAGGACTAATGAGGGAAAATGAACATTGATGTGTGGCCTTCGTCAGCAGGAAGCTGACATAGAACGTCTCTGAGCATCTTGGTATCAGTGCAGGTGCAGAGATTATCTCAGATCATCTCAAAGTTATATTTGTCTTTGAGATTCACCTTTTTACATTAGAAACCTGTTGTTCATTATGGTTGTGGTAGGTGTGTTTTCTTTTCTGGTTGGATGTTTAGTAAGAACCCTTTTATTGTCATGCTAATCATTCTTGGTTGCCATTTATTTATTTTTTTTAACTATAGTGTACCACATGCTGCATTTAATGCTTCATGTGCATGATCTCATTTGACTTCACAACAACCTCATGGAATGTAGGTGGTGTTAATCTCTCCATTGTACAGATTGGGAAACTCTGTTTTAGACAAGTTCTGACGGGACCGAAGTCACTAGGTAGGAAGTGGCGGACCTAGCATTCAAGCCTAGTTTCTTCTACCTCCAAAGCCTGCTCTCTTAAATCACTACCCTAGATCATCTTTTAAAATTAGAGTACATTATCATTAATTTGAAGGAAGGGTTGTGTGGTACATAATTTAGACCCATCATGGATCTTGCAGCATCTTTGAGATGCCATTATAATCATTATTTATCTTCCTAGAGGTGTGTTCTAGTGCCTTGTTACTCAAAGTAACACGACCCGGGAGCTTGTTAGAAATGTGTAATCTTGGGCTCATCTCAGACCTATAATTCAGAATCTGTACTTATCAAATCCCAGAAGATTCAAATGTGCTTTCAATGTTTAAGAAGCACTGTTTTAATATATGGTTAAAGGCATCCAGTTTGATAATCAACCAGTGATTTGACATTATTAAAACACACAGTTTAGGAGGGGATGGTGTGGTCCCAAATGTTGTGAGGTTGGTGAACTGGGAGTAAGGAACCCTGTGTTCATCGCCCTACATCTGGGTGACCTGGAGCAAGTCACTTAATTTGAGTCATTTTATTCATACATGAAGTGAGGAATTTTTTTGTTTGTCTCAGTTTTTTTTTAAAGAAAGCACTTAAGGCCATTAACTTACCTCTCAGATACTTTATTAGCTATGTCACGCTTTTTGTTTTAATGTAGAACTTTCGTTTTTTTTTTTATTTTGAAATTTCTATTATTTTTGCTCAGCCTATGAGTTATATTTAGGAAGGCATATTACCAAACCCATTTTTAACTGCCTTTTTTATTATTGATTTATAATTTAATTATATTTTCGTTAGAGAAGTGATCTGTATGATATTGATACATTGAAATTTGTTAATTTATTTTTGTGGATGTGTCTTAGAAGAGTGATTGATTTTGCAAATGTTCCACTCAACTCTAAAAAGAATGTAAATATTCAAGTTTATTAGATCAATCTTGCTAATTTTACTGTTCAAATCTTCTAAGTCCATATTAACTTCTTTGCAGTCTTAGGGGGAAGGTGTTCAGTATTTCACCAATAATGATCTGTAAGTTTTCTGTGCATGCTGTTCATCAAATTAAGGAAATTTCCTTCTGTTACTGGTTTACTGAAAGTTTTTTTTCATAAATGGGTATTTATTTTGGCAAATGCTTTTCCTGAATCTATTTGAAATGATCACATAATTTTCCTCCTTTTATTTGTTAATGTGGTGAGTATGTTGATTGATTTTTATATGTTAAAGCAACCTTGGACTCCTGGCATACATCCTGGTTGATTATGGGATATTATTTTTTTTTTTACATATTGATTTGCTTGGGGTTTTTTTGTTGTTGTTAAGGATTTTTACATCTCTTTTCTTAAGTAATGCTGGTCTGTAAATTTCTTTCTTGTAATGCCCTTGTCTGGTTTGTTATTATAATTATAATAGTCTCATAGAACGCACTGGACAGTGTTCCCTCCTCTTCTGTTTGCTGAAAGAGTCTGCTTAGAAGTGGTATGGTTTCTTCCTTAAATATTTGATAGAATTAATTAATCAATGTGGAGGTCATCTGGGCAGCAGAATTCTTTGGGGTGAGGTTTTTTTTTTTAATTTGCTTTGTTTTGTAAATCAGGAAATTATATATTTTAAACTTATAGGTATACAGTTTATACATTTCTATTAAAGCATTTATCACAGTGTATTTATTGGTTCTTTTGGTAATTAAACTTAATGGCTCTGTAAGTTTATACTTTTTAATGCACCTAGAAATTTTTCATTCATTGTTATTCAAATATTCAAATACTTTCCAGCTACCTCTCCTCCCCCCCCAGGAATCCAATTATATATGTGTTGCCAGGTGATATTGAAATTGTTCCATTGGTCACTGAGGTAGCATTCACTTTTTCAGCCTTTCCTTTATAGTATTTTACATTTCTCACAAATTTCTCTTTGGTTCTTTTTAGTAGTTTCCATTTATCTCATTATGTTCACATTTTCCTTTAAATTCTTGAAAGTATTTATCATAGCTATTTGGAATCCTTATATGCTAATTTGATCATCTCTGTCATGTCCAAGTCTCTTTTTAAGGACTAATTTTCCTCCTGGTTAGGAGTCATGGATTCTTGAGTAATAGCTTTAATTTCTAAACATTTGAGAATTTTCTAGGCATCGTGCTGTTCTTAATTTCTAATTTAATAATTTTGCAGTCATAGAGGATACTTTGTTTGATTTCATCTGTTTAAATTTCTTGTAGCCCAGGAGAAGGTCTATGTTCCTAACTGTTCCATGTTCACTTAGGAGGAATGTGTATCTGTAGTTGTTGCATCGAGTATTCTATAATGTCAATTAGATCATATTGGATGATAGTATTGTTCATATCTTTCATATCGTTGTTGGTTTTTTGTCTAGTTATATCAATATTTTGAGAGAGATGTTAATGTCTTCAACTATGGATTTGTTTATATTCTTCTTTAGTCTGTCAAATTTTTATATATTTGAGGGTTTTGTTATTAGGTGCATACACATTCATAATTGTTATTTCTTCTTGAATAAGTGTCTCCTTTATGATTATGAACTCCTCCTCTTTATATCTGGTAATATTTTTTGTTTTGAATTCTCCTTTATTTGATGTTATAACTACACCAGCTTTCTTGTACTTAGTGTTTGCATGATATATCTTTTTCCCATTCTTTTTTTTTAACCCATTTGTGTCTTTATATTTAAATGTATTTTTTAAATCAATAACATATAATTAGGATTTTGCCTTTCACAGTGACTATGGTAGGCAGAACAGTGGCCTCCCAAAGATATTCACCTCTTAATCTCCAGAACGCATGAATATGTTCCTTTACGTTATAAAAAGACTTTGCAGATGTGATTAAGTTAAGGATATGTGATGGGATATTATCCTGTATTATCCACGTGGGTCCAGTGTAATCTCAAGGGTCTTTATCAAGGAAAGACAGATGTAGGAGATTCAGAGAAGTGGGTGTGATGATGGTAGCAGAAGTCAGGGTGATGTGGGGTCATGAGCCAAGAAATGCAGGCAGCCTCTAGAAGCTGGAAAGGCAAGGAAATAGATTCTTTCCTAGAGCATCCAGAAAGATACAGCCCTGCTAACACCATGATTTTAGCCAAGTAAGATTCATTTGGTACTTCTGATCTCTAGAAACATAGAAAATAGATGTGTATTAAGCCACTACGTTTCTGGTAATTTCTTACAACCCAAAGAGAGGAAATTAATATAGGGGGTTAAGTCTGTTTAATATGATTATTGATATGATTGGATTTAAATCTACCATCTTGTTACTCGATTTCTGTTTGTTCTGTGTTTTGTTCCTCTGTTGCTACTTTCTTGTAGGTTTTTTTGAGGGAGAGGGTGGAGATGAAATCAGTATATATTTTTTTTTTTTAAAGATTTTATTTATTTATTTGAGAGAGAGAGAATGAGAGAGAGCACATGAGAGGGGGGAGGGTCAGAGGGAGAAGCAGACTCCCCGCTGAGCAGGGAGCCTGATGTGGGACTCGATCCCGGAACTCCAGGATCATGACCTGAGCCGAAGGCAGTCGCTCAACCAACTGAGCCACCCAGGCGCCCTGAAATCAGTATATTTTAAGAATTCCATTTTATCCTCTCAATTGACTTTTTATTTGTGACCTTTTTTGTTACTTTTTTAGAGGTTGCGCTGGAAATTACTTGTTTTTTCAAACTTATGTTCAAAAAATATTCCATTTCTTCAGGAATTATTTAAGAATTTTACAAAAGCATTCTACTTGGGGGTTTTCTGAGCTTCTCAGATCTGTTCTTTATTGTATTTAATTAACTTTGGAAAGTTCTTGGCCTTTATCTCTTCATTCTTTTGCCCCACTTTTCTCTTCTCTTACTAGGATTCCAATTAAATATATGCTGTACCATTTGATATTGTCCTGTAGATCTTGGGTGCCCTATTCAATTTTATTTTTCATGCTTTGTCTCTTTGTGTTTCAATTTGGATAATTTCTAATGACTTGTTTCTAAGTTCACGGATTCTTTCCTCTTCTCTGTCCAGTCTTCTAATAAACCTACGATTTCATGCCATAACATGCTAGAAATTCATTTTTAGCATTTCCATTTGGTTCTATTTTATAGTATTGGGTAGTGTCAGTGAAAATGGTGGAGTAAGGACCTCTGAAAATTCTCCCTTCCATAAAAGCCATGAAAATGCTCAGAGTCTTTTTTTTTTTTTTTCAGAACTCTGAAAATTAACGAAAGGCTTGCAGCAATCCAGGAACATTTGTTCGAGAAAAATGGTGAATCTCAGTAAGAACAGTGATCTTCATGGCATTTTAAATAGTCTTATTCCCATTCTCCTATCCCCAGTTAAGCAGTAACTTTGAAAACCAACAGCCACAATCATGGTAAAAACCAGCGGCCTAGCAACTACTGGACAGGGCAGAGAAGGATTGGAATTCTTCAAAGTCCTATGCCTAGAGAGTTGTCATTATTTTTCCTGTCTGGTGATTCCTGGAAGAAACCAGTTGCAAGGCTGTTGTTACTTGACTTGACTCAGAGGTTGCCCAATGGAAACAGCCTTTTCATAGGAGGCATTTTTCAAAAACAACCAGAGGCAATTGTTGAACACCATGGCTGCTTGAGGAGGGGGATAACAGCTTGGGCAAACAATAGGGTAACCCAAAAGCTTAAAAAAAAGAAAAACTACTCACAGCTAAGATCATACTCAATGGTAAAAAACTGAGAGCTTTTCCCCTAAGATGAGGAACAAGACAAGGATGTCCACTGTCACCACTTTTATTTAACACAGGAAGTCCTAGCTGCAGTAGTTAGACAAGAAAAAGAAATAAAAGGTGGGGCGCCCGCGTGGCTCAGTTGGTTAAGCGGCTGCCTTCAGCTCAGGTCATTATCCCAGGGTCCTGGGATCGAGCCCCGCATCGGGCTCCTTGCTCAGCAGAGAGCCTGCTTCTCCCTCTCCCTCTGCCTGCTGCTCCCCTTGCTTGTGCTCTCTATCTCTCTCTCTGTGTCAAATAAATAAATAAAATCTTAAAAAAAAAAAAAGAAATAAAAGGCATCCAAATTGGTAAAGAAGAAGTAAAACTTTCACTATTCGCAGATGACATGATATTCCACATAGAAAACCCTAAATACTCCTCCAAAAAACTACTAGAACTGATAAATAAATTCAGTAAGGTCACAGGATATGAAATCAATATACAGAAATCTGCTGCATTTCTGTAAACTAATAATGAAGCAGAAGAAAGAGAAATTAAGAAAACAGTTCCACTTAAAATTGCACCAAAAATAATAAAATACCTAGGAATAAACTTAACCAAAGAAGAAAAAATCTATACTCTGAAAACTATAAAACACTGATGAAAGAAATTGAAGATGATTCAAATAAATATAAAGATATTCCATGCTCATGGATTGGGAGAACAAATATTGTTAAAATGTCCATACTACCCAAAGCAATCTACACATTTAAATCAATCCCTATCAAAATAACAACAACATTAAAAAAACAAAAACAACCTAGGGGCACCTGGGTGGCTCAGTTGGTTAAGCATCTCCCTTCGGCTCAGATCACGATTCCACATCAGGCTCCCTGCTCAGCAGAAAGCCTGCTTCTCTCTCTCCCTCTGCTGCTCCCCCTGCTTGTGTGCTCGCTCACTCTCTCTCTCTGTCAAATAAATAAATAAAATCTTTAAAAAAACAACAAAAACAAAAAACTAGTTAATAAGATGTTCATAGAAGATTTTGAAAAACTCCAACATATTCTTGGGACTCTAAAAAGTCAGATGAATGTGTAAGGCTGTGCACGAGGAGATCTTAAAGAGATTCACACCTAGATACATCATAATCAAACTGTTGAACACTAAAGTCAAAAAGAGAATCTTGAAAGTAACAGGAAAGAAACAATTCGTCACATGCAGGGGAGCCTTAATAATATTAATAGTTTATTTCTCATCATAAATAATGGAGCCCAGAGAGTGCCCATTTCTCTGTGAAAATTCTCCCTCTCTTCACACATGGAGTCTACCCTTCTTTGCTAGATTCTTTAACATATTGATCATAGTTCTTTCAAAGTCCCTCTGTGTTACTTGTAACATCTGGATCATTGTTGCCTCTGATTCCATTGAGTATTTCTCTTTATGGTAGGTCATTATTTGTGTGTGTGTGTTTACATTTTGATGGAATGCTCAACCTTTTATGTAAACAAACAGTAGACACTGCAGTATAGATGTCCAGTGAAGGGTTTTCTTTTGTTCTATAAGATCATTAGTATGGGGGCTTGGGTGTCTTATAATGGCATATAGTTAGATTTTCTTTTTCTTTTATCCAAAGTGAGAATCATTTTCTCTTAGAGATTAATCAGTTCATGTTCTGTATTTATTACCTATTCCTAAATGAGAAATTACAAACTTTAGTGGTTTAAAACAATAAAGATTTACTGTCTCACGGTGTCTGTAGATCAGGGATCTGGGCACAGTTTACCTGGGTGCCTCTGTCTCAGGGCTGCAGTCTCATCTGAGGGCTCAGGGTGGCTCTGCTTCCGTGCTCCCTCATGCAACTGTTGGCAGGATTTAGTTCCTCACTGACTGTTGGCTAGAGGTCTCCCTCAGTTCTTTATTGTGTGGGCATCTCCATAGGGCAGCTCACAACATGGAAGCTTGCTTCTTTAGTGTGAGCAGGGGAGAGAGGATAAGCAAGACAGAAATCACTATTTTTTTGCAATTGGAAAGTGACATTCTGTCACTTTTTGCCATATTCTATTCATTAGAAGTTTGTTACTGGGGGGGCGCCTGTGTGGCTCAGTTGGTTGAGCCTCAGACTCTTGGTATGGGCTCAGGTCAAGATCTCAGGGTGGTGAGATGGAGCCCTTTGTCAGCTTGTGCTGGGCATGGAGCCTGCTTAAGATTTTCTCTCTCCCATTTGCCCCTCTCCCACCAAGAAGTTTGTCATTAGGCACAGCCCACACTCAAGGGGAAGGCATCACACAAAGACATGAGTATCAGGACATGGGCTCATTGGGGACCATCTCAGAAGCTGTCTACCACGTACTTATTGTGATAACTGACTTATTTTTTCCTATAATTTTATTTGGGATTTTCTATTTATAGCCTCTTCTCCTCCCCTCATTTTCCTTCAACCCCCACCCCAACTTTCTCATTGCTACATCTTCCTCCCTTCCCCACCTCATTTTACCTTACCCTCCCTAACCCTCCCTTACCTTCTGTTCTAACGTCTGTCATCCTCCTTCCTCTCTTTTTCCTCCCTTGTCTTCCTCCTCCACCTCCTCTTCCTCTGCCATCCCTTTCGGCTCTTCTTCTGAAAGAGTTCTTAGACACTGGTTGGAGTCTGTCAGTCTGTCTTCCAAGTTTTTCAGCTCCTCTTTCATACGTTTTATCTTTATCTTCTATTGCAACATTCTGGATCGCATTTCTGTGCTACTTTTTAATTTGCTAATTTCCGCCTTACTGCCCTCAGTTTAGGGTTTGTCTTATCCATTTTATTTTTTATTTTGAAGAAATTTAAATTCATAATATGGGGGTTGGGGGTTTTCCTGTTCCAGGTTCATAATTTCTTCTCTTTAAATCAGAAATTCATTTATCTCTTGAGTACCTTAAACATGCACTATTAAAATCCTTTATCGCGGCGCCTGGGTGGCTCACTCAGTTAAGCATCTGTCTTCAGCTCAGGTCATGATCTTGGAGTCATGGGATCGAGCCCTGCATCTGGCTCCCTGCTTAGTGGGGAGTCGGCTTTTCCCTCTTCCTCTTGCTCTGCCCCCCTCATGCTCTCTCTCTCTCTTTCTCTCTCTCAAATAAATAAAATCTGAAAAAAATCCTTTATCAATTGGAAGTTTGAACACTGGCTGAATATTTGATATGTTAAGGAATTAATTTGGTGGGGTATGCAATGGTACTATGGTTTGGTTTAGGAAAATACAAGTCTTTCAGAGAAATATATTGAGGTATGTATTGGTGAAATGATCTGCTGTAAGAAATCTGGGGTTAGGGAGAGGGTGGGGAATATAAGTGAAACAGGATTTCCTTTAGTTTATAAATTTTGAAGCTTAGTGATGGCTATCTGGAGTTTTATTAAATTATTCTGTCTCGTGTCTTATTTTTGCATAATAAAAAGTTTTTAAAAATCCTTTGTCATGAGGTCCCATAAAATTAATTTCATCTGGAGTGAATTCATATTCCAGTTGCTGATTTTATTGGTAGCCTTTCTAAGCATCACATTTCTTCACATATTTGGGATTTGGTTTGCAGGCTCATTTTGAGTAGGAAGTTTGATTTTTGTCTTGTTTTGCTTTGCTTTGCTTTGCTTTCTCTGTCATTTTTGTTTCTCCCTGCCTAGTATTTTTCTGGCGGTCTACACCTGCCACCCACATTTAGGGGCAGGTGTGATTGTGGCCTTCTGAGGCCCCTCTCCTTGGTGGTACTCGTGGTGCTGCGGAACTGGGATGTGAGCAGGGGAGTCGATTCATATGTGGTCTAGGGCTGAGTGGACTGGAGCTGCAGCCTATGGGCTGAACCTCAGCCCTACATGGGAGTCTTCCAGAATTTTTTTCATCAGCTTCTTATTCCTAGGGAGCCCTAGGTTCCAGGTGGCCAGCCTGGCTCCAGTCCCCCTGCTCTATAGAGCAGGCTTTGTTCTGGCTGCCTCTGCTGACTCCAGACCCAGAGCCCAGCAGGCCTGGGGCTCCAAGCCTTACCTACTGCTTTGCATTCCTGTTCTGTTGGATGTTTTAATCTTGTTTTTGAACCTGGCCATGTCTTTTTGGTCTCCTGTTCTTCTATTTTATCTGTTCTTGCTATGTGTTTAGAGCAGGGAAGATGCATCAAAGTGTGAACTCACTGTGCTCTCTTGACTGGAGGAAGTCCTTGACTAAATCACTGAAGATTCCTTTCAATTCCCCATTCAAAGACTGTAATCCAGCAAGTAGATCTTCATAATGGTGATATTTTGCCTTTGTATCGGAGACAGCACACTTTACTCAGTATTTTTTTCCCAGAAGACTGGCTGGGAAATCTCCTTAGAGAAAATAACAACCCGCTACCCCACAAGTTATTCTGCCTGTGGCCTCCCCAGCACATATCCCTCTCTAAAATTATCTTATTTTTCTGCACACACATTTGTCTCTCCCACTGGGATCTAAGCTCCACGAGAACAGAAACTCTTTCTCATTTCTCTTTTGTATCCGCAACCCCTTTGCGATAGTGTCTGTCACGTGGTAGGCACTCAATAATGTTCTGATAAATTACTGAACCAGTCGCTGAAACCTGCCTGTGCCTCCTTAATTCCATGGTCATGCTGCGAGGTACCTGCTGCATGGCCTCTCGGGGGTGCTGGGAGTGCTGGGAGGCCCGTATCGGACTGTGGCAGCTACGCAGTGGCCAATGTGTCTGACGCCTGCCTTCATTCATCACAACAGCATCGTGGAGGCCCCCCAGCGTCAGGCACTGACAGCCAGGCGTTTGTATCACATTCATTTGCCACAGCCCCTTTTCACGTGTCACTTTCTGTCCGCTGTCACTCACTGGATGTCATTATAGATCTCAGGGATGAACAGGGCGGGTAGGTGGTGCCTGTTAGCGGATGGGGCGGAGGCAGTGAGCCTGCCACCTTGCTGGCAAGCCGTGATGGAGGTGAAGGCTTTGCGGATATGCTGAGGCAGGCCAGGCCCTTCTCACAGAGCTTCCTTTGCAGTGGGTGATACAGACTCATAGCTCTCTAAACAGTTAATCACTTACTTGCTTGGTGTCAGCATCGTGGTGTTGCAGATTGGCATGGCTATAAAAGGAGACCTCCATAACCTAATGTTTCTTCTTGTGTGTGAACAGTCTCCCTGTGACCTGAGGAAGCCTAGATGGTTGGGCAGCTTTGCCCGGAGCCTTGGCTCTGCGTCCCGTTTCTGACATAGACGCCCATGCTGGCACAGGCCCAGGAACCATGAGCTGAGGAAGCATCCTGATGTGTTGGCGGGAGGGAGGGTGGCCTCATCTACTGCCCCACCAACCTCAAGTGAATGGCAGCACAAGAGCCTCGTGGCAGTTTGGCTTTCAGATGTCGTCTTCCTGGTTGGCTGGGACTATTGGCCAGAAAATGGCAAGTCCGGAGCCCCGGGAGATAGTCCTGTCCTGGCTGCTTCATTGTGTCAGACCAGCTTCTCCTCTGATTGTACCAGGGACAGCTGATGGTTGGGGCCCCAGATGGCTGCGCAGGGCCCAGCACAGATTAGCTATGCTCCCATTCCTGGGACACTGCCTCGGCATCATGCTTTGAAAAATCCTGCGAGAAATCCCCAGGACTCAGTCTCACTGTTTGTATTTAGCTTTTCTGAAGTGTTGGCATTCCACAGGCATTCCAGAAGCCTTCTTGGCATTTTTAAGATATTCTACAGCATCCTCAGGAGCCAAGTGTCTGCTCTGTTCTCCATTCTGCAGGTAAGGGGGACATACCCAAGAAAAGGATAGCAAATTGCTCAAGCTTGCGGGCTGGTCAGTGGTGGAGCCCATATTACAGCACGACTGTCAGCTCTCAGGTTGTCAGCCCATGGCTAAGCCCTGCCGGCCGGGTCTCCCTGAGCACTGCCGAGTCCTCTAAACTCAAGCCTTTCCTCAGGTGCTGTCGTTGCTGTCCTGTGCTTGGCTCCTCATTACTGGCCCCCTGCTGGGCTTTAGAAACTTTTCATGTCAGGGGAGTAGCATTGCCGAGGAAATGGGCTTTCAAAAACATCGGTTCTTGTCCTACTCGGTCTTTTTGAACAGTTCAGACCCATGCAGTGACACCATAGTGTGGTTTGAAGGAAGCAGCTCAGGACTTGGAGTCACGATGACTTACCTTCATGGTGGGCCTCCATCATTGACTAGCTCTGTGCTCTTAGGGTCATGATAATTAAGTGACACAGGAGCCTGAAATGGGGCTGGAGCTCACTGGGCCCTTCCACGGGGCAGACAGTGACCAAATGGCATTACTTTTCTGTACGAGCACTGAGCCAGCCTTCTGGGCTGGGGGACAGGCCTTGGGGCCTTGTCCCACAGAGGTCCTGAGAGGCTCCAGGGCCATGGGTGTCCCAGGCAGGGGACACTGCCATGACACTCCCTTGGTGGAGGTCTGCTGTGACCCCACCTGTTTCTGCCGGTGTTTCCTTAACCTTCCACACAGTCCTGTGGGGCAGACACTTCTGCTTTAGCCTCATATATTGTACCTGAGTAAGCTGGAACTCGGTCACCCAACTAGTTAAGGATGGGGCAGGTCCCACCACAGGTGTGCTAGCTCCAGGTTGCTTGCCCTGATTAGGCAAGCCCCTCAGCCAAACTGTAACCTCAAGGGAAGGTCCTCACCCACCTCTGCCAGGTGGGTGGGGGAGCAGCTGTCTCTCCAGCTCTAGGGTTCTGGGGTTCTGATACTGCTCACCTTTCGGATCCCTGACCCCTGAAGCAGGGAGTTTACCTCTCCAGAAGAAGGGCATTCTGGCATCCCTGCCTCTGGGAGCTCATGTGTGAGTCGGTGGCATGGTCTGGTGCCAGGGGTGAGAGCTCTGGCCAGGGAACAGCTCTGGTCCTTCCAGGCTGTGTGGTCTTGAGGCAGTGCAGCTCTGTGGTCAGGCCCTGCATCTGCTGGGGCTCAAACCCCAGTTCCTCCCTCGTAGCTATGAGCTGGGACAGTCGCTTAGCCCCTCCATTTCTTCACCTACAGGGGGATCATATATTCCGTAGGGGTGTTGTGAGGGTCAAATGAGAAAGTCTATGGGAAGCACTTGGACCAGTACTTGGCACATAGTATGCACTCAGTAAATGTGCGTGCTGGTCTTCTGTGAAATGACTCCAGTAACTATGCACCTTGAAGTCCTCTGCAGGGTACATAAGTGATGTAGCATAGCGTAGGTTTTCAACTCAGATGGCTGCTCTTTGCATGGTCAGTGTCTCTGGGAACAGAACCTCCTTGGTTTCTCCCCACAGCTCAGCCCAGCTGCTGCCGGCTAACGTGGGCTTTGTTCTCTTCCCACTAGGCCAGGGAGCTGGAGAGCCGGGAGGCAGAGCTGAGCCGCCGTGACACCTTCTGTAAGGAGCAGCTGGGGCGCCTTGGGAGGAAGGTAAGGCTCCTGTCAGCTGCCTTGGGGGACCAGGTCCTGAAAGCCCCCACCCAGGGTCCACCGCCGCTGTGGGGCAGAGAGGAGCCTGCACTCCCCATTCCCCACTCGCCCCAGCAGCCGGTCCCCCTGTGGACCTGCCCTCCTGTGCCTGGCAAGCACCATACCCACACCCTTTCTACAAGTTGTATTCATTCACAGACATAATTGGCTTTTAATTGGCCTGCTTTTTGTGACTGCGGCTGGCTGTGCTATAGTTCAGTTTTAGAAAAAATTCACTTTCACCACAGGGCGGTGCTGAGACCTAGCCTACCTTTCTGGCTTTAGTTAAGCTGCATTGGACAAAAATAATAATAACGTGAAGTTTTGCTGTACAAATATATTAAAGTTGTATTATTGATTTTCTCCTGGGAGTCGGGGAGACCAAAGTGCACCATGGCTACACACTCCCTACATTTTCTAGGGATAAGCCTTTGAAATGAATGAGATTCAAAGACATATCATCATTCCTTTTTTTTTTTTGTTAATGCCTACAACGACTCTTGAAAATTCATTTGGTAACTTGCTTACTTTTGGGGGGGCTTAATTTGTTGATCATGACAGGTTTTTCAAAGAAACAGTTTAAAACATGGAAGGAGATGGTTGGGAGGTTTAAAAAAATTGTTCTTCCTTCTGTCTGAGATGGCATGCCAGGCAACCTGAGCCATCAGCTTATTGCAGGCAAATCTTCGCGAATCGTTTGTCACGCTTTGGAGCTTTGAAATTGACAGTTTGCCTGAGGGGCTTGATTTCCATAGGGGTTTTCTCCTGTGGCATGGCACACTGGAGACTGGCAGAAATGTGGATTTCTGGATTTCCAGGCCGTGGGGATAGGAGGGACGCTCCTCCTTGCTCCGGGGACACTCCTGTACTCTTCCTGCAGGGTGTTTTAGGGGACGGGCAGAATTGTCATGTGAACACCCAGCACAGCCCGCCGGGGGTAGCGTCGGCATCATCCTGAAGGCCAGCAGGGCACCTCAAGCGGCTTACAGAGGTGGTCCTTAACAAGGAGAGTTTCCTGGAACGACCTCCTGCCCAGGTTTGACTGTAGCTGTAATGACAAGGATTGTGATTTGAGATCCTGGAAAAGGGTAAAAACATTCCACCAGCCATAGCTCTAATTATCACAGTTGCCCATATGTTCATGAGCGCAGATTTTTTTGTGTTGTTATGTGTGCAATTCTCCGGTCTCCTGCTGCGCTCCTCTTGCATTTCCCTCTCTGGGTTTGGCTCCTAGAAGCACGTTTGCGCGTGTCTGCTTGGGGTGAAGGGCAGTAGCCTTACAGCGTTTTTGTGTCTCAAATCTGTTTTCCCCTTGTCACTCTCCTTTCTCATCCCCACCGTAGTTCTCCTTCAGCCCAGTTTGCTGAAGGAAAGGAGATTCTCCTGGATGAGCCCTTCCTTCTCATCTGTTCTTCCCCTCATCCTACAGGGAAGCCCAGACTCCTTACATATGCAGATGTGGGCTTTTTCTAAAATGAGGTTTTCCTACATGATTGTGAAGTTATTGAATGCTTCCAGAAGGAGGTGCAAAAACATGATCACCTGCCTGACTCTTAAATACTAGCATTTTGCTGGTGATAATATACAAACGGAAAGCACCTCCAACATCCTGGAAACTAGAGATCTGTGAGGGAAATGGGTGTGGGGGGGGTGCGGGGTGGAAGGGGCACTGGAGAAGGGGGAGCAAAGAGGCATGGTCCTAAAGCTTAATTATACCAGTCTTGAGAAAGGTTTTCCATCTTCTCCGTGGATAATTTTATTCCTGTACTGGCTGGGAAGATGAAGAACACGGCATCCGACAATCTTTTTTATTAGCTGTTGCTTTTATATAATTCTGCTTTCATTTGTTGAATACTCTCAGACCTTGACATTTTCAGCTTCTGTACACACAGCTTAAGGGCCTTCCAATCAGCAGGCTCCTTTCTTTTCTTTTTTTTTCCCGTTTCCTCTTAAGTTTAGAAATTGATGATGGAAACCTGTTTAGGGGGAAACTTGGAACAGCTGCTGAATCATCCTCGACCACACAAAATAGTTGGGAGCGTGGTCAGGGGCCAGGAAAGGTTGGGATGGGGGCACAGAGGCCTGGGCTCATGGGGCTGCCACGCTGTGTCCACTGGCCTCTCAGCTGGAACCCTGCTGCCCTTCTGCCTGAAGGACACTGTTTTCGAGGGCTGGCCCGTTGTGATTGGCAAGTAGGGAAATCCTGTGCCGAATCTAGACTCATTTTCAAGGGGGAGGAGATGTCTTGACCCCTTTGTACTGCAGTATTTATTCCTTAGATGATTATTCTTGAGTGTGGAAATCATATTTTGTAGGGCTCCTATGCTTTATAATCTTTCTGAGTAATTGTTCCTCACACCCACACTGCAGGATCTAAGTGAGGAGTGTTTTTCCTTTCATCACAGAGAGCAGTGAGCTGCTGGGGATGCCGGGGCCTGGTGAAGGTTTTATGGCACCTGCGAGCAAACCCCAGACATGGTGTTCACATGCAAGCTGTGAAGCAGGGGCAGCACGTGCTCACGGTGGACCTGGGCCCACATGCGGCCCTGCACCACTGCCCTTTGCGGCCACACTGTGCGTCCTCATGTCTCAGTTTCTTTGTCTATAAAATGGAGGTGCAGGTGCCTTCCTTAGTGTGTCGATGGGGACATTAGAGGAGGTAATGTCTGAAAGGTGTTGGCATGTTCCAGTGCCTAGCAAAAGCTGGCTCCTCTCTTTAGTGTGCAGTGGTTACTGGCAATTCTCTTTCAAGTCCTAATGCTTCAGGTTTGGCTTAATAGGTGAATGTGTGTACACGTGCATAGACATACATGTGCTGAGATGGATTTTATCATCAGTGGGCGGCTGCTCTCTGGGATGCAGAAGCCTCCTCTCCGGGCTTCACTGGGCTTTTCTCGAATGCCTGCTATGGCATCTGTCTGTCATTCAGGATGTAGAGGGGTAGAAGACAGCTCTGTGCAAAGCAGTATGGAGACCATGTGCTACTCACAACTGCATGTTTCTCATGTGCCTGACAGTGTTAGAGAACAGGGCCATTTTCCATTTCTGTATGTTGGGCGTAGGTCCAGGAAGGTGAAGCTGTCTACCACCTTGACTGTCAGAGGTGTGGCTGCTGAACCTCTTGCCAGCTTAACTGTCCTCCCAGAGCCTTTGCTCAGCTGCCCTCTGTGGTTTCCTATAGTAAACTGAAGAACTGGGAGTAGACTTCACCCGCACTCCCCCTCGATTCAGCTATCTCGGGGCTAAGGGTGACTTGTGCCCAGTCAGAACCAGCAACGTCTACCGTCTTCTGGTGGAAGCCTGGGTGCTGGGTGGCTGTGAACCCGACAGCCATTGAGCTGACCACTGACTCGCCAAGAGTGTGTCTTCTGCCCTCAGCCACGGGGCCAAGTCAGGGAGGTGGTGGGGAACGAGCCCTAGTTCAGCCTCAATAATTTACCAGCCTTCTGACTCTGAGCAAGTTGTTGAAGTCCCAAAGCTTCAGCTTTCTTATCTTTGAAACAGGAATTTGAAGACTGACTTGCCAGTTGTTTGGAGGATGAGTGCTCATTTGTGTATGAGTATCTGATGTAGAACTATTTGGTTCTCTTTCATGTCATTTCCATCCTTTTCCCCCTTCTTTAATAAATGCATAGCCATTCACTAATTCCATATTCGTTTAATTCTGCTCAGTGCCCAGAGATGGCTCCAACAGTTGTGATTCCTTCCTCAGGGAATTCACAGCTCAGTTTGGGAGGGGAGGGAGATGTGAGGAATAGGACCCCAGGTGGGAGGATGCCTGAGTGCCCGCTTCCCATGACCAGGCCTGGCAGCCCTGTAAAAATGGTCTCACTTTTTTCCAAACTCAGCAACTGCAAAGTGGGGAGGGCATTTTGGGGGTCTAGCTTCACAGACTGGAGGCAGGGAGAACCTGAGAAACATGTGGGTTCTTCCTGGATCTCGGGCTCTTTCCCCCAGAATGTAAATCTCTGTTCCTGCCCCCGTTGGGTGCACATGCCATCCCAACATTGATATGTGAACAGTCAGCCCTTTTCCCATTTTTTCTCTTTGCTTCTACTCCGGCTTTCTTTTTTTAAGGAACAACTGTCATGTGATCCTGCCAAGCCTGCAGCTTTCTCAGTGACAGCACTAAACAGCCCCCTGCCTGGTTTCCCTGGGGGTGTCAGTCGGGAGTCTGTTCAGGAAAATAGAAGCTGCTCTAGGATGCAGAGGAAGAGGAGTTAAATACAGAGCATTCTGCTTTACAAGAGAAGGTGGCCCACTGGTCGGGGACACGTGGAGAGGGCCCAGCCTCACACATGCCAAGGAAATGCAGTCACAACCATAAGGTGACACCATTACATACTCAGTAGAATGGTTAACATGGGAGCGATGAACACTACCAGGTGCTAGCAAGGCCGTGGTTAACCCGAGAGAAAGAGAAAAATTCAGGTGAGCCATGACACTTGGGGAAGGTTGTGAATTTAATTTCAGACCTGCACATACGAGGTAGAGATGGCCAGCAGATGCTTGAGAGTGTCAGACATGGAGTTCTGTGTCCCACAAGATGACAGCCACCACGATGTTATGATGCATCTGCTATGTGCCAGTCTCTTTTACATAAATTATCGCTAATCCTTGCAGCAAGCCTGCAAGGTAGATTATATTACACATTTTACAAATGAAGAAACTGGGAATCAGGTTAAATGAGCTGCCAGAAGCCATGAAGCTGATGGATGAAGTCAGAGCTCTGAAGTCTCTGCTCTTCCCACCATGCCACGCTGCCTCCCGAATCAGCTCGGGAAGAAGGTTCAAGAGATGGTGGTCAACAGTGCCAAATGCTACAGGCCAGGGAGGGCTAGAGGAGAGGCCTCTTGATTGCACTTTGAAGGACATGTGAGTTGTGTTGAGAGAGCCTTTCCAGTATTGCTGTGGAGACTGAAGCCGGGTTACTTGTGGAGTTAGAGCTGCAGTGAGTGTGGGAAGTAGAGGAAACAGGTATAGACCATTCTCTCAAGAAGTTTCATCAAAGAGAGAACATTGGTGGTTTAAGAGGGAGTGACTTGACCATATTTATGGGGGGAGGAGAATTCATAATGTGTCCCTGAGTGGTCCAGTGGAAGCCAGGTCCCCAAGGGGGTCAGAGGGCATGCAATGGGAAGGGCTGCCTTCACCCCAGAGGAGTCGTCCTCTGGCTCTGGAGGTGGAGTGACTTCCAGCCGCGTGGTGAGCGAGCCGTATGTCTTGTTGTAAGAACTGCTGACCGCCAAGTGCTCTGAGAGGCCAGCAGGCATTTCTCCTGAGGGTGGGCTTTGCTTTGTGTTAGGCTCAACGTCGGTTCCAGAGAGGCAGAGAGGGGCTCACCACTTAGGATGCAAAACTGAGGCATGGCAGGCATTCCCAGTGTGGCATTCCTGTGGAGAGAAGCTGCCAGAGCATTGGGAATTTAGAGGAGGGAACAGATAAGAGTGACCTAAAAGCAATGCAGCAAGAAATTGGCCCATGTGGGAAAGGAGCCCACCCCTGATCACTGTGAGGAACAGTTCTGTACCCGACTGCCCTGAGCCCAAGGGACTTTTGAAGATTGTTGAGTCCAGAAGTTGTTCCCCCGGCGGCTAAAGAAGGATACCCACACACCTGTTTCCCAACTTGTACCACATTTTCATAATGGTACCGGCATAAAAATGGCCATTTGTGTGTTCTCAACAGTGTACCGGAAGTGATACGTGAAAGAACATACTGCTTAGAGATTCCAGACAGCCTTTCTTAGTGAGAATGGGCTTTTTATACCTGTGCTGGGGGGGCCCGGGTCTTTTGAGGGGGAAACAAAGAAATTGAGAACCATTGATCCAATCCAATTATTTTCACAGATAAGAAAAGGGCCCCAAGGCAGCTAAATGGTTTGAGAATCACTTGGTATGGCTGCAAGCACTGGGTTTTTAGATCTGGAGGGACCTGGGTTTGAATTACAACTTCACCACCTGCTGGCTTTATAGGCAAGATCAAGTCACTTAAGCCCTGGAGCCTTGGGAGTCTTCATCTTTACAATGGCAACAGTAGTAATTACATTTTCAAGATAATAAAGGACGTGACATAGGACTTAGTCCGTTGTAATATATCGTGGTATAAATGGCACCTGCCATTACTGTTACCAGCCAGATCTAATAATATAACTGTTGTTGCTCCCATTGTCCCCAGAGGTCACCTAGCTAATTAAGAATATAACCAGGACTCTGGTTCCTGGCAGCTGTGTCCATGAGTCTTACAGGTTTTCCACCATAGAGAGTGAGGGTTAGTCACAGGCTCTGGAGGTAGATGCTTTTAAATCTTGGGTTCTGCCACCGCCACTGCTTCCTCCACCACCTCTGCTACCACTCCCAGTCCCACACTCCCTGCCTCTACTCTGTATGTTACTTCTGGTGTGTTTGCTAAAGGTCTGTTTCTTTACCTCACAGTCTCATCTTCACAGAAATCCTTTTATCTCACAGTAACCTGGGAGGTGAGGAGGGAGAGCAGAGACTACCCCTCTGTTGTGCATGTGGAGAGGCGGTGGCCTTCCTGGGCCTTGTGGCCAGGCTTCCGTGGGTTAGATGTCTGCTCCAGGCGCCCCGCTGAACGGACTGCACCACCCCTCCTGGCTACGTACAGTGCCTAAGTTACGTCACTTAGATTTGGTGGGGTTGGGTGGGGAAGGAATGGTCATCATAGATGAAAATGAGGACGCTCAGAGAGGTTAAGGGATAGAGCAAGGTTTCACAGCCATTCAACTCCGGGTCCAAGATTTAGACAGGTCTTCCTGAATCCACGTCTGTAAAACAGGAATAGGAGTTCTCATCAATCAATAGGAATTGATAGAGTATTGCTAACTAACTTTCTTTCTGTCTCTGAGGCTGGCTTTCTTGGCTGGCTTTCTTGGTGCTCAGTAGCCAACATTTGCTGAGTATTTCCCATGTGCAAAGCACTGGCCGGACACCTCCCCTGAACTGCCTCCTTGGGCCTGCACAATGACCCAGTGAGCTGAGTGACAAAATGACAGCTGATCTTGTTTGAATCTTTGCTGTCAAAGGGCCAGGTGTGTCCCAAGTGCATCACATGTTCTCATTCATCACATCTGCAAGGCAGTCCCGCAAGGTAGGAACTGCTACCATCCCCTCTGTATAGGTAAAGAAACAGACTTTGAAATGGGCAGCAGTTGTCACGTGAATGATTTGGGATCATAGCAGTCGGTTCGCCGTCCATGGGCCCAGGCAGGCTAAATGCAGGGATCAGTTGTTCATCAGTCCGCTGCCCTGGTCAGCTTCTCAGAGTACTGAGACTGTATTAAAACAGGGCACCCAGGTGGCTCAGTTGGTTAAGCGTCTGCCTTTGGCTCAAGTCATGATCCCAGGGTCCTAGGATCGAGCCCTGCATGGGGCTCCCTGCTCAGCGGGGAGTCTGCTTCTCCCTCTGCCCCTCCCCCCTACTCCTGCGCACTCTCTCTCACGCTCTCTCCCTCTCAAATAAATAAGTAAAATCTTGAAACTGAATTAAAGTGATCTATGATGGGGGCGCTGGGTGGATCAGTTGGTTAAGCTTCCAACTCTTGGTTTTGGCTCAGGTCATGATCTCAGGGTTGTGAGATCCAGCCCCACGTCCGGCTCCATGCTCAGCAGGGAGTCTGCTTAGGATTCTTTCTTTTTCCCTCTCTCTCTGCCCCTCCCCACTGCTCACGCGTGCACATACACACACTCTCTGTCTCTCTCTCTCTCAAGTAAATAAATAAAATCTTAAAAAAAAAAAGATCTATGATAGAATTTACACTAAGAACAGTAGAATAGTATAATGAACCTCTCTGTCCCTGTCCCCCAAACTTAACAATTTTGCCACATTTGCTCATATTTATTTCTTTTTTTCTCTTCTGTTCAGATTTGCTTTGAAGCAAATCTCAGTGACCATGACATTTCCCTCTACATTCTTCAGTATGTGTCTCTGAAAAATACAGACCTTTTCTTACATAACTACAATATTGTTATCTTCCCTCAGGGAATTAACCTTGATTTCCCTGATTTCCTCAAAAATACCTTTTCCCAGTGTTTTTGTTTGTGCTTGTTTGTTGCTGGTGTTAAGTCAGGATTCACTGGAGTTGCCACGTTATAATTGATTCTTAGGCTTTTAAGTCTTTTGTCACTCAGAACAGACCCTCCCCCCTTTTTTATGCCAGCAACTTGTTGCAAAAACTCGTTAGGTTTATATTCCCATCTTTCTCCTTCATGGTGTGGAACCTGGTCCAGAGAAGGGAAGAGCCAACTGCATACCTCATTAGGAGGCTAAATGATCATGTGGGGAGAAGGGCTAACCTCAGTGGTTAAGTCACTGTTCACGGCTGCGGATTTATGTCATTCCCTCCATTACTGTGCTAGGGTCCTTTTAAGCTTGGGCTCAATGGGTACCTCCTCTTGAAGTGGTTTCTGCACCATTCCTGGCAGCAGCTGCATTAACATGCAGCACTTCCTGCGCCATGGTTATTGTCTGTTGGTTTTCCCCCAGCGCATTTAGTCTCCTAAATAGGTCCTTATGGCTTGAAGAGCCAGAAGTGCCTGTCCATCATGTATGCAGGTTATCACCTATCCCTGCTGGAAAAGACCCAGTTAAACAAACAATTCTAATTAAATAGGCACTCTGTGGTCTCTCCCTTTCCTTTCCTTCTTGGCTCTTCCCTTCCCAGCTTCGATCAGCTTGACTGGACCAGGTGAATTCCTTTGGGCCTTTCCTTCAGCCCTTGGCCATGGTGGTGGTGAGATGCTGCAGACAGAATCTGAGGTTACCCTTTGGTCTCTCCCTTCCAGTGCTCTGCCATCTCACTGCCCTGGTGACCAAGTCCTGTTCTGGTTACTGAGCTAATAGCTCCTGTTCTTCCTTTGTCCTCCTGCCATAATGGCAGCCCCTTGCTAATCTCTCTCTTGAGCTGAAACCATCACCTCCCCGCTGGTGTCCTTTTTACCAGATCCTCCACCTATGATCTGGTATCTCCTTGTTGCAGGAGGACCATTTCTAATGTCCATCAACAACTCCCTGATGCATTCAGAAGAAAGCTGGGATTCCTGAGCCTGGCCTGCAGGGCTTTGTGGTCTGGGCCTTGGCTGCATGTCTACCTGGCATGTTCTCTGGCCACACGGCCTCTCTCCTGACATTAACATCACCCCAGAGGCCTTCTTTGACCACTTCCTGCTGCTCTTTCTGTGCAGGGCTGCCACCTAACTCACTGTTTTGTCCCCAGAGCAAACTCAGTGCCTGAGAGACGGAGATGCCTGACATGGTGGCTCAGCAATCAGGACAGATGACAGCCCAGAGCAGTCAGTAGCACTTTGGGCTTAGGTGCCTGGAAGTAGGTGGAGGTGGTTCTCCGAGTATAACTGCCTGTTGTGTGGTGCCGGCAGGGCAGCCAGACCGCTCTGTTACAAAAACCCTGCCTCGGTGCTTGGCATCATGGAAATTACCCAGTTTTCTGCTTGGAGCTTATCCAGCCATGGGGCATCATTGCCCTTTTAAAAAATTGCCCTTTCTTTCTCTTCCTTCCTTCCTTCCTTCCTTTCTTTCTTTCTTTCCTTCCTTCCTTCCTTCCTTCCTTCCTTCCTTCCTTCCTTCCT
>NC_058403.1:156274209-156277526 GCF_002201575.2 Neomonachus schauinslandi
TTCCTTCCTTCCTTCCTTCCTTCCTTCCTTCCTTCCTTCCTTCCTTCGTGAGAGAATGAGGGAGGAGGGGCAGAGGGAGAGAGAGAGAATCTTAAGCAGACCACGCCCAGTGCAGAGCCCGATGGAGGGCTTGATCTTACGACCTTGAGATCATGACCTGAGCCAAAACCAAGAGTTGGACCCTTAACCCACTGAGCTTATACATATTTCTTAAGTAGCATGTGTTCACAGTAGAAAAACCAAAAATTTCAGATAAGCCCAAAGAGTAAAATCAAAGTTGCCAAATCAGACCCCCTACCTAGGGAGGTTTAACCTTTGTTAGCATCTTGGTGGACACTGCCAAAACCTGTTTCTGTTATGGTAATATTGGCCATGTTATAATACAGTTGACCCTTGAATAATACGGGTTTGAACTGCATGGGCCCCTTAATATACAGATTTTCTCCTATACGGTATGGTATTTGTATTTTCTTTATGATTTTCTCAACAACATTTTATTTAGCTTACTTTATTGTGAGCATATAATGCATATAACATATAAAATATGTGTTAATCAACTGTCTCGATCAGTATGGCTTCTGGTCAATACTAGGCTACTAGTAGTTAAGTTTTTGGGGCAGTAGAAAATTACGTATGGATTTTCAACTCTTTGGAGGAGGGGGTCATCACTACCCTAACCCCTGCATGGTTCAGGGGTCAACTGTATTTGCAAAAATGGTAACATAACCATGATGCTCTTCGGTAACCATTTTGAAAGTCAAACCATTATGAACCACTTTTCCACATCAGATCTATTTCTACACTTAATTAGTTGTGTACTACTCCTTTTTATGAATGTGCCATAATCTACTCTTTCCTACATTTCCAACATAAGCATTGTTATGTTGCTCTAGGCTATTCCTATTAGGAAAAAAAAAAAAAAAGCTTATCCTTACAAGCTGCCTGAATTCAGCTTTCTTCTTAGGAAAAATATTTAGAATTGCAGTTGCTGAGCCATAGACTGTCCATCCTTCGGGCTTGGAGTTTCACCTTGCCAGACTGCCGTGTAGCAGGGCTAGTAACAGTACATACTTCTTTTCACAGTACATGATGGCACCAGCCTCCCTTCCTTCAGCGACATGGGCTGTTTTCCTTTTTCTTTTTAAAATTAATTACAGATGTAATGCATGTTTGCAAGAAGTTCAAGCACTATGAAAGCATGCAAAGTGTGGTCCCAACTCTCCAGCAGGAACACTGGTAAATGTGCTTCCAGCCATCCCCTGCAACTGTCAGCCTTATTTCTGTGAAAAACACAGACATGGTTTGTTTTTTACAGTTGGGGTCATAGTTTATTCTTTACTAACTTGCTTCTTGCATCCAACAATACATCTTAGACAACTTTGCACATCACTTCTCTTTGTCCATCAGATCTACCTTGTTCCTTTAAAGACTACATGGTGGGGATCAGCATTATTTATTTCACTGTTTTCCTGTTAATGGACATTTAGGATTCTTCAGTCTTTCACAGTTAATTTTAGAGACATCCAAATTTCTCTTCAGAATTACATACCAACAAAATGGCTTGAGAGTCCCCTCCTCATACCTACACCATCACAGCCTTTTTTCAGCCTAAAATTTTTGCATTTCTTTGATTATTAATATGGCTGAGCATCTTCTCATAAGTTTGTTGGCCTCTTGTATTTCTTCTTTTGAGAACTGCCTCTTCATATGATTTTTTTTTAAATATTTTTTTTTTTTTTTAAAGATTTTATTTATTTATTTGACAGAGAAAGACACAGCGAGAGAGGGAACACAAGCAGGGGGAGTGGGAGAGGGAGAAGCAGACTCCCTGCCGAGCAGGGAGCCCGATGCGGGACTCGATCCAGGGACTCCAGGATCATGACCTGAGCCGAAGGCAGTCGCTTAACCAACTGAGCCACCCAGGCGCCCCTCTTCATATGATTTTTTTGATTTTCCTGTTAGGTGGTACACTTAAAGCTCTCCCTTCCCCATTTTTATTGGTTTTTAAGTTTGTTAATTTGATGGGCAAAAATTGGTCTTTGAATTTGTACTTTTTTATTACTGATTAAGTGATCATGTTCATTGCTTTACGAAGGCCTGTTTATGCACCATAATCACTATTGATTCTTCTGCCTGGAGGGACTCTTCCCTGACACGGGATGTTTTCTTGTTGTCTCCTCTGATCAGTCAGGCCCTGACTGGACACCGCAGGTTGGAAAAGCATGGGATTGAGGTTCACCCCTGGGTCTGACTGCTTATCTCAGTCCTTGCTAACTGTGCGACCTTAGGCAAATGGGTTAACTTCCATGAGCCTGGGTTCCTCATTCTTCAGGGAATAAGCACAGCCTTATTGGATTGTTGCTAAGGTCTGAATGAGACGACACGTGGACATGCCTGTCACAGCATGTGTGGGTGTTAGCCGCACCCCCTCCTCCTTGCATGGTCCATGCTGTTAATGGACAGCGGTGGTTGTGCATCACTTTGGAGTCAGCTCAGGTGTCCTGCATGTAACTACCACCTGCTGGTTCTACTTACATCCTCTGGAGTAACAGCTGTCGCAGAGCCAGACAGGACGAGCCTGTGTGGTGTGCCAGAGAGGTGACGACTAGCCTCCCCCCGTGCTTCCCCAGTGAAACCATCACCCCAGTTCTCTCAGGCTTTCCTCACAGGGGGGCAATCTAACCGTTCTCCTTTTGGTAGGTTTTAGCTTGTCCCTGTCCCTGCGGGCCCTAGAACTTAAGCCAGCGTACAAGGGCAAAAGGGGTGGGGGTGGGATAGGGCTGTGCCATCACCCCCACAAACCCTCCCGAGGGGACATTTCCCCTGGCAGCACTGCCTGGACTGCCCTTGGCTGTCTCGCTTGGGCTCAGCTCCTTTGGGCTTTGTGTGTGCTGCTGGGCTGTGTGTGCACTGCCTTGTCCTGCATGCATATGGCTGCAGGATTTGGACCCGATCTCTGTTAATTTTCATCTCATTGGAGTGGATGGGGCCGTTCTAGCCTCTGAGATGTGTTTGGATCTGTTACCCATCCAACATTGGATCTCCTTCTGAACTTCATGTCATCAGCAGATTTAATCAGTATACTGCCACTCTTTCCTTTAAGTGGTAGATAATGATGCTGAGTCAGAAGGAAGATGCCACACTCTGTGGTCAAACATCTGTCCTCACTCTCCAGACTTTGCAGAATAGGAGTGCTACTCTAGGTTCCCTCTGCTGTTTGGTCCTCCCACAGGTGCAGCATGGGGCAGAATCTCACTGAGCAGAGTCCACTCTGTGCAGTGTCCCCATCCCTGTAGGCAGTGTCTCCATCATTCTGT
>NC_058403.1:156277536-156351304 GCF_002201575.2 Neomonachus schauinslandi
TCTGTGCAGTGTCCCCATCCCTGTAGGCAGTGTCTCCATCATTCTGTGCAGTGTCCCCATCACTGTAGGCAGCGTCCCTATCACTCTGGACCATATGTCCTTACACGCTAGGCAGTGACCTCGTCACTCTGGGCAGTGTCCCCACCACTCTGGGCAGTGTCACCATCACTCTAGGTGATGTCCCCATTGCTCTGGGCAGTGACCCCATCACTCTGGCCGATGTCCCCATCACTCTGGGCAATGTGTCCCTATGCTGTAGGCAGTGACCCCATCACTCTGGGCCATATGTCCCTATGCTCTAGGCAGTGACCCCATCACTCTGGGCAGTGTCCCCATTGCTCTGGGCAATGTCTCCACACTGGGTAGTGTCCCCCTCATGCTGGGCTATGTCCCCAACACTCTGGGTGGTGTCTCCATCACTCTAGGCAGTATCTCCATCACTCTGGACCATGTGTCCCTACAGTCCAGGCAGTGACCCCATCACTCTGGGTGGTGTCCCCATCACTCTGGGCAGTGAGTATTTCTTTCACTGTGAGCAGTGTCCCCATCACTCTAGGCAGTGACCCCATCATTCTGGGTGGTATCCCCATTGCTCTAGGTGGTGTCCCCACACTCTGGGCAGTGTCTCCATCACTCTGGGCATGAGTATTTCCATCACTGTAGGCAATGTCCCCATCACTGTAGACAGACACCCTATCAATCTGGGTAGTGTCCCTGTCACTCTGGGCAGTGAGTATCTCCACCACTGTAGGCAATGTCCCCATCACTGTAGACAGTGTCCCTATCAATCTGGGCGGTGTCTCCATCACTCTGGGCAGTGAGTATCTCCATCACTGTGGGCAGTGACCCCATCACTCTGGGTGGTATCCCCATTGCTCTAGATGGTGTCCCCACACTCTGGGCAGTGTCTCCATCACTCTGGGCTTGAGTATCTCCATCACTGTAGGCAGCGTCCCCGTCACTCTGGGTGGTGTTTCCATCACTCTAGGCAGTGGAATGACTTTATGACGAAAGCACAGAAGTGCGTCTGGATACCTTGTTTCCCACCAGCCTGGGCTTCCTCCTGGTGGCTGTGACTTCCATTTCTGAGTACTTAGACAGTAGAATTCTCTCAGGGATCTGTGTCTAGCTCACCAGTCTGTAGTTTGCAAAAATCCACCTTTTCTCCCCTTTGCTAAATTGGACATTGTCTCATCTTGGGCATCTTCTCATTTTCTCTGAGTTCTTGAGATTGCCAGCAACGAACATGTCTCTTCTGTAAGTTAATTCAGACTGAGATGTGATTCATCTGGATCAGGAGATTTGAATTCATTTAGTGTGACTAGATGTTCTCTCACAATCTCGTCTCCATCTCGCGTTTCAATTCCCTCATATCAGTGTTTGATTCACCCTTTTCAGTCTGAAGATTGTCCTCCTTGATAGAAAATGGGAGTTTATAGTTCTTTCTCTCCGTCATCTGTTAACTGAACACCTTTCACCCCAATTTGGGCCTATCCCTTCTTGTTCCTATCACTCCTGATCCAATTTTAAAAGCCCTTTTTTTGTCCTTAGCATTTTCCAAATGGCTCAGCTTGCCTGGGCCTCAGCTTTTCTGACCCTGCTCTTGTAGGCTGGGCCATTCCTTAGTGTTCCCAGTGGGTCCTGCACCCTCTCTGCCCTGCGAGATGTGGTGACCCCATAGATCAGGGGTTCCTAGGGCTCCCGCTCGCAGATGCACGTGGAGAAACCCCCTCTGTACTCTTCAACTCCCTGCTTTCCCTCCCCAGGAAATCTGGCATGCCTCTCCAGGGAGTCACGAGCAGGGGCGTGTCGTGATCTTCGGGTGCATTGGGCCTGAGGACAGCTCTCTATCCCTTTCCCCCTTATTGAGGTCATTTGTGATTATATTTCTCAGAAATGAGTTTTCAAAGGCTCCTATCCCCCTTTAGCTTCCTCTTCTTAGAGAGCAATGGTTTGTGACAGGGGTGATTTTGCCCTCCAGAGGACATTTCGTGATGTCAAGACATATTGCCTGTCATGACTGGGGGAGGGTGCAATTGGCATTAGTGGGTAGAGGTCAGGGATACTGCTAACCATCCTACAGTGCCTAGGATGGCCCCACAACAAGGAATTACCAGCACAAACATGTTGATAGTGCTGAGGTGGGAGACCGCATTGTAGAGCAACATTGTGGGCCTCATTGTCACCCGAGGTACCTGTTCAAAATGACAGATTTCCCCTGGGGAGTCCTAGACCAGGTAGGGCCACCTAGTCCAGGTAGGGTGGACACACAGGTGAGTCTAACATGGGTCCTTCTTAGACCACCATTTGGGAAGCACTGTTTTAGCATCTTGGGTAAGAGCCTGGAATTCATTAGAATCTTTCTTCTGGTGGGAGGACCCCGGGCACTCCCGTGTTTAGACCTTCCCTTTCCTGAGCTGTTAGGAACTCTGAGATCACACAGTGCCTTCTCCCTGGGGGGCTAGACTTAGATCCAGCACCTTGTTTCTTTGGAGAGCTCAGGTCTTCATCCCTGTCTTTGAAAGCCTAGGGGCCAAAGGAGACACCCCTTAGGTGGATAGCAATTACAGATGCTGCCTTGTCACCACTGACTCTTTCCCTGGGCTGCAGTCCGCTTGAGGAGGGGTGCTGCTAATTTCCCACTCAGTCCTCACCTTGGTTCTAAAGTCATGTCTTAGCATGTTTGTCAGTTTAGGCATGTATTTTTTTTTTTTTGGACAGGGCCTACTATCCCTCTCCTTCTGGACAGGAGTGATGGAAGTCTATAATACTGGGGCAGCTCCTCTTGCTGCTGACTTGGACACAGCTGGTCATAAATAGCCATGGCCGTATGAGCACTTCTATGTACCTCCACTAGCCATTTCCCAACACATGGAACATCGTGGGTCGCAAAGCGTTTTAGGCTGCAGTGTGTTTAGGCTATTCAGAGACTGCATGCAGGCTCCCCCCTCTCGGGATCTCCTCTGGATGAGAAACCGTGCTGGAGCCGGTACAAGGCCATGGCGCTCCTTGCTCTTCCCGTGTCGCCTGAACAAGACCTGGTGATTGCTCAGGTGCATTAAGTACAAGGTTTGTCTTTTTCCCTTTCTCTCCCTGCCTTGCTGCATCTGTTCATTCTTTCAAGTCCATTTTTCACTGCATGCGTCACCACTATCACCAGTGGTGCTGGCAGAGTGAGTGCCGAGGAGGGAAGACTTCATTGTCTGAGGCCAGAGAGACCTCCTGTGCACTCAGTTCCTGTCCCGAATATTGCTGTTGATTCGGGGTGCAAGATGCCAGTTCAGCCGAGCATTGGTTCGGGTTGGTCAGCCAGAGGAACCTAATCTGCAGGGCTGGGCTGGCTGGAGTGCAGCGATAAGACCTTGGTTGTCCATGCTGCTTTGCTGGCTCTGCACTCCCTGGCAGTCACCACCACCGAACGGGTGGGATGGCTTCTCCCAGAGAGCCGTGGCCTCGCCGCTCTCCTACGCCAGCTTTACGGGCGCCATTTGTAGCTCTTTGTCAAGTGCCTGAGAACCAGGCCCTTCCCCTGGGGCTTTATAAGGTGGATGCAGTCATTCCCATTGGACCAGTGAGGACTCAGGACCTGGGGGACTATAAGTAGTTTGTACAAGACCACACAGCCTCCTAAATGGTGGGAGGGGGATTTACACAGGGATGGCTAATTCCAGAATCTTTAGTCCGGCCTCCATTGTTCAAGCTGTGATTTGTTTATCTTTTTAAAGGGTAGGAAGAGGGGCGCCTGGGTGGCTCAGCTGGTTAAGCGTCTGCCTTCAGCTCATGATCCCGGGGTCCTGAGATTGAGTCCCACATTGGGCTCCCTGCTCAGCGGGAAGCCTGCTTCTCCCTCTCCCTCTCTCACTCCCCCTGCTTGTGCTTGCTCTCTCTCTCTTTTTGTGTGTGTCAAATAAATAAATAAATAAATAATCTTAGAAAAAAATAAAGGGTAGGAAGATGTGCCTTCAGAAATGGAAATGGCCCCAGCCTAGCGGGAGAATCCATGTTGCCCTGCCTGTTGTGTGCCAGACTGTCCTCTCCAGACCCTCTGGTACCATGTCCTGCACTTGTGAAGTGCTTGTCCCAGGAGCTTGCAGCTGCTCTGGCCTGTCCCTCTCAAGGCAGCCTGTGGAATTAAGCTCTTTGGCTGCCATTTGCACTTGCCATAGGTATAGTGAGTACCTGCAGCTTTGTTCCTGTCCTCAGATCAGTGAGAGTGCTCATAGTAAAGTTGAACCTGGAAGAAGGGACAAAAGTGGGTTATTGATTCAGGAGGAAAACCTCACAGAGTCAAAGGGCAGAGAGCTGGTACAGGGTGCCAAGAGCACAGGATGGGCCAGGCGGGGTTGCTGAGAGCTGCAAAAGGCCACATATAACAGCACTTCCGTGTCTAGGCCTCACCGTATCCCCAGGGAGCATGTCTCTACACACTGCCTTCCTCCCCTGGAAGTATGCAGTGAGGGCCCCCCTGCCCCCACCCCATACTGGGGAATGCAAGGTCTGCTGGGCTCTGTATTTCCCACACTTAGCCCATTCCTATGCTTCCTAAATAGTTAAGAACTGTCCTCTTTATCCCCACTGCCCCATCATCTGTTACCCAGGTGAGAGCAGTCGTCCCTAAAGGTCTCCTTGCCTTTAGTGGCAGTCCCCAGGGTTCAGATTTCTTACCGATCCAGTCAATCCCCTACTCAAAAATGATGGTCCCCACCTCTCCTTATGGTCTGAACTCCATAGTCCCAGGCACTCAGCCCCAGGCTGCCATCTCCTTACAGTTCCCACAGCCCCATGTCATGCTCTCCCACCAGCAGAACTGGCCTGTAGCAGCTTTGAACTACACTCAGTCCTCCTTCTTGGGCCTTGTCTGCAACCTGCTTACCCCACTGTGTCCTGTACTTGACCTGGTCGGTTCCCATATCCCCTTTAAGACAGCTCGACCATTTCCTCTTCCAGGAAGCCTCTCTGGATCCTCTTGGCAGAGCTCAGTGTTGGCCACCACATCCCGACATGGGTCCATCTCTTGCCCTAATTTGAGCTCCCGATCAGGAAATGATTCTTATTCACACATCACAGCACCAGATATCCAGAATCCAGAGCAGGAAAAAAGCGGGAGGAGAAGGGTACTCTGCAGGAACAGTTCCTCCCACCCCAGTACTGGTCCTCATGGCCTTTCCCCACAAGGGGGCCAGCCCTTCAGAGGGAAGGGCTTCTGGCCTTCTCATCGTCAGCAACTCCGGCCCTTCACTAGACAACCTCCTGACGTAGCGGGGGAAGGTGCACGCACATGGCTCACTCTGTACCTGAAAGCCACATCAGACCCTTCCCTCGGACAGCAAGAGCACCAGTGATGACGCGGAAAAGTGTTCTAGTTTTTAGAGTATTTAAAGACCTCCAGGCTTGTGGTGAGGGCTCTTGATGGCATCACGCTTTATGCAGTTTTAAATAAACCAAAATGAGTCTTGAGGTGTTTCAATGTAATCTTAGAAGCTTACAATGCCAGATTTTAAACTCAAGTGCAGGGCAGTTATTTACCCATGTTAGACGACTCATGAAAGGGCTTCTAAAAAATAGTGTTCCATATTTTATTTGAAATGCTTTGGAATATAAAGAATTCATGCACTGTATCACCATAATAATATCACCATACAAACCTGTAGGATCCTGTGCTTTCTGCACTTCCCAGGAGGAATATAGGTCATTTCATTGTTGTCTCCTGTTAAAATGGTCAGACTTGGCAAATATTTTGGATATGCTAGTAGCATCTGAGGTGAATGCCAGCTAGGGGTAAAATAAATAGAACATATTATAGGATTTGCTATTTCGCTCCTGATTGTTGGTCATTAGCTGGTGACTTTGCCTAAAGCAGAATGCTGGTCCTTACAGGATACCTGCTTTTTGTCAGGCACTGTGTGGACACTTGTAAGTATTAGCTCCTGCGGCCTGCTCCTTTGTGGATACTCAGTAAATGTTGTATGTCTCTTGAGCAAATGAAAGAGAGCTCCCAGCCACCTTTAAGGGAAACCTGCTTTCTAATCAAGTTTTCACCAGTATTGGAAAGGGGACTGGTGGGTTCAAATGATACAAAAGCCACAGCAGAGGTATCCAGGAGTACAGATAGTGTGAAGGCTTCTGAGTCGAGTGAAAAGAAACTGAGTTAAATTGCCAAGACTCCAGGGATGTTTGCCCATACGTGGGAACTGTGTATGAGGTAACAGATTAGTCTGCCAGAACTGTGACAGTGTTGTGTTGTCATTTTGGTATTTGTATTTTGTGACATTTTAAAAAGTGTGGTGAAGTATAATTGTTAACATTTTATGTTTTGTCAGCAGTGTTTTATTGAAAATATCTCACTTCCCTCATGAATATGTGATCTTAAAAATGTAGGCAGCTCTCTTAAATGTGGTATTAATTATACCCTGTGACCACTCTTCCCTTAGTGTACCAGAATATACTGCATTGGAAAGTGGGATTCACCTCACAGGAATTCATTTTACAGCAAACTCTAACAGAATACATTTATTCCATTAAGGTAAACACCCTTGTTTTCTTTTAGATCGACTCAAATATGTTAGTGATTGAAGGGAGGATTAAGAATTATGAGGAAAGCTGGATCAATAAAATTTAAAGAAGGGAAGCAGACAAATGACTCAACAAATTGAGAAATGTGAGCAGAATGGAGGGAATGGGTTTAAATGGAATCAGGGAGGCATCTGAAGGGCTTTCGGTAGGAGGAACATCCAGATTATGAAGATTTTAAGTTGCTGGGATATAGCAATCAGCTGGTGAAATCAGGCCTCTGCTGAAATAAGAAAAAAAGAAATGTAGGAATCTCCTTAGTTTTCAAAAAGAAACTCAGGAACGATAAACCAGAAACTAATGAGATTGTTACCCACAGTGAGTGAGTGGAAATGGGCCGGGAAGTCAGGGAAGAGAATGGGACATCTCTGAATGTGCTTTTATATATAGTTGACTTGTGAACCATGTTAACATGTTACTTATTCAAAAATTAAATAAAGATGGAGTTAAAAATTAGTACAAACAGAAGTAAATGAACCCAGCTGTATATCAGATACATGCCCCTCCACACAGAGGAATAGTATTAATTTGGGTGGACTTCTAGTATGGGCAAGATGGCTAAACTCATTTCTTCTTGCTCTTTCTCACCGAGTACAATTACATATCCTTAAATACATCGAGAGGCAACCATAGGAGAAATCTGAAAGATAGGAAGAGGAAGGGATACTGGCTAGGGGCTCTGGGACTAGAGGAACAACACAGCAGCATGGGGGCTTCCTGACCATCCCACCCAGTGACAGTCAGCAACCCAGGGCCAGTATCTTCAGCCCCCAACCTGTGGCAGACAGCTGCCCAGGTAGGCTTATTGCTTCACCAGATTGAGAGGGAGGCCTGCCAGCCATACCCGGTAGGCCCAGTGGCACCAGCAAGGGAGACCAAGTGGAAGCACCAGTGACAAGTGGCCCTAGGAAGCACTCTTCTTCCCTGTGGGCCAGAGACCCCCTTCTCCTACCCAGAGATCCTAGTGGTTCAACAACACCAACTGGGGGGGAATCCTGCCACAACAAGTGGCCCAGATTGGGAGCACTCTTTGTCCAGTCAGAGACTCCCCTCTCTCACCTGGAGACCCCAGGTGGCTAGGAAGCACTGATCTTGGAAGGGCTCTTTGTCCTGTGGACCAGAGAATCCTTTCTCCTACCTAGAAGCGTTGGTGGCTGCTGACACCAGCGGGGGACATCCTGCCGCAACTTGTTGGAGCAGTGGTCTTTGTGTATGGTAGGTCAGAGACTCCCACCACCTGGAGGCACTGGGAGGCCTGACACGGGCAGGAGGGATCCCCACCCTAACAAGTGGCTGGCAAGGAAGCACTCTTTGTCCCCACAGACTGGAGAGGCACTTTCTGCCCCCACAGGCAACCCCAGCAGGGATCAAAAAGAGCCCCTGTGGCCTCAGATGAACCCAGGAGACCAGAAAAGTGCAATAAAGGCTCTGATTCAAGAAGCTGAGCAAATTCCAAAGAAGATAAATCCAAAGAAATATATACCTAGACCCATAATAATGAAACTTCTGAAAACTGAGGACAAAAGAATCTTGAAAGCAATCAGAGAAAAACCAATGTATTCCTTACAAGTTAACACCAATTTGAATGTCAGTGGAGTCTTATTTAAAACCATGGAGGCCAGAACAAAGTTGCATATTTTTCAAGTACTGAAAAATAAAATCTATAACTATGAATTTTATACCTGGCAGAACTATACTTTAGAATGAAGAGAAAATAAAGACACTCTCAGACTACAGAGAACTAAGAGTTTATTGCTAGCCAGTCTACCCTATGGCTGAAGTGGGTAGCTAGTTCAGTCAGTGGAACGTACGACCCTTTGTCTCAGGGTTGTGAGTTCAAACCCCACATTGGGGCCAGAGATTGCTTAAAAATAAAATCTTAAAAAAATAAGAATGGCTAAAAGTAAGTTCTTCAAACAGAAATAAAATGATAAAAGAAGTAATCTTGGAACATGAACAAGAAAGAATGAACAATGGAAAAAGCAAAACTATGGATAAATATAATAGATTATCCTTTTTCTCATGAGTTTTTAAAATCATATTTGATGGTTGAAACAAAAATTATAACACCATCTGATGTGAGGCAGATGTATGTAGGAAAAAAATATGCTCAAAGCAAAAGTGTTAAAAAGTGGAAAGGATAAAAGAACCTAAATCGAAGTAAGGTTTCCATACTATACTCTAAATGGTAAAACATTGATACCAGTAGAATATGGTGAGTTACATATGTATATTGTAATACTCGGTGTAACCACTAAGAAAATTTTATGAAGGGGTATACTGAAAAACACAATTAGTAAATCAACATGGAATCCTATGAAATGTTTAACCCACAGGAAGGCAGGGAAAGAAAAATGGAGAATGAGAAACAGGGAATAAGCAGAAAACATAATAAAATGACTTAAGCTTTAACATGGCAATTACTTAAGCTTTAAGTAGCTTTAGTAGTACTACTTAAGCTTTCAGTAGACATAAGCATTAACATTGCAATAATAACCTTAAAGGCAGAGGTTGCCAGAATAGATTAAACACACACACACACACACACACACAGCTGTGTATTAGAAACTCAGTTCAAATGCAGTGACATAGGTTGAAAGTAAAAGGGTGGAAAAAAAGATATATCATGTAAGCATTGATCCAAAAACATTGGAGTGGCTATATTAGTATCAGATAAAGTACTTCAGAACAAAGAAAATTACTGGACACACAAGGAAGGACATGATATGAGGATAAAAGGATCAATTTGCCAGGAAGATATAGCAATCCTAGATGTATATGCACTGAAGAGTACAATCTTAAAATGGTAAGTACAATCTTAAAATACATGAAGCAAAAACTGTAGGACTGAAAGGAGAAACACACAAGTCTAAAATAATAGTTGGGAGGACATCAACCCCCTTTCTCATCAACTGATAGAAGTACTAAACAAAATCATCAAGGATGTAACATTCCTAAACGATATAACCAACCAATTGGATCTAAGCGGCATATAAAGAATATTCCTAACAATCACAGAATACATATTTTTTCAAGTACCTATGGAACCAAGATAGACTATATCTGAGGTCATAAAACAAACCTTACCAAATTTAAAAGATTTGAAATCAGCATATCAGAATTTGCAGGATACAGGGAAATTTGTAACAGTAAATGCTTACATTAGAAAGAAGGAACAGTTTCAAATTGAAGTTTTTATCTCAAGGAACTAGAAAAAGAAGAATGAAATAAAGCCAAAGCAAGCAGATGAAAGGAAATAATAAAGATAAGAACAGAAATCACTATAACTGAAACCAGAAAAACAGTAGAGAGAATTAATAAAAAGCTGGTTTTTGGAAAAAAAATAGTAAAATTAATAAACCTCTAGCACGATTGACAAAAATAGAGAAGACACGAATCCCCAATATCAGAGAAACAGGTTACATCCCTGCAGACTCCACAGCCATTGGAAGAGAATAGGGTGATACAACTTTGTGCTCATGGGCATAAAGGGCCAATTCCTGGAAAACCACAAACTACTAAAACAACCAGGATGAAATTGATAACCTGAGTAGTTCTGTAACCACTGAAGAAATTGACTTCATGATTTTGAAACTTTTGAAAAACCTCCATGCACAAATGGTTTCTCTGGAGATTCCAATCAATTAGAGAATTAAAACCAATTTTATAAACTCTCTTCCAGAAACTACAAGATCAGGGAAAACTTCCTAACTCATTTTATGAGGCCAGTATTACCTTGACAAACAGTATTACCAAACCAGTTAAAGACAAAAGGAAACTACAGACCAATATCTCTCTTAATTAGACACAAAAATCCTCAACAAAGTATTTGCTAACCAAATCTAACAATATATAAAAACAACTTTTTATATAGATATACCATGTGCATATAAAGTGTGGTTTATTCCAGGCATGCAAACCTGGCTCAATGTTCAAAAATTAATCAATGAAATCCACCATATCAACAAGCTAAGGGGGAAAAAAATCACATGATCATATTAATTAATACAGAAAAGTATTTGACAAAAATCAATACCCATTTATGATAAAAACTCTCAGAAAATTAGGAATAGAAAGGAACTACCTTAACTTGTTAAAGAGCATGTACCAAAAAACCTGTATGTGATGTCTTATGTAATGCTGAAGTACTGAATGCCTTCCCCCTAAGATTGGGAACAAGGCAAGGATATTTGTTCTTACCACTTAAACGCAGCCTGGAGTTAAGCTACCGGTAAGACACTAGCCACTGCAGTAAGACAAGAAAAAGAAATTAAAGGCCATATGGATTAGAAAGGAAAAAAGAAGCTGTCCCTATATGCATATTGACATGGTCATCTACATAGAAAATCCTAAGGAACTCTAAACAAACAAACAAACAAGCCTCCTAGAACTAATAAATGGGTTTAGCAAGGTCACAGGATACAAGATCAACATACAAAAATCAATTGCATTACAGATTGCTGTGTGCTAACAACATTTGGAAACTGAAATTAAAACCACCAAAAGCATGATTCATAAAAGGAAAAAATTGATACAATGGACCTTATCAAAATTAAAAATTTTTATTCTGTGAAAGATTCTGTAAAGATGAAAAGGGAATCTACAGACTGGGAGAAAATATTTGCAAACCATGTATCAAACTCAGGACTGGTATCTAGAATATATAAGGAACTTTCACAACTCACCAGTTAAATAAATAAATAAATAAACAAACAAATAAATAAATAAATACCAATCCAATTAGGAATTTTAACCAAGGGGATATACAGATGGCAGGTAAGCACATGAAAAGACACTCAGCATCATTAGCCACTAGAGATATGCAAATTAAATCCACAATTTGATATCGCTACATACCTATCAAGATAGCTAAAATTAAAAATGGGGACACCACCAAATGCTGACAAGGATGTGGAAAAACTAGGTCACTCATGTATTGCTAGTGGGAATGTAAAATAGTACAACTGCTCTGGAAATAGTTTGGCAGTTTCTTATAAAACTAAGTGTGTAGTTACCATAAAACCCAGCAACTGCATTCTTTGGCATTTATCCCAGAGAAGCAAAAACAGCATTTACACAAAGTGAATGTTCATAGAAGCTTTACTCATGATAGCCAAAAGCTGGAGACAACCCAAATGCTCTTCAACAGGTGAATCATAAACAAAGGTGGTACATCCATACATAGAATACTACTTGGCAATAAAAAGGAATGAGCTATTGATACAAAGATGAATCTTAGGTGAATGTCCAGGGAATTATGTTGAGTAAAAAAAGCCTAGTTCAAATGGTTAAATATTGTGTGATTCCATTTCTACAACATTTTTGAAATGACAAAATTATAGAGATGTGAAACAGGTTTGTGGTTGCCAAGGGTCAGGGAGATTGAAGGTGGGTATAGAGGGGAAGAAGGTGAGTATGATTATAAAAATGGAGCACAAGGGGACCCTGGGGATGGTGGCACTATCCTGTATTTCAGCAATGGTGGTGATTTCATGAACCATCTATGTGTGGTAGAATTGCATAGAACTAAATATGCACAAATGAGTGCATGTAAAACTAATGAAATCTGAATAAGGCTACTGGATTATATCAATGTCACTTTCCTGGTTGTGATACTGTCCTAGAGTGATATCGGATGTTCACACTGGGGGAAACTGGGGGGGAAGGGTATGTGGATTTTCTGTATTATTACTGACTACCACCTATAAATCTATAATTATCTCAAAATGAAACATTTAATTACAAATAAATCTAGGTAACTTTTGAATAGAGTACTCTGTACATCCACAATGAAGTGTATTCTAAGAAGAGAAATGTTGAACTTCACGTAGTAGGTTTCTTTTCATCAGCAGAATTGGTGTGGCAATTCCAAACTATTTTATTTGCATCACAGGATTGAACGAATGAGCACTAATGTGAGGAATTGGAGTTCTCCCCAGGTGAGAGGGAGCTGCAAACATGGAATAGAGGGAGAAGAGGTAGAACCCTGTGGTATTGCTTTGGAATTAGAGGAATCAATGCAAGCTCATGGTTTTAAAGAAATGCATTCTTCCTAGCCCTGAAAGAACCCTCCAAATGATAGACCCCTCAGGAGTAAGCACTCCTTTTTCCAAGATCTTGATTTCTAAATAACCATTTCTAACTGAAAGGAGCCAGTGCCCCCTGAAAACAGCCTGATCCAAGGATGAAGCAGGAAATTGACAAGCTGAGCCTGGAACATCTTATTTTGTGACAAAGGAAGGATGTGTTAAAAAAAAGAAAATGTGGGGCGCCTGGGTGGCTCGGTCGGTTGGGCGTCTGCCTTCGGCTCGGGTCGTGATCTCAGGGTCCTGGGATCGAGTCCCGCATTGGGCTCTCCCCCTGCCCTTCTCTCTCTCTCTCTCTCTGTCAAATAAATAAAATCTTTAAAAAAAAAAAAAAAGGAAAGAAAATGTGAGGGCATGTGAATCTACATAGGACAGAGGAGCCATCCTGAAAGAAGTCCCACTCACCAAGTTTGGATTATCTAGTTTGAGCAAACAAAATGAGTAATGACAGAAATGGAGTAAAACACATTGAATTTTTTAAAAAAGTATCTAGGTCCGTGCTGATATAAAAATATGTAGAAACAAAAGGAGGCTAAGGAAAGGAAAACTGTCTTTACAAGAATGACAACTAATAAATATAGAAAGAATGATAAACAATCAATTTTACCACTATTGTAATAATAATTCAGGCAAAACTCATGAATTGATCTAAAACTATTGGATGAAAGCCTGTTGAGAAGTAAGGTAATCACATGGTCTTACAGCATCACTTCTCAGATTATTTATTAATTATAGAAGGAAAAGCATATGGTTGCAGATACATATTCCTAAATAAAAAATCACCTCAAAACTTAGTGGTATAAAACAACCACTCTGTTATGACCATGGATTCTGAGAGGCGGGTTCAGACAGGGCACAGGAATAGCTTGTCTCTGTTACACAATGTCTTGGGCCTCATCTCAGAAGATGTAAAGGCTGGGGGTGACTTGATGGCCAAGGATGACTGCATGGCTGAGGGCTGGAATCACTCATACATCTGGCAGTTGATGCTGACAGTTGGGGCCTCAGCTGGGCAGAACCTTCACATGTGGGCTCTCAGTGTTTGCTCTTTTAGGCTTCCTCACAGTGTGGCGGTTGGGTCCCTAGAGAGGAAGGGGAAGTGCAAGGCATTTTATCATCTGGCCTCCAAAGTCACATGATGTCCATTTCACCATATGCTATTGATTGAAGCAGTCACAGAGTTCCACCCATGGTCTGGGGAAGGGATATCAACCTCACTGCAGTGTGGGAGGGGTTTCCTGTCACCTTATAAACAGGGAGTGCAGACAGGAGACATTGGTGGGGTCATCTCTAGAAAATACCTCCTGTTCCACAGTGGAGAAGTCTAGTGGTTACCGCCTTAATTTCTTATCCCCAATCATGGGACACATTGAGAAGGGCACTGTATCACCTGTATCATTTCTCTACTGAGAATTTTAGCCTAAATCTAAGCACGAGGATACAATCATTCAAATCCCGATTGAGGGGCATTCTCCAAAACAACTGTCCTGGACTCTTCAAAAAATATCAGTGTCCTGAAAAGTGAATGAGAGGGTGGGACCAGTTTAGATGAAAGGAGAATGAAGAGCTATGTCAACCAAATAGTGATCCTGGACTGGATCCTGGGTTGGGGGACTGGGGATGTCCTTGGGACAATTGGGAAAACTCAAATGCAGATTTTATATTAGAAAAGTATTCCATTGATGTGAAATAAGTGTGGTAGTTGTTTGTGTTTACAGACACAAAATATCAATATCCTTGTTCTCAGGAGATGCAGCTAAAGTATTAGGGGTGAAGTGTCATGATGATTGCAGCTAACTCTCAAAGAGCTTCAGCCAAGTGTGTATGTGAGCGTGCGGATGGAGACGTGGACAATGTGTAGATGTGTAGACGTGGTAGAACCCTGGCAAGTGAGGAATCTAGGTGAAGGGTACATGAGCATTGATGAAACTTTTCAAAATACAAACAGTACCTTATTTTATTGCACTTTACAGATAATTGTGTTCTTTACCAGTTGAAAGCTGGTGGCAGCCCCACATTGAGCAAGTCTGTGGGCACCATTTTTCCAACAGCATTTGCTCGCTTTGTGTCTCTGTGTCACATTTTGGTAATTCTCGCAGTATCTCAAACCTTTTTATTATTATATTTGTTATGGTGGTCCGTGCTCAGCGATGATGACTCGCTAAAAGCTGAGAATGTTAGTATTTTTTAGAGATAAAGCATTCTTAAGTTAAGGCATGTACCTTTTTTTTTTTAGACACCATGCTGTTATTGCACACCTAATAGAGTACAATATAGTCCAAATACAGCTTTCATATGCCCTGGGAAACCAAAAAATTTCTTTGACTTTATTGCCATAATCAGTCGAGAACAGAACCTGCAATATCTCTGAGGTATGCCATAAAACCACAGGGGAGGAGTAAGCCTGCACCCAGACTCTCTCCCTACATATCAGAAATAAGGTTTCTAGGAGGATGAAAGGAAACAAAAGGGTATTAAGAGGAAAAAGAAAAAGACAAAAGAGACAGAAAAGCCACCATCAGCATTGCCCTTTATCAAGGAGATGCGGCCCACGTGTGACTGTATCATGTGTGATGCACCTGTGGTCTGAAGAGAGTCAGTGGGGCCTGCTCACAGACCCCCCTTTCTAGGAAGGAAATTCTGAGAAAGGCAGCTGCCAAGTTGCATCGTCCCATTTGTTTTGTAGAGCCAGAGACAGGAGAGGATGGTGGCCTGAGAGATGGGGTGGCGCCACAGGTGTGGAGGGGGCTCTGCCACCTCAGCCACCTGCAGGAGCCCGGCTCCTCCCTGACCTGTGCTCGCCCCAGGACGCAGAGCATAGGCTGACCTCTGCAGTGGAGGCTAGACCACTCAGAGCTAGACACCAAACACTGTGACCTCTCTCAGGATAGAGCAGGCATGCTGGTCAGGACTGTGCTCAGGAGCAGAGGGCTGGCCATGCCAGGGGAAGGGCACCCAGGGCCGGCTCCCACCCCCTTGTGCCATCCTCTCTTCAGAACTAGGAGCAGGGGCAGGAAAGATCATTCCCTTTGCTCCCCAGGGAAGGGCTCCAGCATCTCTCTGCTGACCTCTCCCACAGGAGTGCTATTCCCTATCCCACCCCACTGGAGGGGTCCTCAGTGTGCCAAACCCTCCCTACCCCTTAAAAGACCATCCCTTTTCATTCTCCGTCAGAGCCTTTCTGCAGGAAGGGTGGAGTTTTGTACCTGAAATAACTTTAGATGCCCCTAAGGGAATTGAGAACTTTATGAGGCCAGCGGGCAGGTGTATTTGGGTGAAGGCGGTGCTGGGACACCCACTGAACACTCTGCTCCCAACCGCTCCCTGCCTGCCTTACTTGGGCTGGCTGGGGTCTGCCTGCTGAGCAGCAGGCCTCAGAGGGAGGCTGCACTAGCTGAGGCTCTAGGGCTCCAGCACATCCAGATGTTCCCATCCGCCGCCTTGCCTCCTGAATTGGCCATACCCATGGGCCCCTAGGGACTCAGAGGTGAGGCAGGCCTGGCGATTTCTACCTTGGGTGAGGAAGCAGTTCTGCCTCCAGGCAGAGAGCCAACGTCCCAGCTCCTGACAGGAGTGCCTCACCTAAGGTAGCAGGGCCTGGCCAGGGCTCACCCAGGGAAGAGATGTACACTAGGAAATTCTTTTCCTTTTAGCCATCCAATCCACCGTCCCTCTTACCATGTGCCAGGCTGTGTGTTGGGAGCTGCAGACACGATATCAAAAATAAGACTTTGGGAACTGACCCTGCTTGTTTCAGGCTGGCCTCTCGGTCTGATGGGAACCTGGATATGTCATTCAGTGACACAGTGAGTTTGAAAAGTGCTCTGAGAGGAGTCCAGGGACAGAGGCACCAAACAACCGGGGCAATCCAGGAAGGCTTCCTGTAGGAGACTCTTGACTTGAGAGGCAGCTTATAATCTGCTGCTTTGTGTATTTCATCCCTTCTTCCCTCCCTCCTTTTCCCCTTCTCTCCTTTGTGTCTGTCTGTCTGTATTTATTTATTTATATTTCAGTGTGTATTCAACTACTGTTATATAAATAGGAGCAGATGTTTTGTTATGGACATCTTTCCTTGGCAGTATGTAATGGTCTATCATACTTTTAAAAAATCTGCGTAATTAGAGGCACCATAATTTATTTAACTACTCCCCTGCTGCTGGTCACTAGTTTTTTACTCTTATAAACATGCTGTAGTAAAAACCCTTTAATATGTGTCTCTCAATAATGATCTGTTTCCTTATGACAAGAGATGCTCATTAAAAATGCTGATACACATTGCCAAATTGCCCTCTGGAAAGGCTTTATCGATTCCACCCTGCCCAGCAGTGTGGGAAAAGGCCGCAGAGCCCTGCTTCTATCTTTGTCACTTTCATAGGCAAAATGTATCTGGTATCTTTTTACACTTTTTGGAATTCATGTTGAGGCTGAGAGTCCATTCCTGGGTCTGTTGGTCATCTGTATGTGAGGTAGGTTGTGAGGGCTGCAAAGGCCTGGTGGCAGGCACTCCAGGGCCGGGGAGCAGGCCATGAAGAGGTTGAGAGGTGTGGACAGTGTGGTGTCTTCTGAAAGGGCGGCCTCAATTATACATGGCTGTGGGATGCCTAAGGAAAGCAGTGGACATAAGGCTAGACTGGAGGGCCCCAAGGACAACTTAGGAGTTGGGGCTTTCATCCTGAATGGAGGAGGGAGCCACTGGTGGCTTCTGAAGCTCCCGTGTTTGGTGTTTCTCCGGCCTCTCCCATCTCCAGGTGCCCCTCTTACCTTCAGTTGGCTGCCAAGCCATCCCTGTGAGGAAGGAGGTACCCGCCAGGGCAGGAGGTCCAGCATCCCCTCCCTTGGACTCTCTGTCCCTGTGCTCCTCAGAGCCCTGAGCTCCCCACCATGGTGCCTGCAGGTAGCAGGAAGGGACGTGACATGGCAGGCACCCTCCCAACCCAGGAGGCAGTGTAGACTAGTGAGTGGGAAGAGTAGTGTTCCCAGATTTCACCGTGTCTCCTGTCAGCTGCTGGTGGTCGTGGCGATGGTGGTGTGCACGTGCGCTCTAAGTTCATGCATGGAGGTGCCTGTCACACAGAGCTGTCGTCAGGATGGAATCAGTGCTGCAAGTGCTCCGTTGGGAGCCAAGTGCCATGGACAGTTCACTGGCGGAGCTAGCAGTCTTGGCCCTCCATCATGGAGGTTGCTCCGACGTGAACTTTGACCCTGCCTCAACTCTTCAATTCATAGTTTCAGATACTTACAAATTACTTCCTTTAACAAGTCAGTTGTTGGTAATAATACTTATCATGAGAGCTACTGCATGCATTTAACACCTACTATTGCCGGGTCCTATAGTAGACACACATCAGAAATGGTCTTCTTTTTGGGGGAGCACCTGGCTGGCTCCATTGGTTGGGCGGCTGACTTGATTTCAGCTCAGGCCATGATCTCAGGGTTGTGAGATTGAGCCCCGTGTTGGGCTCTGTACTCAGTGTGGAGTCTGCTTGGGATTCTTTCCTTCTCCCTCTCCCTCTGCCCCTCCTCCCGCTCTCACACACACGTGCTCTCTCTCTCAAATAAATGAATAATTAAAAAAAAAAGTGGTCTTTTGTCTTCACAGCAACCTATAAGGAAGTAATGTTACCTCCATTTTATACAAAAGCAACTTGAACCTTTCTGAGGCAACATCACACACCCAGGAGTTCTGGAAGAGCCAGGACCGGATCTGATCATACTGGCTACTGTCATTAGGGGCATTCCTACTCCTGCAGAAGGCTCCCTGCCTTCCTGAAGGCCATTGCCATGTGCTGCATCAGGGTGTGCTGCTCATGGAGACAGGCAACCTTTTAAAGTTTATTTTTTTTAATTTTTTTTTTTATCTTTTTTTTTTTTAATCTAAGTCGCTCTCGGAACCCTTCAGACCGTGTGCTAACTGTGGCTGTCACCCACCGTCCTTCTTCCACATTACAGAATGTCACCCAGCCCAGCATGACCCGCAGGCTGTAGTTTTCTGACTCCAGGCCTGTTTTATTTATGCAGTAGTGCTCATTAGCTGTCTCTACATATGACGGGCTATATTTGTGGATATGAAAATAGAACCTTTTAAGAAATACCTTTTTGAAGCCCCCAAACATTAGGCTTATGCTTAAACCTGTGTAGATTTCTTCAGTACTTGTGACATTTCCTGTTTGCATTTGCACAGCTTGGAGAGCAAATATACTTTGATGGGTTACAGATTTATTTTCTCTTCTCTTCCCGTAGAGTTCATGTCTTAGCTCATCTGGGCATTGCTTTTTTAAAAGGAGCAAAACACTTATTTGAATCTGTTACTTGCCTTTGTATCAAGTTTTTTAAGAAATGCTTTGGCGGAGAAGAGCACACACCCTAGGTGAGACACCCCTGGATTTGAGTCCTAGCTTGCTCACTTTCCAGCTGCAAGCCTCGGGTTCTTTGTCTGTGAAAGGCATGAGCTATGCAAAAGCACTATGGGCCTGGCATACAGTAGGTGCTCATGGCAAGTGGATTCCCTCTCCTGTAGATAGGTAGCATCCTGCAAAAATGAAATCCTTTCCTGGAGAGTCTTTTACAACCTTCAGTAAACACTTAGCAAGAACCTTTTATGTACTTAATATTGAATTGAGTCAATTAGTAATTTTTGCCATAAAGGAGGGAATCATTTTTAACGTAGGTAATAATTTATACATATATACATTGAACTATATTATCCCCACAAAGCCAGCTATCCACCAACATTTGGAAACTGTTCTAAAATTAGAAATTGGCATCCATAGGAGTTGACAAACCATGAAGAAAATTCATCTGTGTGAAGGAAAGGAGAAACTAAAGTAGGCTCAGCCTCTCAGTAGGTTCTTACTGAGAATTGACAATAGGAATTGGATTCGTTTCAAATTATTTTGGGTAGCAGAGGGTCCATGAAAGAGGTGGGTGCAGGAATGGATGATTAAAAAGTGCGGTTGAGCTGCTTTTACCTTTTTTTCAACTCTTTTCCTCTTTTGATTTTCTTTTTACAGAAGGTCTCAAACCACAAAATATCAAGCAGCTAGGAAACTTAACACAAAGCACCACATTTCTGTGGCCCACTGTAGTCCAGATTTTGAATAGAAAAGTCAGATTATTCAGAAGTCAGTGTTCTTTGGGGAGCACGAGTCTGGCCACAGTGCTGCCCATCTGCCCCCTGTGGAGGTTCCCCAGGGGAGCCCGTGCATCTGTCTTTCCCATTTCCTCCTTTGATTTGTGCGCTAGACGAGTTGCTTGGTGAGCACCTGCTGACTGAGGCCATGAGGGGGTCTGCTGTTGTAGGGCAAGTATGGGACAGCTGACACTGGGCACATTCCCAGGCCCAGCTCCACACCCCCGACCCCAGGATCACTCTCCTGGTGGAAAGGGGAGCCTCCAGGTTAGACAGCCGGGAGTCCTTCTGATAATCCTAGCCAACATGGGTTCATTGTGCAGCAGTGAGTTTGAACACCTTGTTGCATATGGCAGCATAGCAAACCCACCAGCTCCTTTGAGAAACTGTTCTTTGATCAGAGCTGTGACCTCTGGGTACTGGGAGCACTGAGATTTCCTTCTCCTTCCTTTGAACCCCAGCCCAGGCCAGCCCCCCCATTCTTTAGCTGCCTCCACTTCTTGGCAGAGAGAACTGAGAGCCCCATTTTGCTAAGATCCCTGGGATCTGCATATTGGTCTAGACTCCTTTGAAGATTCCAGCACCTCCGTGGAAATTAATTTTAAAACCTCTATTGCACGATCAGTCGAGCCACAGTTTGAAAAATACTTTACGTAAAAATTCTTGTTCAGAATGTAATTGTTTGCAGTAAAGGATATGAACTATCTTGGAGAGTAAGGTAAAGATGATGAAGATAATAAAGATAGGAAGGTGGTACATATCTAAAGATTTAAACCGCAGCAACACCTCATCCGTTGTCAGTAGCCTCTAAAGAGAAAGAGATTTTCTCCTTGGGTGGCAGGGAAAGTTGCCGTCTCACGACACACACCAAATGGGTGGGGATTGTCCTCTGTTGCCTTGCCACTGTTGTTTGCTCTGGCTGCCCAACGGGGAGAAGGGGCCCTGGAGGGGGGTCAGAACCTAGGAGGGCTGATGTCAGCAGGAGACAGGGAAGGAGAGAAATATGAGGAAGAAGTCGTAGGCCATGCTTTCTGGACATGAAGTCCTGGACAGAAACCCCGGGAGGGATTGAATTCTGAGCGAAACCAAGGGTGAGTGGGAGAAGCACTCTGAGCGATGCTAGCAATCAGGCAAGGGCTCAGAGGCAAACGACCAGAGTCAGGGGTGGGAGGGCTGCCCATTGTATTGATTTCTTTAAAAAGCTTGCTCTAGGAGTACTTTTTAAATGTATTTATTAGAACACCTGAATTTAAACACCATCGCCATTGTCCATTCTGTTTTGAAAATAGAAGCTCCTGGGCGCCTGGGTAGCTCAGTTGGTTAAGCGACTGCCTTCCCACATCAGGCTCCCTGCTCAGCAGGGAGTCTGCTTCTCCCTCTGACCCTCCCCCCTCTCATGCTCTCTGTCTCTCATTCTCTCTCTCGCAAATAAATAAAATCTTAAAAAAAAAAAAAAAGAAAATAGAAGCTCCTTTACTAAGAGACTTTTCTAGAAATAAACAAAACTATATGCCTGAGGAGAAACATATCAGCCCTGCCTCTGTTATAAAAGGTCGCTCACACTGTCATGTTGGACTTAAACAAGTGAACTTCTGGGTGGTCTTTTGAAGAAGTCTGTTAGGTTCTGTGCTCTTGTTCAAAATCAGGCAGCATGCCTCTTGCCCCATGCGATTTGGTAGACATATCATATTATGCTTTGGGACTACTGGGATATCTTGCCTCTTCTAGAGCCTTTTAACCATACTCTAGTAGTTTCTTTTGGAAGTGAAATGAGCAGTCTCAGCTCATCCTTGTATGGAGCATCACTGGTTGGTCAGTCTGCAAATGATCAGACCCGGGCAGACCGGATGGGGCTGGGAGGGAGAGCTGGGTAATCCTGGGCTTAGCGACTTGCTCCCGTGCCACTTGGTCCCTTGGGGGCTTGGGTCCTGTTTGCCTCCCTACACACCTACCGACTTTCAAGCAGGTGGCGGAGCTCTGTTCTAGCCCCTTGGCACAAGGTACAGAAGCTGCAGTACCCACACACCCCAGCCCCTGGCTCAAGGGGACAGGATGATTCTGCAGATCACCTGAGCTCAGCAGCCTTTGTGCCGCCAGGCGCAGGGCCAGGTGCTGGGATGGGGGCAGCAGGCATCAATGAGCCCTGAGCACTGCCCTCTGGTTCACCACCTGTGGGGAGGGACAGACAGATGCTTACAACAGCATGTGATGAGGGCAGCCACGGTCAGTGGTCACGAGGTAGCCCAAAGGAGGCCATGTCCAGAACCCTTCCTGAAAGAGGCAGCATCTGAGCTCATTTGTCTGCAAGATTCAGTGCTTTGGGAGTGTAGCCATTTAGAAGGGATTTTTTATTGGGCACCCATGCTATACTGAGGGGTATCAAGAAGACTCCAGCAGGGCTCCTGCCAGGGGCACTAAGTCTTGCAGGTAACGTGAGGTGAGGTGGAGGCATGGCACTAGAGACTAATCTGGAGGCATGTGTCGGCCCTGGCTTGAGGGGAGGCTCAGGCAGAGGAGTCTGCATGTCAGGCCCAGAGGATGCAGAAGCATGGAGGCATGAGGCAGCGTGGCATGTTGGATGGTTCGAGATGGCAAACGTGGGGGTTGGGCACAGGATGTGAGACGGGGGGCCAGCAGGCTGGCGGTTGTGCAGCTGAGGCAGGCTGGCTGACACACGCAAGAAGGAGTTTGCTGAGACACCACCTGGCCTCCCAGAATGGGCAGGAAGATGGGCGTCAGGCTTGGGCACGTTGTAGGACCAGGGCAGCCCCAAGGTAGGAAGTCGCCATGGGGAGGGGGGCGCTGGCAGAGAAGGTGATGTCAGCTGCTCTCTGACGCGTGACCCTTGCTCAAGGGTCTGAGTCTGGCAGGGGTGTCAGTGGCCTTGCCCTGGTCACACAGGCCCCTGATTGAAATGCCCCCAGACCACATCCAAAGCACAATAGGTGTTTCTAGTACAGAGTTGAAGCTGGAGTGGAGACAGGGAAATGAATGCTGGGCAGTCAGAGCCCCAGCCTGTCCCCTAGTAAGAATGAACAGAATCCATGTAAAGAGCCTACCCCCATCATCTTTATCTTTCTCCACATTTCACCTGCTGCCCTGAATGTCTTCAGGACCCACATTTCTTGGGGGGCTGGGAATAGAGAACCAGCCCAGGTGCCTCAGAGGATGGGTCCAAGAATATGAAGGACAGCAGTTCTCAAGCTGTTTGGTTTGGGACCTCTTTACACTCATAAAAATTGAGAACGCCAATGAGCTTTTGTTTATATAGGCCATAACTATCAATGTCAACCATAATAAAAAATGAAACAGCACATTTTTTTTTTAAAAGATTTTATTTATTTTACAGAGAGAGACAGCGAGAAAGGGAACACAAGCAGGGGGAGTGGGAGAGGGAGAAGCAGGCTTCCCGCGGAGCAGGGAGCCCGATGCGGGGCTCGATCCCAGGACCCTGGGATCATGACCTGAGCCGAAGGCAGACGCGTAACGACTGAGCCACCCAGGCGCCCCTGAAACAGCACATTTTAAAATAGTTTATTGTGCATTTTAAAATAATTGTCATAAGCCTATTACATGTTAATATACATAACATTTTTAATGAAAAAAATAACTTTTTTAAATAAAAAAAATTTAGTGAGGGAAGTAGCGTTGTTTAAAATTTTGCCATTCTCAATGTCTGGTTTAATGGAAAGACAGCTAAATTCTTGTATCTGCTTCTGCGTTTGAGTCTGTTGTGATCTATTGTTTAGTTGAAGCATATGACGATGATCTGGCTGCACGCAGGAAGATTTCGTGGATCCCCCAGAGGGTCTCAGGGAACCCCCCAGGAGTCCTCAGCCCACACTTTGAGACCTCTATTTGTAGATAGGGTGGGAAAGCCCTTTTAGACTGTGGGATGCTGGTTGTTCCCCAGATGGGCACCCTCTCCAGTTACTGAGCTCCATCCTTTCCTATCTGCCCCTTCCCCCCGCCCCCCTGCCCCGAGGGCCCGGGCTATTTTGGGACCATGGTCCACTCTTTGTGTTTCCCTTTGGGAAGCTTGGTGGTGTGCAAGATCCCCTTTTACCTGCCCTTTGCCACCCTGGACTCATTCTCCTTCTGACTCCATTTCTCCTGTCTCTTCTGCTCTGAGCTCCGTTACCTGCCTGCTCACTGCTGCCTACCACAGCTTCTCCTGGCACCTGCATAGGGAGCCCACGGCTTTAGATGGCAAAGGAGGTCAGGATCCGAGGACGAGCCATTGTACCATTTGGGTGCCAGTCTCACGTACCCTCGGAACCCTTCCTGAGCTGCCATGTAGAATCTAGTTGCTGGCAGGGGGCCTCAGGAGCCTCTCACATCCCCTTCTTCCCAAGACAGCACCCCTGTCACAGGATTCAGCCTCATTCAGTGGGCACCACGGCCCCCCTCCCAGCCCTGCCCCTGCCCCTCCCCTCATCAGCGCTGCAGTTTCCTTTTTGCTTTCCTTGGTTGCTCTTTGGCTTAATAGGCTATCAGCTAGAACTTGTTGGAGAATTGTTCTTCTTTCTCTAGCATGAGGACTATTTATCCTCCATAAAGTTTGATGAAAACCCTCTGTCCCGAGTCTCAAATTTGGTATCTGCTGTGGATGTGAGCTTTATATGCACTCCTGGTCATTATGCTGTGTGTGGATCAGCACAGGAAAAGGGGAAACCATCCACCTGAGAATCAGCCAGATGCAGCAGTCCAGATGCTTTAGAATGGCAGCCAGGCAATGCCTCTCAGTGACCGTGTAACCTCAGGCAAGCGATTTACTCTTGTGTCATTTTTTTTTCACGCTATAGAGTAGGGCTGTTAAGGAACAATTCCTACCTTACAGCACCGTCCTAAGGATTAACAACCCAGCCCAGGATGAGTGCCTAATAAGTGGTAACTTCCAGCAGTATCACTACTGTTACTGCTATCTTTTCTTTCACTCGGATTGCTTGCTTGCCTTCTTGAGTTGAGCACCATTGTTTGCACCAGTCACTGTGGATGTTCTGGTGATGTCCCGGTGTCAGTTAGGAGTTCGAGAAGATCCAAGTTGGCCCCTATACAAGGGGCTCTAGGTCACTACTGCTCTCCCTGTGTGAAGGCCCAAGAGAATGGGTCCCAGAAAAATTCACTGGGTTGCCCTGGGCTGAACTGAGTCCTGAAACCAGGCCTTGTAACTCTTGACCATTCAGTCCCAGTGGATTTCCAAGGACTCCAGACTCTGATCAAAACAGTAGTCATGTCCACGGGGTAGTGGTGTGCCGGGGGCATCCTGGAAACCCTGTGCAGTGGGCCACTTTGGACCATTCACTGAGCTAGAGATGCCTGGGCAGGCAGCCATGCAGTTCACGGTGCCCACCCAGCTGCGGCAGCTTTGGAGCTGAATAAAAATCACGAGCACAGAAGCATGAGCCTGACTAAGCATGACCAAGTGTGAGCCTGGTCAGGAACTGCTAGTTGCCAACTCAGGATCCATTCTGATGTCTGATGTTAGAACTCTAGTTTTATTTGGGGTGGTAGATACTCCTGCTAACATCCACTTCTTAGCCTCTCTGCAGCGGAGGGTGGCCCCATGACCTCATTCTAGCCCAGCACTTGTGAGTATGGGATGTGGGGGGCCACAGAGAGGGCTCCCCTCAGCTGGAGTCCTCCCTTCTTGCCTCTCTCTGGCCAACTGAAGGATGGATATGGTAGAGCCCCAGCACCCTTCTGTCAAGTAATACCAGAGACCACACAGGATGCTAGAGCAGAAAGGTAGAGGGAGCCTGAGCCCCTCCGTTAACACCGTTGGGACTACCTGCATCTGCCTTCCTTTATAAGAGAGAAAAGGACTTCCATGTGGTTTGAGCCACTGTTACTGTAGGTGTTCTGTTATCTGTAGCTGAATCTAATCCTATCTGATAAAGAACCTCTGGAAACATTCTGTTATCTAACATCAGAGCTAAGGCATAATTAAGAATTCCCCTTCTGTTGCACCTAATTGTATTTATCCATTTAACCATTCCTCATTCAGCAGATATTGAGTTACTCTTCTGTACCAGGTACTGTGCCAATGGCTGCATTCCAATTAATATTGCTGAAATTAATCAGAGACATTTCCCCAGCATGCCCTACCCTGCTGCATGCAGGCTTCTTAGGAGCTGTGTGTCTCACACGTCATAGGACCTCCTGGAGGCCACAGGGCATGTGGAGGGGGCAGAGCCCAGCAGAGAGAGGCAGGGTATCTCTGGGTTCCTAGGGACTAAGGAGGAGATACAGCCCTCCCATCCGGGCAGTGCCAGGAGACCTCGCCAACACTGGCAGGGCATTGATACACCTGCAAACGTCAGTGGTCTCAGAGCCCCAGTGCTCAGTTGCCCTTGGCTTCTGCTCCTTTCGTGAACTCCCATTTAAGGGGGTCAGGACTGCTAGGCAGGGCTGGGGGGAAGTAGAAGAACCCTGGGGAAGACTGTAGGGGGTTGGACATTTCAGCTACCCAGGAGAAAGAGTGTGATAAAAGTTAGTAGGAAAGTCATGTGGCCACCCAAGTTTTTACCTGGGGATAGGAGACAACCCTTGTCTCCCAGGTAAACTTAGCAGGATGATGGAGACAAAAGTAGGTATGCTTTCTATGTGCATGCCAGGAGTTGTGCCTACTCTGCCCAACTCAGGGCAGGGCTGTGTTCTTTCCCCGTGGAGATGCCTTTGCACAGGACCTGAGTTGGAGTTGGTCCTGCATGCCTGGAAGTAACCTCATGGATCAGCTCGGACTCCGCTCCAGGAAGGAAGTGGACACGTCAGCCCCTTGTCACCGTGCAGTGCCCAGCCATGGGGAGATCAAAGCATGGTTCTCACGGGGAGGCATGGTAGCTCAGCAACATGGCAGCGCTCTGGGTCTACTCTACCCTGATGTGGAGACAAGGGAAACAGGATGCATAGCTTGCAGGGGGCCGGCTGCCCTGTAGAAGCAAGGTAACCAGCACATTCTAGCACGGAGGGGCACACAGCACGGTGGAGGAAATAAAAGCCCGGAGTGACTGATGAGCTCTGCAGGCCAGTGAAGGCTGCTTGAAAGAGGTCGTGTCATAATTAACTGTAAAGAAAATCTAGGAATTAGCCCTGTCAAGGCACAGCAGCATGAAGCAACTCTGCAGGGCAGAAGGTGTGATGTGGGGTGCAAGGGGCCCAGAGCAAGGCTGCGAGGGCACTAAGGGGTACAGGCTTCATCCTGGAGGGGATTGTGGAGGCAGGGCCAGGGTGTCCGAAAGGTCACTGTGCCAGTTGTTGGGGGGCCGGGCTAGAAACTGCTGGTCAGTAGGCTCTGCCTCCATCTCCTCAGAGGATGAGGTTTGGCAGGGCCCGGACACCAGTCACTGCCACGGCCGTATTCCAGCCTGAAAGAAGTGACCTGCTCTGGGCCTTGGCGGCTCAGGAACTCGTTGCTCCTCGGCTCCTGGCCGGCTTGAATGGGCCGTGTCTGTCCCACCTGTCTCTGCACGTGGCGGACACACGTGGCTGCTGCACTGGTGAACCACCTGGGGACCCCATGTTCCCGTCTGTGCCCGGCTGGGACCCTTGCGGCAGGACATCCCACACACCACCTCTGTATTCTTTGCCTCTGCCTTTCTACACCTCCCTCCTGCAGCCTCCCCGGAGCCAAGGGACTGCCTCCATGAGTGTTAGGGACATCATTTATAGGAAGGAGCCTGTCACCGCAGCAACCCCAGGAAAGGCCGGTGTCGGGCCTGCAGTCTCTGACTGGGTCCACAGAAGGCACTGCAGCGAGAGCGGCTGGTTGGCCCCCGCTCATGTTGGCGGGTTTGCTGGTAATGCAGGAGGAGGGACCAGCAAAGTGGCTGGAGCAGCCGGCCCTGGGCTGCCAGTGAACCAGGCAAGTGGATAGTGTGGGCAGGCTCTGGGTCAGGCCACAGGCTCCTCACAGCTGCTGTTTCTCCTGCATCCTGCGTAGCCCATGTGGCCAGGGCCCGTCGGCCGGACTTTGCAGTGACCCCAGAAATGCTTGGCTCATTGCTGGGGCTTCCCTAAATCATGTGCCAGCTGCTTGGGAAATGGGTGGATTTTTCTGTGTGACTGGGAGAAGCCCTGCTGCCAGCGGGGGAGCTGGGAGTTGTCGGCAGTTTGGAGAGATATTAATAGCTGAGCAAGGGCTGAAGGTTGGACAGCGTCCCAGGCATGCGCTCGCCCCTCACAAGCAGCAGCGCTCAGGGGCAGCTCTGGCTTCCCTCCTTGACTGCTGTGGGCCTGCCTAGAGGACCTACAACATGGGAGCCCTGGCTCCTCGAGGCCCCCTAGCAGTGGCAGAATGGGGGGAGGAGGTGGGAGAGGCCCTGGCCCCCCCCGCCACATACAAAGCAGTGCCCCTGCACTTCTGTAATGTGACAGGCTTCTAAGTAAAAGTCCATTGGACAATAGCTCCTTAGTCCAAGTTTGAAAGCCACTGGGTTAGACGTTCTCTGAGAACCCTTCTAACTCCGCATTATAAGATGTTATGAAGCGTTGTATAACTTAGTAACTTACATCTCTTTTGGCGCTTTGATTTTTCCAGATGTACTTCCGAGCAGTGGTTTTTAGCCAGTCTTTTTTCTATCCCTAACTCACCTCATGACCCCTCTCCATAAGGAGCAGTGTCTCACTCTGGACGGGGTTGCCGGGGAGCTGGGAGAGGCTATGAAGATGGGAAAGAGCTTAGTGTAGATGGAGGTGAGGGGCTTTTTAGGAAGTATCAAATGGGATTGCAGTTTGGCTGGGGTAGGGGGTGTGGGGGGTGGGGAGAATGGGATGGGGTTAATTTATTTAGCAGCTGCTATGTACCAGGCACTGTTCTGGTGCTGGGGAGTTAGCCATAAACAAGACAGTGTCCTACTCTGCAGGAGACAGAATGTCAGGTGCTGGTAAGTTGAGGACAGTAAGGGGTGTGTGTTAGGAAGAGCTGGGGAGTGTCTAATCAGTTAGGTCTGTGCTGGCTAGAAAGGGACCTTTCTTACATGGAGGACCATAGGGGAAGGGAGGGAAAACTGAAGGGGGAGAAGTCAGAGAGGGAGATGAACCATGAGAGACTATGGACTCTGGGAAACAAACGGAGTTTCAGAGGGGAGGGGGTGGGAGGATGGGGTAACAGGGTGATGGGTATTAAGGAGGGCATGTGTTGTGATGAGCACTGGGTGTTATATGCAACTAATGAATCATTGAACACTATATCAAAAACTAATGATGTACTATACCGTGGCTAACTGACCATAATAATTAAAAAAAAAGAAAGAAAGAAAGAAAGGGACCTTTGAGCTGAGAATTGAATGAGAAGGTGGCACTCATTGGAAAGGTCTGGGGGAGCTGACCTGGGCCAGAACTCTGGAAAGGTCTTCCAGCAGAAGGGTGAGCTAACTGAAAAGGCCCTGGGGTGGAAATGAACTTGCATGTGCACAGGGCAGAGAGAGGCCAGTGTGGCCAGAGCCCAGTGGGAGGGGCGCCAGGGCGAGGCCAGCCAGAGGAGAGGCCCAGTGAGCAGGCCTCCGTGGCTGATGGGAGGCAGCTGGGCTGTCGCTCCGAAGGAGTGGGACAGTGGAGGTGGTCGCTGTGAGGAGGTAGAACCAGTAGGGCAAGTCTGTCGACGGGAGGACAGAGTAGTTGGCCCTTGTTTAGTTCAGGTACACGAGCAGTGGCTGGCTGGGTTCGGGAGAGGACGGTGAAAGGTGGCTAGATGTGGAATGTGTTTGAGGTTAGCGTGACCAGATTCACCAGTGGGTTTGAAGAGCTGAATTAGAGAGAGGGGCAGGATCAAGGAAGGCTTTCAGCTCTTGTCCTGAACTGCCGTGTACACAGGAAAGGAAGAGACACTTGGGGGCGAGGGTGTGGAAGTGACAGTGCTGCCCTAGCCCCCAAGCATTCAGAAGTCCCGGGGTGGCCCCATATTTTGGGGCCATGAAATCTAAGCCTTAGGGCATTTGGGAAGCAAGTGTGCTTGTGGCTGTGCTCGAGAGCCCTTGAGAGACATCCTGTGGTGCCTGGGGCTTGGACACAGCAGGGAGGCCTGGGTCTGGGCTGCCCCTGCTCTGAGCCAGACTTGAGGGGGCGCCCTCTGCCCTGTTCCAGCTCACCCCTTCTCTGGAGGACTGCCATCACAACCTTCTCGGGGCCAGCCTGGACAAGCTCCACTCCAAAATGGGGCCCTGTTTTTGCACACTCCTGCTACTCTGTCAGGGTGAGCCAGCCATTCTTCAGTTGAACAGCAATATCCCAAAGAGACTACAAAACCCAGTACAAAAGCCGTGAAAACTTCATAGCCAGGCTGGGATTCTGACCCTTAGCTGTCATTCAGCCCCATCTCTGACTGTCCAGAACATTCTTCGGTAGCATCCCCAGCATGCCAATGATCGTTCCCACCATAAGATGCTCACAGCTTCAGAATGTAGTTTGTTTCTTTGCTTGAGAGCTGTGATAATTAGAGCTTTCTCTATGTTGGGCATCCATGGAAATTCCCTGAATGGTTCTGCCCTCTAGAGGTACAGGTCTGTCCCTATCCAAATCCAGCCTTTGAGATGGTGAAGATGACATTGAGACCTCTTGCCTTCTCTGTGTAATCAACTTTCTCCAGACCCCAGCCCCTCATTCTCATTTTCATAGGAGACATGGGTTCTAGAAACATTTGTGATCCTGGTCCTCGCCCACCTTAGGAACCATCATAGTTTGGTCCTCTTAAATTAGAGACTCACACATGAATTCAGTTTCTGCCATGTCATACAGAGTGCCCCTTCCTCGCCCCTGAAATTTCCAACTTCTGTGTTGCCTGTCTTGGGGGAAAGTGCTGCTGATGGGGGAGATCTTCTTTTTCTCAGACAGCTTATTGCCTGCAAGTCTCTTCAGCTGATTTGCGCGTAATTGAGTGATCTCTAAGCCTTGAATAGAGCAGTGTGTAATCATTTGGATCCCTGGGTAAAGGAGGTTTCTTCCCTCTGCACTCCAACCTTGAGGTATCTCATCACCCTGAGTAGCTCATTCATATTCTCCAGCTCGTCTAGCCCATGGGGACTGGTGGTGCTGCTCGGGCCTACCTGGGATGAGGGCAAGGCAGACATCGAGCATGCCTAATAGTTCCCACTTCTTGCTCAGGAGTTGCTATCATGGCCATTGATCCAATGAGCCCAGGTTCTTTGTTATTCCCAAAACTAAGACAATTCCAGTGTGGTGATAGCACGGCTCCAAATTGGGAGGGGTGGAGTCTGTGGGGAGCCTGCCCAGGGAAGGTCCCTCCAGAGCCAGCAGGGGAGGTCTGCCTGGGGACAGACACTGAACTCCCCTAAGGGGAGGTGGTTTAAGGCACAGCTTTTGGGGTACTGGGGAGCCCATCAGACTCCCCTTCAGCAGAGGGAAGATGTGGTGCCTCTCCTAGCATCTGTGCAGCCTTACTCCTAGGTCAGGGGGAGAGGCTACCCCCAAATAGGTGCCTTAAAACTGTGGGAGAAGTGACTCACTCCTGGTGGGGGGTTGGGAGGAGACATGCCCTTGATGTCCAGGTACCAGTGACCGTCACAGGAGGGGGTCCTACCCTGTGATGGTCCTGCCCTGGGCTCACCGCCACCACCACCAAGGGAGCAGTGAACATACTGCCCAGGGTGCTGCCCAGAAAGAGCTAATGGGTTTTTGGGAGGCTAAGCCTGGAAGGGTCTTGATAAGACTCGTGTCCAGCTAAGGGCTTTTGTTTGTTGTTTTGCAAGATGTATGTGGCAGTGCCGCACACCCAGGCAGGAGAGGCATCGGGGCTGTCATTCCAGCGTGAGCCCAGACCCGGAGGCACTGCAGAGACATGGGAACAGTAGGTGCTTTCCACTCATTTATGTATTTAATTTAAAAGTCATGTGCACACATGAGGAGACATGCAAGACCGCGTAAAACTGAGCGCCTCTTTTCTGCCAGCCCTTCATCCCGCTTGCCAGAGAGCAGCCACCATTAACACCTTCTTGTCTAGCCTTTGAACCCATTTTAATGCATATTCAAGCATATATTTTACCCAAATGGAATCATACTATATTGTTCTGCAGCTTGCTTTTTTTCACTTTAATAATACGTCTTAGAGTTCTTTCTCTGTCGGCTTCTATAAACCTTTCTCATTCTTGTTAATGATTGCATAGCTACAATCATAGATTCTTTAAGCTGGAAAGAACCTTCAAATCAATGTGATCTAATTGCCTCATTTTGCTACAACCTGGAGAGGTGAGGTGACTTGCTGGAGGGCACAGGGAGTCAGTGAAAGGGAAAGATTCCTCCGAGAGCTATTTGGAAGGAAGAGCTTCCCAAGGGGCCGGGTATCGGGATGACAGATAGGCATGACCACTCCTGGCTGGCTGCGTCTTACCAGCAGCGTCCTCTCCATCCATCATTCTGGACTGTTGGCAGCAGGGGGAAGGGCGGGAAGACAAAGCCTTTTGGTGGGGGAGAGGAAATGACATCCCATCTGCACATGCTGGTGTTCAGTTCACAAGATACTTAAGTGGATATGTCATCTTGGCCAGTAGAAATGGGAGTTCAAGTTCCAGTGATAAGCCCCCTGCCTTGATCAATAGGAGACACCACCCATCATTTGGAGAGCAAGCATTTCCTTAGAAGTCCCTAGATCTCCAGTGTGTTCTTTGGTGTAGGTCTTATTAGGCATCGAAGCAGAGCTCAGTGGCAGGAGGCTGTGACTCGTGTTGGCACCAAACTTGTCCCTTTGCTGTATTTGCTGACCCCACCTGCCACTGCTGCTTCTGGCCTCTGGCATCCTACCTTGTCACGTAGGTGAGGAATGAAAGAAAGCCTTCTGAGGGAACTCCTGGCTGCATGTGTGTAATAATGCGGTAACCCTCACTTAGGACAGGTCAGAAGGTGAGACCTCCGGCCTCAGAGGTACGTGAGAACAGGCATTTATACGTTAGCGAGCTTTCTGCTTAGCAGTGCGCAGGTGAGAGCTGAGAAGCCGGCTAGTCCCACCCCAAGGGTGGGTGTGTCCCCCAGAGCTGCCCGCTCCCTTGCCAGGACTGCAGACTAGAAAGGGCACATCTTCCTGGAACATCAACTTTATGTGAAGTTTTGGGGGGGAGAAATGCCATTTTTATATTAAAGCAAACACTGCTTTTATGGAATAGCATGGAAAATTCAAGTTACCTTTTAAGATAAAATAAGTAATTTCAGAGTAATTTTATTTTTCCTTGCCTCAGGCAACTTCCAGCTTTACCCCCTAGACCCTGGAAGGCATGTGTTCTCTCTTCTCTGCTATCTGGGACTTTGTTGAAGCGTTAGAACCAGGAAATTGGCAGGGCCCTAGGCAGCTCCAGCTGGGGTCTCTTTTTCCGTCTGTGTTGGACTGGGTTTGCTCCTTCCTGACCAGCTTCTCACAAGCTCTGCTCTGTGTTTGCTCTGAGCTCAAGTGTTTCTCTCCCAGGCTTTGTTTCGCATTGGCCCCAACCCACCCTGATGACTTCCTCCTGTGTGACCGCCATCACCACCGGCCAGGCTGAGGATTGGCTGCCCTTTTGTCCTATCAGCTAGAGCGAGGAGTTCAGGGCCATTGGGTACAAAACCTATTCCCTGAGGCCTCTACTTCTGGAGGGGCAGGGTGGGCCCATTGAACCTGGAAGGGAACACAGACCAGTAAGTGTGTGGTGGTTCTAGTCCAGCCAGCTGTGGCACAGAGGAGAATGGGAGACTTCAGAAGGGAGAGTTGATGAGTGTGGTGGGCATCTTTCCCTGATGGGTTCTCGCCCCACAAGAAACTTCTCCCCTAGTGAGAACTCTTGGGCAGGCTCACTTTCCTCATATCCATCCAGGTGGAAAAATGTCCCTATTAGCCATGCCTCGTGGTCTGAACAGTACCTTCTACTGCCGTAGCCCAGACTGCCATCTAAGATGGTTATCTCCCCAGAAGTGTGGTCAGTTCAGCCCCCCTGCATGGCCGTGTCCTGGAGAAGGGGACAGGAGCTGAAGGAGGGCAAGAGGAACAGAGCATCACGTGGGAGAGAGAGTGGCGCCCACTCTCACCCGGGACCTGACCTGACAGACACATCCTTCCAGCAGAGCTGTTGTCTCTGTTCAGCAAGGACAAGCTGGAACTGCTTCGGGAACCATTAACCCTCGGTGTCTCTAAGCGCTGTGAGCGGGGCAGGCTACCTGCATAGGAGCGTCATGGTTTCAGCAGACAGCAACTCTGGAATACTTCTCTCCTCTTGGGTATATACGGCGGTGCTGCTAAGGGTTAATGTGCTGGAGAGGGGTGCTTCTCTTTTAACTAGGTCATCACCATGAGCAGAGCAAGCTTGCCTTTTCCCCTGATTTGGTCCTGTTTATTCTTTCCTGGCTTTTTAACTGCAGGGCATTTTTACTCTCTGTTATCTGATGGAGAAAGTGTAGCCATTTGATGGTTTGAAGAGCCAGACAGACCTGGGTTTATATCTTGCCTCATCTACTCACTGGCTCCGTGACCTTGGACACTTTCTTCATCTCTGAATGTTTTCTCATCTATAAAAAGGAGATGATGTTCCCGGACATCTCTAGCTGATAGAATTTGATGAGATCGTTTGCAGTTGGTTTTGAGACCCTTTAGCCATTCTTTCTTTCATCCTGTCCCCCTAGGGCCTTTGGCATGCCATTTGCTCTGCCTGAAATGTCCCTCCCATCCCTTCCCCCAGCTCACCAGTGTCTCAGGCTCAGCTTAGGCTCTGCAGCACGGAAGCCTTCCTGAGTGGACAATTCTGGTGTTTCTACCAAGTAGGATTGTGGCGTTGGTGAGACCTCCATGACCCTGTCTCTCTGTCTGTGGCATAAAGAACACAGAAAGTTACAGGGTTCCAGTAAAGATTACCTGTATTTGGAGAGCACCTATAAAAGCCTTTCTCTGGAGTATTCCGCTTTGTTGGTTTTACAGTGACTGCCTTCACTAGACTTCCCACAGTTTCTGTCAGTTATGGGAGAGGAGCATCAGAGTTGTAGGGCCCAGCATGAGATCACCCCCTGCTCCTCGTCCTCCCAGCTGCCAGCTCCCACGCCCCTCGACTGCCCTTCAGAAGGGGGAACTCCCTGTTCTGGCCCCAGCAAAAGGGACATTTAAGAAAAATGTTCAAGTCTGTCTGATTTTGCTGCTTGCTGATACCTTCTGGGATTCCCTTTTCTTCACAACTGGGAAGTCACCTGTTAACAGACACGGTTACTTATTTATGAGCACTAGCAATGTGCCAGGCACACATTCCCAGCGGAATCCTCACAGCCACACCCCGCAGTGAGGTAGGCAGTATCGTTGTTTATACTTAGAGGTGAGGAATGTACAGCTCAGACAGGTTGTTTACTCACATGTGGTCGTGCAGGCCACAAGCAGTGGGGGCGAGGACACTAACCTGGATCCCTCTGATTCCAGAGCCAGTGGTTTCCGCCCCAGGGGAGCACAGTCTGCTTGACTATGAGGTAGGAACCACTCAAGTGCTGCTTTCACTACTTTCTACCCACCCCTTTGCACTGGCCTACTCGTACAATGCCTGCCTTCTACTTCTAGAACTTTCTGTCCTTAACCCTGCATTGAAGGTAATCACCTATATAGCATGTCTCACCTGCTGGAGTGTCAGGTGCTTGAGAATAGTGTGGGATCTTAACTATGTTTTTTTTTTTATTACAATTCTCAATTGATGTATTTGTGTAATTATGAGCACAGAAAGGGTCCATATATTAACTTTAGCCCCCACACATGTTCATGCTCCTCTTCAAAGTTAAGAACGGAAGGGACAGTCTTGGAACCTATAGCAGACCATGGGGGAGGTGTGGGAGTGTAGCGGTAACACAATGTGCTGCGTTGACCACGGCTCTTCAGAGCTCTGGAGCCCCCACCCCACAAGGAAGAGGAGACCTATCTCACTGGGGAGGCGCTCTCTGCCATGGTCACCAGGATTGGCCCAGCTACTCAAGATAGGTCCTTAGCGTGAGACTGACTGTTCTTTAGAATATGGAGTAGCCTCTCATCCCCTCATCTTTGCGAAGGTTTGTATAGTGTCTTGACCCCTCAGAGCATTACTCCTGGTAAGACTGCCACCTTTCCAGAGGACTCTGAGTTGATGTGCCTGCATCAGACTCAGCTCTCCAGCTGGCTTCTCTTTGATGTGTTTGATGTGGTGCCCCTCAGACACTTCACTTCAGGCTGATGGAGTTCCCATCTGCACCCTGAAGTGAGTGTCCAGGAGGCAGTCGGCAGCTGTGGAAGGACACCTGTGCACCCAGGTCTGGCTCTTCGCCCTGGTGTGGCTTGGTGTGGCATGCTACATGGGCACAGCCCCCTCCATCACCCGGCACTGGTAGGCCACTTCACAGCTCCTCCATAGGCTCCTGAGGTTGCTCACTCTTTTGCAGGAGGCTTATCTTCTCGTGTAGTCTCTTCTGTAAAAAGAGGTGACATCAGTGAGGTCTCCACATTACAAGTTATAAAAAACACAATCTAAATGCTCAATTTTAGGGCGCCTGGGTGGCTCAGTTGGTTGGGCGACTGCCTTCGGCTCAGGTCATGATCCTGGAGTCCCGGGATCGAGTCCCGCATGGGGCTCCCTGCTCGGTGGAGAGCCTGCTTCTGCCTCTCTCTCTCTGCCTGCCTCTCTGCCTACTTGTGCTTTCTCTCTGTGTGTCAAATAAATAAATAAAATCTTTAAAAAAAAAAATGCTCAATTTTAAAGAGAGAGGAGAGGGGTAGGGAGACCACCCAAAACTTCAGAGACAAATCTGGCTTTAGGCGCATCTCACCTCCGGTCACAAGAGATACCCCAGTCAGCTCTGCTTCCCCAGGAGCGTTCTGTTTTCAGGTTTCATCAGATGGCCCTTCCAGCTTCAGGCTCATATCATCACAGCACCCACAGGAGTGGGTCACTTTCACACGAGTGGAGACAGAAGTGCCCTGATGGAGGTGCTTGACCCCAACTGCCCCCGAGGTGAGAGCATGGGGCCTCCCCACACCCGTCTGTGTGGCCAGTGAGGTGCCCACCCTCCCGGGCTTAGCCTTGGTCCCATGCAGCATCACCTGCCAAACCTGGGCAGCGACGCGGAGGGGGAGAGTGAGTAGATGCTGGGCGGCAGAGCGATAGCTGTCTGCTGCACCACTGACCACCTGATTGAGGATTTGGGCTTTCTGCCTCCACCAGGATGTTAATTGTGTTGTGATCACCACCAACAATCAGCATCCAGTTGTGTTGTAATCCCACCCAATGTTCGGAAACAAGGCCAGTGTATTTCTGAAACTCCTTATTCCTGGTGGATGCAATTACTTTGGCTAAGATAAGATTCTTCTCCTGATGCCATCACAGATCACAGAGATGCACACAGGCAGAGCCTAACTGTGATGGGCCCTGCATCTGCCAACTAAAAGCAGAGCTTCCAACTCAACTTGCTGACAGTTTTATCTCTCAGAAGTTTGAGGAAGAAATGAGAGAAACTGTGCTGAGCCAGAAAGGATTAGAGCAGCAGAAGGAACACGGGAGCCTTGGGAAGCAGTGCTTATGCCGCCCGGAGGGGAGGCAGAGTGCCCAGGGACAACACCATGGGCTTCCAAAGAAGTCTGGAGCTGGGGGATGCAGGGGTGTCTGCAGACTGAGGACAGCCAGCTGAACCTTGATTCTTCTAAGGGAAGGAGAGGTTCTAAAACATGTCCCAGAAGCTTGCTGGCCTCCCGGCAAACTTTTCATTAGATTGACATAGTTACAGTTCCGGGCACACCTTGCTAACAGCTGTGTGGGCTCCTGTGACCACCTCCTTTTAAAGAGTTGTATGTCTTTTGTGTAGCAAATACTTCGTGGCTACCTGTTCTGAGCATGATCCTTGTTCTCTGGAAGCTCCTAGTTTAGGAGGAGAAAAACTGCAAGTAGCCCCTAAGTCACCACCATCCCTCTCACCTGAATTTTGTGGTGGCCTTCACCATTGGTCTTCCTACTGCTCTTCTGCCCCCCTGTTCCCCCCCCCCCCCCCCCATGCAGCATTGTAGTCCACAGGTGACATCCCTGTCACGGGGAGTAAAGTGCAGCCCCATGTGCTCTGTTCCACACTCCCCTCCTGCCGTCCTCCCCGGCCAGGACACTAGTCTCCCACACCTTTCTTTCTTTTTCTCTTCTCCTTTTCCTTTTCCCTTGTTCTTTCTGTTTTTTCCTTTTCTTTCCTTCTTACCTTTTTTTGTTTGTGTTTTCTCTATTGAAGTTTCTAGTACAGTTTAACTCCTCAGAGATGACTCTCCCTGCCCCTCTGAGGTGCAGAGGTGTGCCCCCACTTGGCTCTCCATCATCCTGCCCTGCTTGATTTCCTTTGTGCGCACGACAGCCACCTCCTTTACTTTCTTTTCTGTCTCCACGCTGGCCCATAAGCTCCTCAAGAGTGGGACTGTGCCTGTTCTGTTTGTTGCTCCCGTGTGATCTCATCCTAATTCATCACATCTGCAACAGCCCTGTTTCCAAATAAGGTCATATTCTGAGGTTCTAGGGGTTAGGACTTCAACATACGAATCTGGGAGGGCACAGTTCCCCTCATAGCATTGCGCATCTGTGAGGGTTATGTGTGTCAGATGCTGTGCTCATGAGACTAGGCCTCTGCTCAGACAACCTGCTCACAGCCTGGACGCATGAAGGTGCTGGGAGCTGGGGCCTCCCCAGGAATGTACCACCTCTTGTTTGGCCCCGTGACCATTTGTGCTCTTTTTAATGGTGTTTTCCTGTTGTCTCCTGCTCCATTCTGTCCATTCTCCCCATGTACTCAAGTAGCCTGCCTTCTCTGTGTGCTCCAGACTGCATTCCACCCTCAGGTCAGGCCCACCCTCAATCTAGTTGGCAGCCATCCTGAGAGAGCCTCCTTAAGGGGGCAATGTCTCCAGGAAGGGCAGTCTGGGTGTGTGGGCCCCATATGTGGCATTACAGCATGTGATAAAAGTGATGCTGTTGGACCACCAACAGAGGGTCAGCTCACATGGACTGGAGGAGTCCAGACGTCATCTCCAAGGAAATGAAATTGGAATCAGATCTGATAGGGTGGATTAGGGGGACCTCCAGAGGACAGAGGGGACTGTTGTCCAGGCTGGGACTCACACTGGCCAGGGAATAACCAAACATGCAGGTGAGGGAGCGACACTGAGCTTCATGGATGTTCCATGGAGCAGAGTTACTGCAGATGGACTTGAGAGACTGGCAGGGAGGCCAAGGAGGGCTTTGCCACCATGCCACAATGCTCAGGTTTTGTCCCAGAAGGCATGGAAATGTTGTTAGGAAAGGAGTAACAAGATGAAATTTGTGCTATAGAATGTAGAAGGAAGGTTGGAGAAATTTGGAGATGGGGAGAAAAGATACAAGGTTATTATGATTGTTGTGGGAAGAGACATGGAGGATCTGAAGTAGGGCATATGGGAGGAAGGACGGAGAGGAAAGGACACATTTGCTGCTATTTCTAAGGTAGAACAACAGAAATTGGTGACCCTCAGGGTAATGAGGGAGTCAAGAGGTGGTATTCTGAGAGTTCTTACTGCAATAACGGAGTTTAAAAGGAAATTGGGGAAACTCTTACAACTCTCAACAACAGAAAGACAAACAACCCAATTAAATACAGGCGCAGAAAACACACAAATGGCCACCAGGTACATGAAAAGATGTCCAGTGTCATTAGTCATTAGGGAAATGCAAATCAAAACAATGATATACCACCTCACACCCACTAGGATGGCTCTAATTTTCTTTGTTTAAAGAGGATAATAAGTGTTGGTGATGATGTGAGGAAATTGAAACATTGTTGGTGGGAATGCAAAACAGTTCAGCCACTGTGGAAAAGTTTGGCAATTCCTCAAAAAGTTAAACACAGAATATGCTCTAGCTCAACTCCTAGGTATATACCCCAAAGCACCAAAAACAGGGACTCAAACAAATACATGTACATGCATGTTCAAAAATGATGGTTGTGCAATGTTATGATTATACTGAATGCCACTGAAATGTTCACTTGAAAATCATTAATTTTCTGTTATGTGAATTACACCTCAATCAGTATTTAAAAACATCAGGAAATAGCGCATTGGGTGTGTACATGTTGAGGACCTGTGGGGTATTTGGGTCCAGTGGGCAGCTGGGTGTGCAGACAGGGCTTCAGCATCATCAGCACTCAGGCTATGCTCTACGGGTCTCAGGCTGACAGGGTTTCCTTTAGAGACATCTGAAATAGGAGATTCCGGAAGTGACTTGGATTTTCTATAACTGTACTTCTGTGCAACACTTGGAGAGGGCAGATGACATTGTTTTGGGTCAGGTGGCTACCTGTTAAGATGACCAGGTCGCTTTATTATAGGTCAGATTACCATATTGGAAAGGTGCTAAGAAAGAGATCAACATTAGCCCTGAGAGTTCTCATTCTCACTTCAGTCAACATTTTTATTAGTGATTTAAAGACCTAGAATGCCTAGTCATCAGATTTGCAAATTACCCAAAGCTTGGATGGATAGTGACTGTGTTGAATGACGGTCAAACCCATGTGCTGTTTGGGGCTGCCCCACATCTACTTTTCCTTCCTTTTGGTGTCAGGGTCTGAATTTCTGTTTGGATGCCTCCCTTTCCTGTCCATATAGCCCATGTGCTTCTGAGTGAAGCGAACCCAGTGCCAAGTCCAAGGTGGTCCCTGGTTAGCTTAAATTGATCTTCATATCTTACCATCCTGGCCTTCGTGGTTAAGTCAGATCGCAGGATTGTGTGGGCTTCAGAGAGCACAGTGTCTTTTCTTGCTCTTTCCCTTCGCCTTTCCCATTAGTGAGAGTACCCTCCCGTCACATACTAGCTGTTCTATTTTCCAGCCCTGTGTCAACAAGGAAGCGCGGGGCCCCTAGAAGCTGCTGGCAACCACCTTGCAACCATGAGGAGAACCCGGCTTAGGATGAAGCCAACCTAAAGAAAGCAGAACAGGGAGGTGGAAGTAACCAAGTTCTTGGTGACCTTGTTCAGCCACTTGACCTCTTACCTCAAGTACCACTGGACTACATGAGCCAGCAATTCCTCTTAGTGTCCAGACCACTTTGAGTCTAATTTTGTACTACCTGCAACCAACAGTGTCCTGACTGACACAGTGAAAAATCAGTCACTGAAGATCTCACCAAATCATACTCACTAAATTCAATGTTTGTTAAATTTTTACATTGAAATTTGGCCAGAATAAATGTTGGGCTTTTTTTCCTTGGCTCTAGAAAAGTTATTGCACAAGTACTTTGTAGCAACATATATGGAAAAGACCTGGGAGTTTTTGTTGACATTAAGCTCAGTGTGATATGCAGTTAGAAAGACCCAATTCTAATTTCCCATCCATTTTGCTTAGCACCTCTGTGACCTTGGCAGTTGAGATATTGTTTGTAAGTTTCCCAGCACAGCACTTGGCTCAGGGTAGGTGCTGATATAGCTTAGCAGTGGCAGAGTGGTCGTGATGTATGCATACTTCCAGCTTCAGGAAACAAAAAGCCAGACCCTAACTAGCTCAACCCATAAGGAAACAGGAGACCCAGAGTGGTGCAGCCTCTGTGGTGGGCTTCATCCACACACTCTGCCTGCTTCCCCCTGACTCTCTTGGGTTTGCCCTCCTCTGACCATCCAGAGCAAGAGATGCCAGCCGAATCTCAGAATTCCCGGCATCACCCCAAGTTTCACTCATTCTGACAGGACTAGCTTAGGTCACTCGCCACCCCTGTGGCCAGGCCACTGGCATGCACTGGTTGGCCTGACCTCGGTCACACACTGCCACCCCCAGATCTGGGGTTGTGGTCTGCTTCCCTCAAACCATATGCATTCCCCGAGGGAAACTGGGAGCTTGGGAGAGGGAGAAAAGGAATGAGTGCCAAAGAGGCCACCAACAAGAATTGACTCAAACGGAATCATCCCAAAAGCTAATGTTGTTTAAGACCATGTTCATGCAGGTGTAATCTATATGAGAGAAGAGGCAGTTGTCTCCCTAGTCTGACTTCTCTTGGACTTACGTTCCGTTCTGGAACATTCTGGAACAACTGAGGCTCTTTCCAAAGGGTGCCCACAGGGTTGGGGGCACATTTGAAACCATGCCACATGAGGAAGGATTGGGTGCTGGTAAGAGAAGACTCAGTGGCCCCATGGTACCTGGAGGGTCAGTTTCTCCTGCAAGACCAGAGTGAAGTGGCACCAATACCACTGACATGCACTGAGTGCTTCTTGCATTACTAGGTCTTGCACCACATTCTCCTCCTGCCTTGTCTCCCTCCGTCCTTATCGTATTGCTTTGAGGGAGGCACCACACCTACTAAGTAGTTACCATCCTCCTTTGGTAGTTGAGGAAGCCAAGGCACAGAGAGCTTAAGTAACCTGCCAGAAGGCACAGAACAGTACTCGGCAAAGCCAGGCTTGAATCTCATGTTTTCAGCTCAGGTTTCCCTGGCCTTAGAGCAGTGAATGCCAACCTTAGCTGTACATGAGAATCCCTTGGGAAAGCTTCTTTCAAATACTGATGCTGGGGTGCTTGGGCGGCTCAATTGGTTAAGCATCCAACTCTTGATTTCGACTCAGGGTCCTGGGATTGAGTCCCGAGTCAGGCTCTGTGCTCAGCAGGGAGTCTGCTTTAGGATTCTCTCCCTCTCCCTGTGGCCATCCCTCTGCCCCCATCAGATAAATAAATAAAACTTAAAAAAAAAAAATACTGATGCCTAGGTGCCACCCCAGACTGATCATCAGACTCTGGGGGTGGGCCCAGGCCTTATGCTTATAATTAAGTTGCCGTGGTGATTGTAATGCCAGGGTTGAGGACTGCTGGCCTAGAGTGTAAACACCAAGCCAAGGGCCCCAGTGTAGTTGCCTTCAGAAACTCAGTGAGAATTCAGATCTCTGGAGTTGCAGGTATAAAACCATACGGACATATAAGGACCGTGCTGAACTAAGGAGGGTAGGACCCAACCAAGAGCATTCAGTTTTTTTAAAAAATTAACAATGCTATTGAAACAAAGCCCATAGGAGGCCCACCTTCTGCACACCTGTGCTTCTCAAACTTCACATGCACACAGATCACCTGGGAGCTTGCTAAAGAGCAGGTCTGGGGCAGGGCCTGTGGTATTCTGTGTTTCTAATAAGCTCCCAAGCGATGCTGCCACTGCTGGTTCATGAGCCATCCTTTGATTTGCAAGGCTGTATCCTGCCATGCTGCCTCAGACTGACCAGGTGGAGGTTAAGCTGAGAGCAAGGGGTGCAGACTTGTAGCAGCCTGCCTGGGGGAGCTTCTCTCTTGTGGCAGTCTTCGTAGAGGGACTAAGGCCCGCTCTCAGGCGTGTGTGGCCAGCCTCCGGCACAGAGGGCAGAGAGTCTCCTAATGCTGAGAATTGCTGAGTGTGGTGCCCCGCCGGGAGCCCTGCCTCTGCTGTTCATCTGGACGTGGAACTTTAGGTATCAGCACAAAGAGCGGAAACATCTGGTTAATGCCACTGTGGCCTACATGTACTGCACCTGAAGGTCTGATTAGCTAGGTCCTGAGAGAGCCCACACCGCAGCCCCATGTCATCCCATTGCCTCTTTCTTCCCCACAGAATTCCTAGCCTCAGAGGGTCATAGCCCTGGGGTTGTTTTTGAGAGTTTTACTCTGCTACTCTCTGTTGCAGAGAATGAGCAATTCACAGTATCAAGACTCTTAATTTTACTCAGGGTCAGCTCACCAGTAAGTGACAGAAATGGAATTAAAATTCATGTCTCTTCATTTTTTTTAATTTCTCTTACTTTCTGTTGTGCTCTGCATTTTGTTTTCAAACTGTTTAGGTATTCACTTAGCCAAACATGTTTCTGCAGATGTAAAAACCAACTAACCAGCAGCACCAAGCATGGCTGGCTGCCGAGCTTTTGTGTTGGGGCAGCAACATGGCCCGGCTGGACAGCCCTGCCTCCTTCCACATCCTGCCAACGGAGTGATTACGGCGGTAGATTACCTTGTCAGTCCTGTTTACTGCAAGCACACCGCTGACTTCCCTCCTTGTCTACCCTCACATGGCTTCTGTCCATCTAGGTTAAGTGCCATTCTGTATTTAGCAGCCATTTGAAGCTCTCTGCTTCCCTTTCTCCTTCAATAACTACTTCCTGGCCTCAGTCTGGCTCCGCGCTTCCTGTACAGGCATTGGGTCTGGGTAGACACTCAACCTTCCACATACCGTGGGCGTTTTTTAAAACATCTTTTTCACATACCACTTTAAATGGGGCTTTGATCTTTTTGCCTTTAACTGTTTACCATACTTCTGCCGTGCGGTTTTTCTTGAATAATCCCAATCCTCTGAATTAATTTTTTCTGGTCCTTTTCCAAACACTGTAATGTGGAATCTTCCCTCCAGACTCTCAAATAGGAACTGACCCTGCACTTCTGACCGGCCCCTTCTGTAGCTCCCCCAGCTTGTTTGTGAGGAGCCCGACAGTTGAGTCAGCCCTGCGTGGTGCTGACAGATTGCTGCGGGGGCTGTGGCCCTTCTAGGGAACTACGGGGCACCTTGTGTGTGTGTCCTGTGGGGCGTGCTGGTCCTTTCCAGCCTCGATCACCCAGGAAATCACCAAGGACTCCAAAAGTGTGGGTCTTCTCACCCAGACACACCTCAACTCCACACAATGGAAAATAGCTCTCGGAGAAAGGGACTCATAAATAGAACTGGTTGCTGCCAGAGGAGAGGGGGCCTGAGGGTGCAAAATAGGGGAGGGGCAGTAAGAAGCCCAAACTTCCAGTTAGTTATAAAGTAAGTAAGTGATCAGGATGGAAAGTACAGCATAGAGAATATAGTCAGCAATATTATAACTTTGTATGGTGGCAGATGGTGACTAGAATTAGCATGGTGAGCATCTTGTAATGTATATAAATGTTGAGTCACTATGTCGTACACCTGAAACTAATATAATATTGCAGCTCAACTATTCTTTGAAAAAAAATTTTTTTAAAGCAAAGTTCTTAGATGATCAGCACTCACCTAGAGGTCTGGTGGCTAATGTTTAGTATTCAGTATAAATCAAAATTATAAAAAACCTCTACAGTTATTGCTGATTAACACAGCTTTACATTTATCTAGTGCTTTAAACAGTACGTGTGCGTGTGTATGTGTGCGTTGTGTGTATGTAGATGCCTAGGGCTCTGTTTTCTTCACCATCTTGTAAGGAGGGTAAATCCTACACCCAGTCACACACACACACAGCAGTACACACATGCACACACACACCCCAGAGGCAACTGAAATGCTAGGAGGCTTAGCTAAACACACAGAGGAGAAGAGGTGTGGTCCAGAAAACCCAGCTCTGAGCCTTAGACTCTTCATTATGGCACAGCAGAAAGTGACAGGCATCTTTTCTCTCTGACTTTTCACAAATGTAAATACTTCTAGGAGGGTCTCACCTAGAGCCACTGTGACAACACTAATTAGCAGTTCACATCTTTGCAAGGTTCAGATGGCAGCCAGCCATGTGTGTTAGGAAAGAGGACATGGAGATGTCCAGGGAATGTGGGGTGCCTGGAACGGCAGGATGGGGTTGCCCTGGTGGAGGAGGGGAGGGGAACGACATGATGGGTTGTTGCTTCAGGAGTGTTCCTGCAGCCACGAGGAGGGCAGATCCTAGGAGGCTAGGCCCAGGATTGGAGGCCCAGCAGGTAGAAAGTTGTCAGCTACTTTAGGCCAGAGGTGATGAGGGCAGAGCTGAGGCAGCAGGTAGAGTCCAGAGACCTGCAAGGTCCAGAGTGAGCTGAATAACAAGACCTTTGTTCGTTCAAGTATGGATCAATAAAGTAAAAAAGCTAACCCCAGGCTCATGCGGTTCCCAGTCCAAGTTGGGGAAACAGGCATGTTAACAGGATTGCCTCACGCTGTGGGAAATGCTGCTGAAAAGCATGGTACAGAGTACCGAGAAGGGAAACATCAGTTTTGTGTGGTGGGTAGGAGAGGAATCACACTGCCCAGCAGAGGGGACGTTGTTGGGTCTCGAAGCACAAATCAGAGTTTCTCAGGAGGGCAGGGTAGAATTGGCAGAAGAAACAATACAGAGAGCACGACGGAGGCTTGGAAGATGGTGAGTTGTCTCAAGTGAAGGGCAGAACCCACCAGGGGCAGTGCCAAGGTTGTTCATTACGAAGGGCCATCTCAAAGGGAGAGTCAGAGGCCACTCTGCAGACGGGGGGAGGGCGGGACGGAAAGTTTTAAGCTGAGAGGCATAGTTAAGGATTGCTCCCACGGTGGTAAGCCTCAAGGGGAGAAAGTAGCAGGAGGACCAGTGTAGTGTACGAGTGCAGGACATCCTCATAGGATAGTCATGAATGAATGAAAGCAGGGACAATAGGGAGCAAGGAAGGGCCTCAAGAGACAAGCGGGGAGCAGAGGTTCCTGCATCTGGTTGCCAGCTTGATCCAGGGGCCTCAGGTCTTCATCCAGGTGCTGGGCAGGTAGTGGTGGTGGTCGATGCAGGAAATGTAGGGGGTGGACATAATGAGAAAGCTCAAGACGGGGAGAGTTCAGGAAGCACAGTGCCTGGCAGAAGGAAAGAGGAACTGAGAGTGGGGTCCTGTGACTGATGGGACCCAGCTCTGATGAGGGCCGAGGGGGATCTCAGTGCTCAGCTAAGGCTTACTGAGCAGGCTCTGTAGCAAAGCTACGGGAGTCCTTGCTTAGGCTCCAGCCACTGCCCTGAGCCCCTCCCTTATACCCCAGCAGCCTACCCGGTGCCCCCACAGGTTGTCTCCTGGACGCTCTGGACTCCACAGGCTGACTCTCCACCACTGGTGTGGGGTCATGTTTGTCCCACCCTCAGGAAATGACCCACTGACTCCCCTGGGTTACTGCTTCCACTCTCCCTTTGTAACATGGCAGCCGGTGATCCTTCCAGAGTGGAAATCAGATCATATCATCCCCTGATCAAACCCCCCAGTGGCTCCCTGCCAACCTGTCCTTTCCCTGCATCTGTTCTTCTCTTGAACATCTTCCAACCATGTTCCCCTTGCTTTCCCAAGAACATGCCAAGTGTCGTCTGTAATCCCATCCTAGGACCTTTCCCTGAATCTTATTTCCCTCTTCACATCTGCCCCAAATCACCCTGGCAGAGAGGCCTGGATCAACTTATTTAAAATAGCTCCCACCCCATCTTGTTGCTCCTCATCCCGTTCACCTGCTGCGGCCCTTTATGACATTTCTGAGTAGAATTATTTTCTTGTTTTTCCATATCCAGACTGTTAGCTCTGTGAAGGCAAGGACTTCATCTCTCCTGTTCACTGCTGTGCCCTCTGATTGCACAGCAAGGCTTGGTGAACGGTGGGCGCTCAGTAAATGCTGGTTGAATGAATGGAAGAAACAAATGAACCCTGACATGCTGGGCAAGCTTGTACCCATTGTTCACTGTACCCTCAGAGCACCGCTGAAGAATGGGTCTGCATTTGCCCCCACAGGACCAGGAGGTAACAGGCTCAGGGAGAGGGAGTCATCTTCCCATATCGCTGTGGACCCTGGAACCTAGCAGCCTGGAGGGATGGTAGGCTCTCCTCTGGGGGTGAAGGGTCATGGGCAGAGACAGAGGCATGTCTGGTCCTGGGGGAGACGTGCCTGTTGGTGCCCAGTAGCAGCCTCACTGGTCTCTGAAGTTGAGACACAGTCATATACCCACCGTAGGAATTCAGGGCGGGTACCAAGTTAAGGTCAGGATAGCTGTTGTGGAGAATTACAACTTGCGTGGAAGGTTCAGATGAGGTTGGAGCCCTAGGTTTCTGGCCATTCTGGGGGATGGAGGGAAGATTCCAGGTAGGGCCGTCCTGGGGGGTACAGGGAGAATCCCAGGTAGGGCTGTCCTGTGGGGTACAGGGAGGAATATGGGGGATCCCAGATAGGGCCATTGTGGGGATTCAGGGAAGATCCCAGATAGGGCTGTCCTGTGGGGGTGGGAGGCCTTGGGTGTGGCCTGACCTTAGATGGCTGTGACAGTTCAGATGGTAGGCCTGGAGGTGAGGAGACCATGGAAAGAAGGAGCTCTAGCACTGAAGGAACCCAGATGGACATTGCTGAGTGCAAGCAATGGAGGGAAAGATTGTTGTCTGTGCACCCCCATCTACAGTAAGTGCCAGAGCAAGTCTGGAAAGAGAGGTCATTTCTCCACATGACAGCAGAGTAGGGAGCTGGTAGGTACCCAGGAGGAGGGAAAGAGACAAAGATGTAGTTGTGTGACTTCATAAATAACCAGGAACCAGATGTTAAGCCATTTCACAAAACTGAATTTCCATTCTTTGCCAACTGTGTTGCTGATCACATGTCCTGAGATTTAGAAATTTTTGTGTTGACTACTTGACTCTACAAAGAATACTTACATGCATTTCTTCTTTGTGTTTTTTATTATTTTCAAGTCAGAGATTCTTTAAATCCTGAATACATTAATTTTTTTCACTCCCCTTAAAATTTAGCATTCCTGTGAGCTTTGAGAAGCTTTTGGTAATTAGGCCGGTGAGTTCCACATCTCCCTGGATGACCGGCCCTCAGCCATGTTGACAGCACCTTGGCATGGGGCTCTCCTGTCCTCACTCTTTTCCTCTCAGATTCTGGGATTTTTTGAGCCTTCACCTCTGGGCCCTTCCATGGCCTGCATTGATTTTGCTGGCAATCTTCCCCTGCACTGGACAGCCAGGAAACCACACTTCACATTTTTCTACATTGCCTTTGAGTCCTGTCTGCATGGCCTTTGGTTTGTTAAATTTCTCCTGGGGGGACAGCTAGGCACAGAGGGAAGGCCATGATGGCACTGAGTGGGAGGCTGATGGACCTGTGTTCAGGTCCTGCTTCTTTCCGTTGAGGTTCTGGCCCCTAGGGTGGGATCCTCTGCCTCTCTGAGCCTCGTGTCTTCATGTGACAGAGGGGTGGACATTCCTACCTTGAAGCACTGCTCTGGGCATGGAGGGGCCAGCCTGTTTGAAATTCCCTGCTCTGGCGCCTGGCCTCAGTGATCCTGTGGAGCCTTGTGAGCAATGTGTCCCCATTTGATTATATGGTGCCCTCCTCGGTGCCCACAGGGTGAGAAAGCAAAGTTTCTCCAGTGATGACACAAATGACCACATCCCACTTGTATTTTTGCATCTTTTCTAATGATACTGACCTCTACTTTTATTCACTTGACGAATTTTTATTGAGGGCCAACTATGCGCCAGGCATGGCTAGAGGCTCTGGGGATAGATCAGCGAGCAGTACAGGGGAAAACCCCTCCCTTTGTGGAGTTTACATCCTCAAGCAAACCCTCTTACTCTTTTACTATTCCCAGATCTCTCTTCCAAATATATTTGTTGGTTAATATGCATTTGGCTGTTAAGTTCTCAAAACACTTATTGAGCGTTTACTCTGTGCCAGGCACTGTTCTAAGCATTTTATATGCATTATCTCATTGGCATCTATACCAGTTCCCACACAACCATATGAAGGAGGCTCTGTTATTGTTCTCATTTTACAATGGCCCGTGCAAGTCTGGAAAGAGAGGTCATTTCTCCACATGACAGCAGAGTAGGCCCGTGGTGTACACACTGTAGGGGTCGCGTCCTGACTCCAGGGCCCATACCCATCCTCGCTGCTCCAGCTGCCTCAGTTGTTCCCAGGATGGGCCTTAGACCTTAGTTCAGGCTTTCCCCTCCAACAGAAATGCCACATGGACTGTCACCTTGACACCCAGCAGAGGCCCACACACATAGTAGGCAACTTAGGAGCGTTTGTTGCCCGGGTGCGTGTCTGCATGGCCCCTGGAGGGGCTTTTAGGCCCAAGAGCCACCCCCTGCTGGTCATCACGCTGACCTCTGTTGTCTTCTGTTCTAGGATGGCCACAGCTTGCTCCTCTGCCCGACTAGTGGGTTAGTGCAGGCTCCCCCCTCCTGCACCCTGCCCCTCTCTGGTCCCTCATGGCTCCGCAAGTGGAGGCAGCAGGATGGCTTCTGTGGTCCACGACATGTTTCCTTGTCATCCCCTTCTGAGCCTTCTCACTGTGCCTCCCCTCACCATCACGTTCTCTTTTGATCTAGCAAATCCAGGCCCTTGGAGAAATCAGACAGTATGAAATATGAAAACTGCCTGGGAAGTAATTGAAGAAACACTGTGACTTTTGAAACCCATAGAGATAACACTCACACCTTCTTACTCACGTTATTTAATTTTTAATGGCAGATTTAATTAATGGAGATCGGGTCTTCTGGTTTCAGATGTGCATACGGAGCAGCTAGAGGAGGAGGAGGGGCGGCTGTTTATAGGGTGGAGGAAAAGGCTCCAAGATCGGGAATCTGAAGAGTGTAATGGGGAAGAAAGATCACCCAGAGATAATAGTTCACGATCACTGGGTGCTAGTTGACGTGTGGGGATTCAGTACAGTGCATTTAGAGAGATGTCCCTGCAACGTTTAAATGGGTGATAGGGCTCCTTGCAGGCACTGCGCCCAGGCCTCCCCAGGCTCTGTGGGACTATGCTGCAGGCAATTCCAGGCACCCTGCTGGTACCACACTCCATCGTCCACACAGCTGCCAGAATGTCCTTTGAAACACACATCTCCCCTGCCACTCCCTCACATAAAAAGTAAAACCTCTGCCTTCCGGCCTGCAGTTGAGAACCCCACATGCCCAGGTCCCAAGCTGTCTTTGTCTCCGGCCCCTTCCCTTGCTTCTGGTAAGACTACAGCATCTAACGTGTGGTGTCTGTCCCTCTCCCTCTCATTATTGGCTCATGTAAGACTCCGTTCATTAAAAGTGCATGTACCCTTTATCCCAAGAGTTTGACTTCTAGAATGTACCCTTCAGATATGCTCACTCGTGCACAAAGGTAAAGATGCCATGATGTGCCTTTCAGCATTGCTTGTGATCGTGGAACCTACTATGCAATACTATTCAGTGGGTGAAACGATGAGGCGTCTGAGAAGGGAAGAAACGAGGAACGGTGTTGAGTCCACTGTGGTGCTGGGGGTGTGCATGGGTGAACTGGCTTGCGGGGGCAGTGTGCAGGAGGGGAGCGCTGGGGTCCAGGCTGGCCAAGAGGCTTACTGGTCACTGTATTCCTACCCTCTGCCCTTTGTGCTTTTGCCCTTTTAAACCATGTGTAAGTAGTATTTTTTCAAAAACATTGTTTAATATTAAAAAAAAAAAATTTAGGCCTTGATTCAAGTGCCAGCTCCCAAGAAACCAGTCTGATGGTCTCTGCCAGACTGTCTTTTCTTGAGCACATGGGACAGTTGGCTGAGCGTCCCATTGTAATTGTGACATTGTGTTGCCTGGGAGCCCCGTGAGGCTAGGGGGCAGGCGTGCTTGTCTTGGAAACCCCGGGTACTCGGGGTTCTCCATATGAGCATGGATGGTTCCAGTCCTTAGAGAAGCCCACAGAGGTGGTATGGTCCAGGGGCCTGCAGAATGCCCTGCTCCTCCTGGCAGAGGGTCTGAGTGGACTCCAGCACCCTCAGGAATGCCTGGTGGACACAAGGAGAGGGCTCAGCATCCCCATGGCTCAGACCAGGACCTCCGTGGACCAGGGGAGCCACACAAGGGACGCTCCGTGGTGCGTGGTCCCAGGGTCTGCTCAGGCAGATGACATGGCAGACTTGGCGGGGAGGGCGGGCGTGACAGGAAGGGGAATTCCTCTGAGTCATTCTGAGAGACAATAGAGGAAGCTGCAGCAGGATAATCACAACCACTTCTTGGCCTGTGGGCACTTCCTGTGACAAATCTCACCGACCACATGTTCAGTCTGAGCTCTTAAGCAACTCAGCTGCTTGCTGAGCTCGCCCTGGCCGGGCCGCCATGTGTGTGGAGATGCAGAGGCAGCACCGAGGCACTAGGGGTCCCAGCAGCCCACCTTGGAAAGGGACATTGACAGACCACAGGCCACAGGCCTAGCAGACAGTGACCTGACGTGTCTCCAAAGAGGAGAAGGCCTGAGCTGAGAGACTGTCTTGTGGCAAAGAGAACTGACCGGGGGTGGATGGAGGAGCTTAGTAAGGCCTATGCCCGCCTCAGAAAGTCCAGTGATGCCATGGGGGGCAGGGTGAGCACCGTGAGCCCACCACCACTCAACCCCGTCTCCCAGCCATCCTGCAAGAGAGTTGGGAGCCCTGTCTTACCACGAGGAAATAAGCTCCAGGAAGTAAGTGACTCACTAAAGAACACAGACCACATACGCCTGAGGAGAATGGAAATGTGGGCCTACGGGTCATGCCATCTTCTGTGAGGGCCCATGGATGGAAGGGTCAGACTGAGTCTAAACGATTCCCATCAAGGACATCACAGAAGAGCATCTGCGTGGAGTGGGAGGAGAAGCCCTGAGCCAATTCATGTCTGTGTGTCCTTACTCCCACACCTAGGATAGTCCATATTGGGTGAATGTCAGACTAGTTTAGACAAAATCATAATCTCTTGGCTGGAACATCAGGACTCCAGAGAGAGAACATGGGGCAGCTTGGAGTCAGCAAAGACCTGCAGGAGCCAGAGCAGTTCTGGGGGCGGGGGGAGGAGAACCCCTATTTATTTTGTGCCTGTTGTGTGCCGGGAGTATTCGCATTTCCCATCTGCTGTGCCTGATGGTTGGCAGAGAGAGGCATGGGATATCTCGCCGGTTTAGAAGTGAGGACCTGCCAGGCTCACTCAGCATTTGGGGGGTTGAAGACCCAGCACTGGGCTCACCCCAGCACAGCCCAGAGCAGTATTCTGGCACCCAGGCTCCTGCTGGTATGGGCCCCAGGTGTTCCCTCAGGCACACCCCCTTCCATGGGCCCTCCCACTTGACTCTTCCCTGAGGCAGGTACCAGGATGGGATGAGGGTCAGGTTCCCACCCAAACTCTGCCTTTGATACCCTGCAGGTCTAGGGGAGGTGCTTCCTGCCCCTGTCTTGATTACCTTCTCTGCAGATGGATGATGGGGTGCCATGGGGCTAAGGCACTTCCCCTGCATGGCTCTGATCTGGGTACCTTTTCCATTTTGTCTAAGGAGTAAATTGTTCCTTTTGGGCCAGGCTACCTCTATGCATGGTAGAGTGGGGAGATCCAGGCTTGGAGTCGACAGGCATACACAGGGGCATAGCTCTATGACTTCAGGATCCCTTTACCTGCCTCTTGAACTTCTTATAGGGACTGACCCATGCTGGTGGGAGGCACTTGAAGCTGGAAGCTTCCATTTACCCATCTGTAAAAGAGGGGCAACCCCCCCTCCACACACACACACACAGGTTCTAAAAAGGGTCTAGCCCAGCTCTGCAAGGGTAGGCAGGCTTCAGATGGCACCTCTGCTATCTTGTCACCCTCACCTGGGAAGTCTGACTGTTGGCTCGTCTTGGGCTGTCCTCTGGGGTTTCATTCTTGACACTGCTTCCTGCAAAAAATCAGTCTATCCGCTGTGAGCCTCAAGGTGCTCCACCAGGAGTGTGGTGGCAGGTCAGGTGAGCAGGTGTGTTTTTATTGGTCTCTTCTGGAAACAAGTGGAAAGTGCTAGGTTCTGGGTCTTTGAGGCATAAAGAAGGGGAGTAACTTACCGAGAGTCACACTGTGGTGGCCCCAGGGCTTCAGCCCAGCTTTGTCTTACTGCAAGGCCAGGCTGTTCTCTACACCAATCTGGTCTGTATGTGCACACTTACTAGGTAACCTCAGAAGGGATGGAGGTGCATGCCTTTGCTACCGCCCTGCAGCTCTGGACAGGGAGCCACCTTGCCAGGGAGCGCGGTGGTCATGGCAGGCAGCAGAGCACACACCCAGCTGGGAACCAGACATGTAATGCAGGGCTATGGTCTTGGCACAGCGCTTGCTCTGTGGCTTTGGGTAAGTTGCTTCACCTCTGGGCAACAGAGTCCACCAACCTATAAAATAGGGGTTGGACCAGATCAAGTCTCAGTATGCTTTTTCTTTAAACATAGTAAGTATTGTAGTCTCTGTTTAAATTACTCGCCTCTGCTATTGTAGGACAAAAGCAGCCATTGAAGATGATTAAACAAATCATGAGTGTGGCTGTGTTGCAATAAAACTTTATTTACAAAATCAGGTGGCAGGCCAGGTTTTGCTCATGAGTGGTGGATTCCTGACCCCCAAACCAGAGGATCTACATGTCCCTCCAGCCGTTGCTACTCTAGGATTCTGCAGCCAAGGTTGGCCCACGGTGGGTGGGAGCTAGACCCGAGCTGTTGATCAATCACTGATCTGCTTTGATGCTGGTCAAGAAATTAGCATCTGTTGATTTTTAACATGGTTGCTCCCATGAGGGAGCCAGAGGGAAATTTCAATCTCTGGTAACCAGTTCTGTTTTTCTCTTTGTAGAATGCCGAGATGTATAAACTGTCTTCACAGCAATTCCATGAGGCAGCTTCGAAAATGGAGGGCACGATAAAGTAAGAATTTGCTTATTATTTTTTGTAAACTTAGCCTGTATTTGTAAGAATCACCACACATGGCTTGAAACCTGCCACCACCTGCCTAATTTCAAATTTCTCTAATAACATAGACAACCATCTGCTCCTCGGTCTCTCACCTGGATATGAGGCAGCCATTGGCCATCTATAATTGGCCAAATGAGTGCTCAGCTCTTCCCTGGCTCCCTGGCGGTGGGAGTGGGGCTGTGGCAGACGGGCAGACTTGTTTCAGACCCTTTGTACTGTGGGCTGGGCCACAGATTGGCCATCAGGCTCCCAGGGGAGTCAAGAAAAGGGTGCTGCTGCCTTGCCCCCCGCCCCAGTTTGTGGAGGTGGTTTTCAGAGCAGCCTATTCCTGAGTACAGCTCTGTGTGCCTGGCCCTGAGCCATGTACCTCTTGCATGCTGACATGCTCAGGGCAGCTCCCATATTATTCCCAGAAGGACTGGGGCTCAGGGACGCTGGTGGCTGGCTGAGGTCACACAGCGCTGAGTCCCAGCATCCAGTCTGTCCTGCTTCTGTGCTGTGAGGGAGGCTTCAGAGCCAGAACATTAAGGCATGGCAGGTGCATGCAGTGTGTCCATTACAATTGCACCCTACTGCAGGGGGAGGTCACAGGATGGTCTGCAGGGGGTGCTGTGGAAGGGAGAGCTGGGCCTTGCACTCTGGGTCCTTTGTGTGAAGGTGGTCTCTGTGGACCAGGCCAACTCCCTCCTCCTCCCTCAAGGGTCTCTCCCTCCCAGGCGTAAATCAGGGTGATTCCCCAGGCAAACCAGTCACAGTGCAGAATGGTGAGGGGTTGGATGTGGCACGATGAGAAGGAATCATCAGAGGGAGGTTTAGGTGACTGGGAGGTAACAAAGTGCTTATAAATACAGCTGCTGATGCAAACCGTGCAAGGAGCCAGGAAGGGTAGTGGGAGCAGATGGACTCAGTACAAATCTGGGGTGCCCCATGGGGCATCTGAAGCTAGGAGGCCATACTTCTGGAATGGACTACAGAGCCGCTTTGGGGAAGAGGAGTTATCTTGGGATTTCAAGTCCTAGAGCAGGAGACTCGGAGAAGGAACTTTCCGGCAAGCAGGTAGAGACTGGAAAGGTCTTAAGTCTGCCCACTGGGATCCCACGGGGATTCTGGGTGTGACCAAATGCTGTGGGCTGCACAGACCTCGAGGAAATGGACAAAACCGCAGTGCAGCCTCTCGCCTGGGCCATTCCCCTGGAGCTGCCTGTGGGGCAGTGATGCTGGATCCTTAGCCCCTCTCCCTCTTTACCTGGATCATGGAACAGCCCGCCAAGGGGAAGAGGCTCTAGGGAAAAGCCAGCCAGCTTTACTGTCAGTGACCATGCTGTTTTGTTGCCTGCCATGTGGTCCACCATCCTGAGAGTGGAGACTCCTGGCCTCCTGGTCCCCTGGATTAATGCATTTGACTTTACTGTCACATCCTTTCTCATCGTCATGTCTTCTGAAGGCAAAGGGGAGATGGCATGTGAGTGTCTTCTTAATCTGAGTGAAGGGAAAGGTTTTTTTCAAATGTTTACAACATCCCTTGATAATTACTACTATATGCTAAGCATATGACTAAATGGAGATGCTCTGCAAGGCACTTCCAATGCATCCTCTTATTTCCTATCGTTGGCATTTCACAGATGAAGAACTGAGGCTGGAGAGGTGGGATGCCCCTTACCTGGCCCATGATTACGCTCCAAGCTGGCGTCAAGCTTCATTTAGATGCTTCAGCGCCACGGCTCTTCTCCATGTGTCTTTGCATCTTTCCTGTCCCTCGAGGGCCCCTCTGAATGTGAGATGGGTGTCAGGATGGTGCTGAGCCTGCCTGGGCTCTAGAGTCAGGCAGACCTGGAATCCACCCTGGCCCTGCCTCTTACTGGCTGGTCCTGTGACCTTGGGCAGGTCACTTCCCCTCTCTGATTTCCTCATGTGCAAAACAGAGCTGATATCCCTCTAACGCTTTGAGTGAGATAACACATAGAAAGCAGACCTAACGTGTCAACAGTTGGTGGTGGTGTTGTGACCATTTTTAATAATGGCAGTCATTTGAATCACTCTCGTAGCACCCAGCTTGGCATAACGTGGCACAGATTTAATCAACAAATTGAGCTTACTAAAAAAAAAAAAAAAATTGCCTTTGCCCAAACAGAGTAAACAGGAAGCAGTGCAGAGTTAGAAATAATTTTACTTAAACATTGGGGATGGAGGGTGGAATCCTTGATTGGGAGATTTCTTGGATTAGCAAATGATTGTAAATTGCATTGTAAATGCCAACTGCTGACAGCAGTAATAGTTCTCTTCCAAGACAGTGAGCATCTTTTAACAACTTTGAGTAAACTGGATGTTTACTTAGGTGGCTAACTAGATGTCCATGTATTCATTTGTTCATTTAACATACATGTATAGAGTGTCTACTGTTTGCCAGGCACCATGCTAGGTAGGTGCTGGTGATAGAATGATAAACAAGACAGCTCCAGTTCCTGTCAGCAAGGAGCTTGTCATTTGGAGAATGACAAACAATATTTTTAAATTAATTGCATAAAAAGCAATTGCCCAAACAATGATTGATTATGGTAATGAGCCATGAAAGAAAGTGTTTGAATTAAAAGGCACATGTCTGAGGACGCTAATGCAGACTTAGATGTTTGGGAAGGCTTTTCTAAGGAAGTGACATTTAAACGGATTCCTGCAATATGAGGAGGCTTTGACTAGAGGAAGGAAGTGGACAGAGCACTTCAAACAGAAGTTTCCACATGTGCAAAGGCCCGGGGGCAGGAAGTGATTTAGCATATTCGAGGAACAGAAAGGCCAGTGTAACTGGAGAGGAATGAATGAGAAGAGAGAGACAAGGATGAAGGATGAGAGACCAGGACTAAGAAGTCAGCAGAAGCCAGACCACACAGAACTTTGTAACCATGTTAGAGATTTCACTCGCATACTAAAATTAGTGAAATACCATTTCAGCTTTCTTTTTTTCTTTCCTAATATATGCACTTATGGTATTGACTTCTCTATAAACACAGCCTTAGCTGCACCCTAATGTTTTGATATATTGTGTTTTCATTATAATTCAGTTCAAAATTTTTCTAATTTTTATTCTGATTTTTTTCCTTCAACTCATGGGTTATTTAAAAATATATTGCTTAATTTCCAAACATTTGGTAATTTTCTAGTTACATTTTTTATTTAAAAAAAGTTTAAAAAACTTATTTAGTAATCTCTACCCCCAACTGGGGCTCAAACTCATGACCCTGAGATCAAGAGTCACACACTCCACTGACTGAGCCAACCCAGCACCCCTCTAGTTACTTTTTGAATAATTGATTTTCAGTTTAATTCTGTGGTTGAAGGACATACTCTAAATCCTCTAAAATTTTGGGACCATGCTTTATAGCCATATATATTATTTGTTTTGTTAAGCACTCTGTGTATATTTGAAAAGAATGTGTGTTCTGCCAATGCGTGTAGTATTCTGTGTTTGTCGGTTACGTTCAGTCGGTCGGTCAGGTTCAGATTTTCTGTATCATTACTGATGTATGGATTTACGGTTTCTTTCTGAGATCATTTTCCTTCTAACTGAAGAACTTCCGTAGTATTTCTTTTAGTGTTGCTTTGCTGATTATAAATTCTCTTTTTTTAATTGTCTGGAAATCTATTTCATCTCAGTTTTGAAGAATCTTCTCTTTGAGCTCCTTGAAGGTATCTTTACATTCTGATTTGATATCTTTTTTTCCCTGGAGAAGTCAGCTGTTGATATTATGATTACTCCTTTTTTGGTAATTACTTTTTTTCCCTCTGTCTGATGTTTAGCTTTTCTTTGTCTTTGGTTTTTTAGCAGTTTGACTATCATGTGGCTATGAGTCCATTTTCTTTCTTTTTTCTGCTTGGGGTTCATGTAGTGGGGTTTGATGTCCTTTTGTTTTAGAAATTTCTCAGCCATTATCTCTTCAAATAAAACTCTACCCTAGTTTGTCTTTCTTCCTTTCTGGCATTTCAGTTACATGTATTACTGTGTCTCATTTGTCTCTGTGCCTTTTTTTTTTTCTGTTTTTCATCACTTTTTTTTAATCTTCATGCTGTCACCTGCAATTTCTCTATTGACTGTTCACTTCACTAATCCTTTTAATGTGTCAGGTCTCTCTTAAACCTATTTTTGAATCTGAATTTCAATTATTGAATTTTTGTCAGTTCTAGAAGTTTAGTTAGTTAGTTAATTTGTTTGTTTGTTTGTTTGTTTGATTCCCAGTCTCTGGTGAGATTCTGGTTTTGCCATCTGTTTTCTGGAACCTATTAGTTATAGTTATTTTGAGGTCATCCGAGGGTCTGTTTCTATTGCCATTTTTTCCCTCTTAGTCCTATCTCTTTGTGTGCCTGGTAATTCTTGATTGAATGCCAGGCATTGTACAGAGACTATACAGAGGCTCTGGAATGTATCTTCTCCCCCAGAGTGCTCCACCCTATTCCCTCGTGGCCACCTGAGGGACTGAGCTGACTGGAGGCTTGCTGCATGTTTGGTAAAGCTCAGGCTACTTCTGATTTACCCTTCTTTCTAGGGCATGGCTTTCCAAGGCTCCAAGGCACCTCCTTTCTTGGTGAGCTCTGAACCCCTTTGTTCACCTCCTCAGTTCTGTGAGACTTCTGAAAATTCCACTTTGCCTTTCAGTGGCTTTTACTTGGCTCCTTAGCCTCTTGCCTTAAATAGCTCAAGAATGTGCTAAATGCCTTAAAAGAGGAAAACCACTGAGTGTTGGCTCACTGTATTTTAGCTCCCTTCTCTCCAGAATCCTGGTCCCTCAAGGCCTAGCTGTCTTGGCAGCCTTGAGCTCCAAAGGACTGTTGTCTCTCCATCCTCCTATGAGATTGCCAGAAGCCCTGAGGCTTCTCCACCCTTTAGCTGAAGCTGTTTGCCCAACTCTCAGCCTCCCTTCCTGCACCGAGAATTGCCAAAAAACTCAGTGAGGACAAGTGGCTCCAGGAGTGAGTACTTAACCTCTCTACAGTTCCCTTCCCTTCATAATCTTGACCCTGAAGGCCTATTTTGTCTTGATCCTCAAATGCCTTAAACAGACTTTAAATTTCAACTTTTAAAAATTTCTTTCTCAGAGGAGAGTGTAGTTCTTCCCCAAGCTACTCCACTATAGCTGGGATCAGAAGTCTCAACTTAGGTTTTGAGGAATGATTAGTTTGCCAAGCAGAAAATGGCCATGCCAGGCAAAGGAAAGAGAGTAAGAACTAAAGCAAAGTCAATCAAACACTGGTTAGCAACATCAGACAATGATGGCACGGATGGCCCTCCCAACTTTTCTTGGGCTTGCTGAGCTTTCCTGAGGCCTGCTAAGCCCACCATATATGCAGGGCCTCAGAAGATGCCTGTCAGAGAGTCAACAGAGAACTCAAGACTAAAGAGGAATGTCGTTGGTGAGGCCAGTATTCACAATGTGCAGACTCTTGTTTTGGAAGAATTCTGTCATTGGGATAGAAGTGGATATCCAAAGTATGTATGCATGCACAGACACACACGTGCGTGCACGCCCCTCTACCTCACAACAGCACAGCAGGCAGGATTGTTCAGGTTTTCTGAAGGAAGAGATTAAGACCCCAGGGAACATCCTGCATTTATTGTGTCACATCTATTTTTTATGACAACCTTCAGTCCTCTTCCCGTGGGATTCATTCAGAGCCTGTCTCGACTTCTCCCTATCAGGAAACTTGTACGGTCCTCCCTGGCTCCACAGAGAGCCACCCCTCAAAGAGGTTAGAACAATTGAGTTGAAGGAAGAAGGTTATTAACTGTTTCCTGAAACTGAGTCATTGTGCTGCAAGGACTTTGATCCAGAGACATCTGATTAATGTGGACACAGTGACTTGGAACTTGCTGGGGCTGAGCTGCTATGGTAGCTCTCACCCTTACCGGGAAGTCAGGGCTTATTAAATAACCTGTGGGGGAGGGGTTGGTCTCACCTGAGAGTATATTCTCAGGTGCTCTATTGAGCTCCAGACAGATTGATTACCTATTAAAACAATGGTCATTTATTTGAACCCCAAATAAAATAGCATTCTGTCTTAATTGATCCAGATAATGTTCACATTAGTCTGATTTCAAAAGCTGCTTCTCACCCTCACTTCCCTGTCTTACATAACTTTGTAAAAGGAGCATTTTCTACTCAGAAATTTACTAAAATATGTGGCTTAAACTGGTGTACATGGCTCTTTGAGAGGTTACAAATCAAAACCCATTTAATAGTTCATTTAACAATCAAAATTCAGTTAATACATTTCTTTAAAAACCTGCATGCAGCTGTTCTGCTGGACACTTACATGGCTCCCTGGGGGTCTCCTCTAAACAGGAAGCTCTGGTGGCAGATGCCATTATTGTCCCACCCTGCAGGTCTGGAGACTTAAGTCCCCTTACATCTCAGGCTCAGTTCATTAGTTAATTAAGCAGGGAAAATGATGGTCCCTGTGTGTCAATGAAATGTGGTTATCCACAGAAGTACTCAGGGACACACAAACAGCTGGTGGCGGACTAGGATTTGAACCCGGGCCTAGATGAATCTAGCTCTTTTCTACTCTACCAAGATACTTCCCTCTCAGGAATTTGCAGGACAAGGGGATTATCTGCTTGCTGATTAGCTGATTCAGACATCCCCCCCACCTCAGGCTGGTGCTGTAAATTTCAGAGTGTGTGGGTGCATCCCCTGCCCAGGGCTCTTTGTAATGCAGGCAGAGTTCTGCCTCTTGTAGCAAGAGAGAGATATATGCAGAGAGAATTCATCAACAGAGGTAGTGTTTGTGTGGTATGTGGAAATGGAAAGTCCAAACAAAAGATCTGGGGTGGTAGTGCTCCCTCAGGCCAAAGCCCTGGGCTGGTTCTGGAAGTAAATGTGGGCCACCTTTGAAGAGCCTCAGTGGGGAGAGGAAGTGGTTGGCTTCTTGCCCACACCCCATCGTGTGCCCCCAGCAGACATCACTAGAGGATCCCAGCAATCTCCCCCTGAACCTGGTTGGGTTCTCCTCAGGGTTGGCATTCAGGGTGAAACCTACTTGCCAGCCCTGGATCAGATGACTTCTAAAGACCCGAGTTTTCCAGTTGGAGACTCTGCTCAGTTCCTAATTTCAGAATGCAGAATATACTGAGTTACCATTGTAGATCCTATTTTCTGTCTAGAATGCCCCCTCTTCTTTCCTTGCAGAGTAGGCTCGCTTTTCAAAATCCAACTTAAGAATCTTTTCTGTTTACTGTTTGTCTTCCCCAGAGGTCAGTCCAATATCTTATTTTTCTCTGCATCCGCACTGTCCAGCCCAGGACTTAGCTGTGACAGATGCTCACCAGGCATGTGTTGGGTGGGCGGATGAGCTGAGGCCCATTGTGTAGACTTCAGGAGTGGGATTTAAAAACAAATTGTTGACTGTCTAAGCACCTTCTCCATGGAGGCTTCTGCCATGCACAGCAGGGCCCCAGGTCCAGCGGTGGGGTGCTTGGGGGGAGTGTAGGGTGGCCTAGGGCAGGACTTTGAGGTCAGACAAGTGAGTGCATTCCCAGCCAGGCTGCCTGATGTGTGGCATGCATCAGATGACAGAACTACTCTGAGACACATGTCCCTTGCTTCTGAAGGTTTTTCTAAGGACATCGTGAGGCAATTTGTTAAGCACACTCAATAAACACTAGGTATTACGTATATAGAAACTCCCATTTTAATAGGAGAGAGATTGAAGTGCAGTAGCCAAAGAGGGTACAGTCTCGATACATCGATACACAGAGCGACTCAACAACTGTCTGGACCTGGAGCCACGAAGGAAGGGGAGACACTGGGACCCCCCAGCTCTCCTTTTAGAGACGCGCCCTGCAGAGACCCTCATGTGTGTGCACAAACAGCCACAGGCAAGGGGGCACGGAGCCCTGTGTCCAAGAGTGACAGATTTGGAGGCAGCCTCACTGCCTGTGAATAGGGCAGTGGATGAGCATAATCTGTCTGATGTGGAAGAGCAAACAGCGGTTAAAAAATGAGCTGTGTGCGCTAGCACAGGAGGATGCTTGGGAGATGTTGTTGGGTGAAAAAGCGGGTTGTGGTTTACTCTGTGTGTGCACATTTGACACACATACAGTCTCTCTATTCAGTAAGTATGTGCAATTTATGTGGATATAGAGAAGAGGGTGTGGAAGGATACACTCCAAACAGAAAACTGTGGTTACCCCTGGGCAGTTCAAGGGTGTTCAGTATTATAAAAAGAGTCAGAGGGGACTGTAACTTATTTGCTATGTTTTTAATTTTGTAAAAAAATATATATTTATGTGCAGCTTGTGTAATTAAAAATTAATAATAATATAGAGACATTGCAAGAGAAGAATCGATGATGATTTGGGCCAAGGAAAAGGGAGGTTCCCAGTACAGTTGGGAACCAGATCCCAAGCTGACAGCTGGCAGGGACCACACACAAAGATGAGAGCTGACCCTGGAATTGTGTTCCTGGTTACACGTTTGTGCACCTGCACATACATGTATGTGTGTGACTGTGTGGGAGGGCATGTATATGTCAGCGTGAGTGTACGTGTGTGAGTGCATGTCCATATGTGTGCGTGTCTGTGTGTGCATGCCCATGTGTGTCAGTATATTGTCTTCTGATCAAGGCTTGGCTTCTAACTCTCCTGATGCCCTGTCTTTGAACTTCTCCATCAAAGATGGAGACTGTTGGACTAGATCTGTGGTTTTAAATGTCCTTTAGCTGTGGCTCCTGTTCAGAAGAAATCTGATGTGACGTGAACATGTGAGGTGCAGATGAGCTGCCATTCTGGGTGAAGCCAGAATGGACATTGAGGCCCTATGGTCAGAGGCCCAGCTCCTGGAAGGCCAGGGGTCCAGGGGAAAGTGGGCTTCTTCCCTTCCAGGCACCCCATCACTGCCTTCATGAGGGCGCAGCCCACTGCCCTGGGATCCTGCAGGTGCTGCTGGCTGGGTTTGGGCTGACATGCCATCTCACGCATTAGCAGGGAGATGACAGAAGATGAACCCTGAAGCAGGCAGTGTGGTTTTTTGCTGGCAGGTGTAGCCAAAGGTTCCATCTGGAACAAAGTCGAAATGTTACTGAGCAAAGGAAACCTAGAAATTAGCCAGTGGTTTTCTGTCGTGCATTTGCTGTGTTACATAAGCCATCAAGCACTGGGCAGCGGCCCTTCCTGCTGTGCTGCTCAGGCTTGAGGCTGGGGAGGCCCCGGGGGGGGTGGGGCTGGGGGGATCACAGCGGTGAAAGGGCCTAGAAGCTGAAAGGCAGGGAGGGAGAAGCCTAGCCAGAGGATGTACCTATCCCTCTTAGAAGGAGACTCTGACTGGTACAGGCCTAGAGCCTTGAACTGCAGCTTGAAAATTTAAGTTAGATCTAGGGAAGGACTTCCCAACTTGCAATGAGTGATCATAACATATTAACTGAGAGAAGGAAGCTGTACAGCCTTTATCTTCCTCTGGAGATGTTTAAGGAAAAGCAAGTATTGCTCTGTACCCGGAATGTGGTATATGCCAGCCCTCTTCCCCATGTGATCACAAACAACAGAAGGGCCATTTCCTCTGCGTCAGCATTCTGTTGGCCTCCCCTGGCTGGCAGGCAGCCGGCCACTGGGTTTCTCCCAGGGAGAGTTTCCTAGTGGTTTGCGCTTGACCCCTGCTTAGGGCAGGGATACTGTCCCCACTTCTAGTGATTCATTCCATAGCCCCTGCTGTGGTTCTCTGGTCCACCATCCACAGAAGGGAGTCAGGGAGGACCTAGTTGTAGTTGCCCATAACTGCCTGGTTATGAAAACTTTGATAATCACTTCTCTTTAAAGAGAGGATTAGGTGATGGTGATCTGGAGTCTTGGCTTAGGCTGGTACAGGACACAGACATGGACAGTACAGGACATGGTCTGACATGGTCTTCGCCTCCGCCGAGAACACAGACGCCACCCTACCTGCAGCCTGCCCACCTCCCCAGACAGCACCCACTCCCTCTGCACTTGTCTCCAACATGTCCCCGCCCATCCCAGATCAGTTAGCTGTGTCTCTGAGGTGCCTCATAGAACCTAGGGACACTTCCTGGGGTGCAACTTAGAGCACTGTTTGACACTTCTGTGTTCAAGCATCCCATTCTACTAGATCACAAACTTCTTGTGGGCAGGAACCTTGTTTTCCTCATCTTTGTGTCCCGCGGGTCCAGGACTTACGCGCTCACTCTGTATTTAGTGAGTGGAAACCCACTGTAACATATGGTAACTGCTACAGCAGTGCATGAAAGAAACAGTCTGGGAGCAGAGGAGATGGAGCAATTAATCCTGCCCGAGCACAGTGGGGCTTCAGAAATGAATTCATGTTTGTGCTGGGTCCAGGCAGGCTCTGCTGGCAAGGGTCAGGGTAAGCAGCCTGAGAGTGGGTCCTTTCCCTGTGGGGTGTTAGAAGAAGGTAGGGCACTGGTGTTGGGGGAGAAGCAGATACTGAGGGGGTAGGGATGAAGCTCAGATGTGGCTGGAAGGGCGGGCTGGTCCGGATGTAAAGGGCCTTCTGTGCATATGAGAGAATTTGGAATTCACCCTACAGGCAGTGGCAAGCCATAAAAAAGCTTTTAAGCAGGGAATTGATATGATCGAATTTGTGTTTTAGAAAGATAACTGGCAGCTTCTGGGAGATGAAACGGTAATGGTGTTGAGGTGGGAGGCAGGAAGCCTGCTTAGGAAGCTGCCGCAGTACTACTAGCTGGGTTGACTCTCCCATTCAGCAGATACGTGGTGAGGGGCCCCGTGCGGGCACGGCCCAGGCAGGGCACAGCCCTCGGCCCCGCAGAAAGGGTTCCCTTGCTCAGGGCAGCGAGATGGACAAACGGTCAGCAGTGAAATAAGATGATTCTGCCAAGTGCTGTGAGGATAAAAGGAGATCATGGGATAGAGGGGACTGGAATTTCTGGACGGAGGATCAGGGACGACTGTCCAACACTGGAGCAGCACCAAGCAATAAGAAGGGGCTGTGCAGATACCCAGGTGTGGGCACGGTGGATCCCTGGGAGACTCTGCGTGCCAGTGGGAATGGATGAGAAGCGGGAGACAGGGAGGCCCCTGACCAAGGCTGGGGCCTTGGAGGGTTTGTGTACCATCCCTGGAGCTGTAGGCAGGTAAGGGGCTGCCTAGCCGCCCCAGCACTGGGGCAAGGAGGGTCAGGGGAGCCTGTCTGACAACCATGGGGGCGGTGGGTCCTGTTACGTTCGAAGCTCCTAGAGCCAATTCCCTGGGCTGACCCCACTTGGCGGGCTCTGAGTGGTAGCCATGGCTCCAGGGCAAGGGCAGCCTCCAGGGGCAGCAGGCCTCTGCCCCGTACTTTCTTACTGCTCGGAGATCCATGACTCAGGAACCTGGACTTAGAGACGACAGTTTGTTAATCCCCTCCCCTGGACAAAGACAAAAATGGCATTTCATTCCCAGCTCTATCAGCAGACTCGCTTGGGGACTAAAGCCTGTGTCCCCAAAGGCCCAGCTGGTGCTCTTTTCCTTTGTGCCACTTTTGTTTTCTTTTGAGTGTTACATTTAGATTAGCTTCTGGGGATTAAATGTTATTACAGTAGAGGAATCGTTGTGTTTTCTTTCTTTTTTAAATCAGTAAAGAGGTTAGGGCTTAGCATTCTTGTCATTAGATTTATTTATCCTGGTCCTGTTGCCTCCCCTGTTCCAGTTCTTAAGAGAAAGCTTTTGCCTGGTGCAGCCACTCTGGCAAACTGTATGGAGGTTCCTCAAAAAGTTGAAAATAGAGCTACCATATGATCCAGCAATTGCACTACTGGGTATTTACCCCAAAGATACAAAAGTAGGGATCCGAAGGGGTCCGTGCACCCCGATGTTTATAGCAGCAATGTCCACAATAGCCAAACTGTGGAAAGAGCCAAAATGTCCATCGACAGATGAATGGATAAAGAAGAAGTGGTATATATATACAATGGAATATTATGCAGCCATCAAAAGGAATGAGATCTTGCCATTTGCAACGACGTGGATGGAACTGGAGGGTATTATGTTGAGTGAAATAAGTCAAACAGAGAAAGACATGTATCATATGATCTCACTGATACGAGGAATTCTTAATTGCAGGAAACAAACTGAGGGTTGCTGGAGTGGGGGGTGGGGTGGGAGGGATGGGGTGACTGGGTGATAGACACTGGGGAGGGTATGTGCTCTGGTAAGCGCTGTGAATTGTGCAAGACTGTTGAATCTCAGATCTGTACCTCTGAAACAAATAATGCAATATATGTTAAGAAAAAAAAAAGAAGAAGAAGGTAGCGGGAGGGGAAGAATGAAGCGGGGGAAATCAGAGGGGGAGACAAACCATGAGAGACGATGGACTCTGAAAAACAAACAGGGTTCTAGAGGGGAGGGGGGTGGGAGGATGGGTTAGCCTGGTGGTGGGTATTGAGGAGGGCACATTCTGCATGGAGCACTGGGTGTTATGCACAAACAATGAATCATGGAACACTTCATCTAAAACTAATGATGTAATGTATGGGGATTAACATAAGAATAAAAATAAATAAATAAATTTAAAAAAAAAAAAAAGAGAGAAAGCTTTTGCTTGGGTTTCATCGTGGTCATTTCTGCCTGGGAAGGAGCAGCCTTGTCATAAGCAGGGCCTTTCTATCTAACTTGAGGATGGGTCTTGGTGTGACAGCACCACCTTGCCCTGCCCTGGACCCCCTCTGGGCATGCAGCGCTTGGGCATGCACACTCATTCCTCCCAAGAAGGGAGCACTGGCAAAGGGTCAGGAAATTGTCAAGTGGTGAAATGTGGCAGAACTAAAGAATTCCCCTGAGATCTGATCACTGTCAACTACACTGCCTCTCATTCCGCAAGCAACAAGAACGCTGTGCTCTGCGGACTGCACCAGAGGCTGCCAGCAGGACCCACCGTGGCAGAGGCAGGCAGAGGCTGGTGCCATCTCCTGTGTCCGGTTCTTCCAGGACCAGGGTGGATATTCCAGAAGGATTTATTTCCCCTGCGGCACTCTGTGAAAGCATACTCATTTTAACAGACCTTAGAGTTCAGTGAAGGCCAGTATCTCAGGTGGTTAGATTTCAAGATCCTGACAGTCTCCAGGCCCTAGGAAGGAAGCGCATGGCAGGGATGATGCAGGCTCTGAATGGCTGAGGTCCCACCCACTGCCATCAGAGTTCTCTGTCTCTCTGCATACCAACAGGAGGGCCTGCCCTGAAGGGTTCACCTTCAGAGAAATGGTGTACATGGTATGGCTGGCTTTGGCTCGTGCTCATCCCAAGGCTATAGATCTAGGCTAGAGTGGGCCCTGAGAGGCCCAGTTTGACCTGTGGCCATTGGTTGTATTGTACAAGGAAGAGCTTTTGTTTCTGGTGTAGTCAGATCCAAGGGAGTTGAGACCCGTGATTCCGAACCTTCTCTGTGACATCCAGTCTCTCTGGGAGTTGAGGGTATGTGCACTGGGCCATGATTCCTAGGAACTCTCTAAAATGTTCCAAAACCATCACTCCCACTGTCACCACCCCTCCCTCCCCCCCCCCCCTACACACAAATGAGATGAGGTTCTGAGTCACTCTGCCTGATGGCATCCCTGAAACCACAGGGCCCTCAAGGTCATCTAATCCGATCCCAGGTACAGGTGGATCCTTCCCAGGGTGCTTGCCCCCAGGAGTTCCACTGCCTCTGCGAATATGAGCTCAGTTGCAGCACCTGTCTTTACTAAGCTTCCCGTTTCATCTTTCATGGCCCTATTAGAGAAGTGCTGTCTCATGGAGCTTGGGGCTGTGTCTTGGGAGCTTCCTAGCTCTGTCCTTGGGACTTTGTAGAGCTCAGTGAAGGTGCCTCTGGATGCCAGCCCTACAGATATTCAAAGGGAACTTTTACATCCCTTTGTAAAACATTACAGCTTTATCCTTACAGCACTAATGTCCAGTTCCTGAAACCACCCAATGAGACACACGCCTGGTTTCCAGTCTCCATCTCTACTCCCTGTGCTGCCTGTTAGCAGCAGGCTCTGGGAGCCAGAGCAGGCTGACCAGCCCAAATGCAGTGCAGCCATCACTTCCCTTGTCTAGAGACTGGGCTCTGTCGTTAGCACACTCTCGCTGGGCTGCAGCACCATATTAGCTTGATTGTCCACTGCCCTGTTAGCCGGACCTCACTGACCATTCATACGAAGCTTCAGACAAACTATCTCCATGCATGGTTACTAAATGCTCTGGATTTGGGTTTCAGACCTCATCTTTATCCCCAGTAAACTTCATTTGGGGTAGATTTAGTCCAGCCTATAGATTGATGATTTGGATATGTGGATTCTGTCATCTGACATATTCATCATCCCATCTAACTCTGTCTTCTATAAACTTGCCAGCTCTTCTCTTCAGCTAAGTCACTGATGAAAATGATAAAGTTGCACAGGGCTTAAGACAAAATGCCAGTAGAGACCGCCTTCAAAGCTGACCTTGCCCATGTGGGTCCAGTGATTCAGCCAGTTCCTAACATACTTCTTTGGGCATCCAGCCTGCATTATTCCTCCTTTCCCATCGGATGGGTGCAGGTAGAGGCTGGGGCTGGTGGGCCACTGTATGGCCCTGGTCTCCCAGCCAGGATCCCTGTTATAGGGAAGAGAAGAGAGCATGGAATGATGTGTTTCCGATTGCCTTGTCTGTTCCTACTAATCACCTCTCCACTTTCTAAGTGCTCTGAAACCAGCCTCTTTACTGGGCCATTTTAGAATCTTATCTGAGCTCACCTACGTTTTATGGAATGCATTCTTTTTAAAAACATGAAATGAAAGACTATTCCTTTCCAGTATCGCTGTGTTCCTCATTCTTCAGGATTCTGTAAAGGTCACCAATGGTAGCCTGGTGGTCCAGACCTCAAGTTTTCTTGATGTTCTCAGGTGCAGGCATCGAGAGGAGCTTGGTCCTCACCAGTCACCTTGCTGCCCATGAAGACCTTCTGTACTTTTGAGCTAGGATCTGTCCTATCTTCTGGGAGGTGGCTGGGAATAAGAAAAAGACGGGCTTTGAAGCAGAGAAACCAGAGTTAAATCCTGGTCATGCTTCTCCCTTACTGGTTGAAGCTTGGCCCGTAGTCCCCTCTCTGAGGCGCAGTCCTCTCCTCTGTAAAAGGGGGGACTGTCCAGCACCCACAGGGCTGTTGTGAGGGCTGAAAAAGCAAACCTCTGTCCATCCCTGCGCCTCCCCTTTTGCCCTCTGTCATCCACAGCTGTGTCTCCTTTGGAAGGAAGACAAAAATCAACCTTCATAGTGTACCTCTTCCCACCTGGTCCTGCCCCTTCCTGTACCCTCTACTGCTGCCTGGTTCATCTCCTCTGCCCAGACTGGGCCACCTCGTCATCAGGAAGCCCTGGGGAGCAGGCTCCATTCTTGCTGCGTGGGGCAGGTCTCCACGGAGCAGGGCACAGGGAGACATGAGGATTTGCTTCCCACTATTTTGTGCCCAGCACCCAAGGCCCTGCCTGGCCTCACCCCTGCTAGACTGGGGCTTCTATCTGCCCTTCCCATGGAAAGGCTCTCTGCCCCTCGTGAACTCACCCTGGGATTTCCCAGTTACTAGAGGCAGTCAATGCCCTTTTTGCTTAAACCAGTCCAATTGAGGTTCTGCATATGGAAGTGAGTATTCTAGATGTGCCTTTCATTTCCATCCTGGGCCCGTTCCCAGATCTTCAGGACCTATTTATTGATTTGGCTCTGTTTTTCAGAGCTGATCCCCCATCTCATCAGCCTCCCTCTGGTCTTGGTTAATTAGGCTAGTATGTGGAGATCTACTTGTTGATTGGATCCTTTTAGAATGACTGGTCACAGGGATGCACACACCTCACTGAGTGGCCCTTATGACCGGCTCAGGGCTCAAGGCAGCTTGAGGAGCAGGTGAACTTTGATCAGAAGCCCCCCCCACCCCAGTCTGTCCCCTAGAACATTTCAGGTAGATATGCCTAATGTGCTCCACTCTTGTGGTCCTACTCCCACTGCCCCCCACCCCATTCCCACCTTCTCAGAGCTCCCATTCTCTGCAGTCTGCTCCATGCTGATGACCAGAAGAAAGAGGATCTAGTCAATACCAGCTTATAGGCCACTGGGGTTTTCTGTACTGGGAAAGAGGGGCCGGGACAGACACCACCACAGGAAGGATGGGACTCTCTCTACCTGTCTTATAGAGCTCTGACACCTGCCTGGCACAGGGAGACATGCTTACCCTGTTTTTATGAGGAGGAGACAGGACCAGCCTGGCTAACTTGCCTAAGGTTGTTGTGTGAGGAAGTGGCAGGGCCAGGAGTCAGGGCCCAGACTTTCTGTCCACAGCCTGGGTGCATTTGGTGTTATCCTGCAGAGACCCAGAGCCCAGGACCACTGAGGGGCATGTTTATAGTACGTCAGAGGCTCTGGCAGGATGTTCTGTGCTGTTGTCCAGAGGAGAGAGCTGCTTCCGTCCAGAGAGCCTCTCAGTAGCCTCGATGGTGTGATGCTTTGCTGATGTGCCATAATCCGGGGTTGGGGGTGTCCATACACCACTTGCCTCAAAATCCATGGAATGCTGAGTCCTGGGCCTCGCCCCAAGCTGGGAGCCATGGAATCTGCATTTTAAACAAGCTCCCATGTGATTGTTATGAGCCCTGCAGTTTAAACCCACTGCCAGAGTGAATGTACTCTAGCCAACAAATTAATCACTTCCCCAGAAAAGCCCCCAGGGAACACCAGTAAATCCATCCCAGCTTCTAAATTGCAACAATGGCCCTGGAGAAGCAACAGCCTTTCTCCTGAAGCCAGGAGTCTTCCCCCTGCCTGGACCCCTCCCCAGGGTCAGGCCTGAGTCAGGAGAGCCTGTAGTGACCAATGGCCCTGTGGTCAGGAGCACAGCACCCTGAGGCCTCTGGGCCTGGCATGGGCCCTTCAGGGGGACACAGACCTTTGTGCTGCCATGCTGGAGCTGCAAGGTGGCCCATGTGTCCCATGGCCAGGTGACACCAGGTTGCCATAGTGGGTACACACAGACCAGGTGCAGGGAGGCATGCAGAGCCCCTTTGGCCATGATGAGCTGCCCATCTGGATATTAATTGTGGCAACCACAGTCATGGGGCTCCTGCCCTCTGGGGGGCCTGGATCCCCCTGTTTGGAGAGTCGCCTTTCATCACCTCTGAAAGGCACACCATCTGGGTGGGATGGGGTCAGCATCTGGGAGACTACCGAGTGAGCAGGATGTCAGGCTAGGGCATGGTCAGGAGACTGGGTTCACGCCTGTCCTGTCTAGTGGGTGTAGCCATGACCCTGAGAAGTCGCCTCACTTCTGGGCCTCAGTTTCTCACTATAGCAGGGCCTAGGAGGACCCGCAATCTCTAAGGCCTCCTCCAGAATTTAGGCCCTGCCCCCCAGCCAGGTGCAGCCTCTTTCTGTGCTCCTGCTATAGGGACTTCTTGGCCTCTCCTGTCATCTTTGTGGGGGTACACCCTGCGTGCAGCAGGCCCAAGGCCAAAAGGTTCAGGAAGCTTTGGGCGGCAGATTAAATTTTCTTCTGGTGGTGAGAACAATTAAGAAGGGTTCATTCTTCCAGGTCCCAGACTTGCAAACCAAAAAATCCCTAAATCCTAGACACTACTGGTTTAGTCTGTCCCTAAAATACCCTCAAGAAGAAGAATATTCTTTATTCACAGTTCATGCTTTTTAAAATTTATATGAGTCAATAAAATCATCTTTTAGAAAACTTGGCTGTTTTTACTGATCTTTAACACAGAAGCCAAGTAAAACTAATTGTAGCATCCAAATACTACGTCTTCCTGCATACACACTTGTTCACATACATGCTAACACTCATACAGTCACACATACTTATATACACACTAACACTCATTCACACACTAACACACCCATGCTCACACTCACGTGCTAATACACACTCTCATAACTCACACTTGCTCACATATATGCTAACACACTTACCACACACACACGTATACATGCTAACACACTAATGCATGTACACACATACACACAAGCATGCTCAAACTCACACGTTAACACACATGTACTCACACACATGGTTGCTCACATACATGCTGGCATACAGTCATTCACATACACACATGCATGTGAACACGCTCACACATTCACATACACACTAACACACACTCTCACTCATACACAATCACCTGCTCGTTCACATCCATGGTAGTACACACACTCTCTCACTCATATACTCACACAGACCCTCACCAGATTGCTACATCCCGTGTTGGGATTCCACAGCTATTCTCCTGTCAATGGCATTAGCTGTGACTGTTTCCCTAGGCTCAGAGTCTGAGAGAAATTGGATTGAACCCACAGAAATCAGACCACTGGAATGCAAACGTGGAAATGTGCCTGTGTCTGTACATACACATATTTATTTGCTGCTAAAGAGGATCTATTAGGAGCCAAAGCAGGAAATTCCTACCAGCAAATTCCTTAAGGAGGGTATGTTCACTTTTGTGTTCTCAAAGACGACTGTGGCTTTCAAGATTCTTTCTTTGACTTTCACAGGGATAGATGAATTGCCTTCCAGATTTTTCCATGATGACAGTTGTCAGGAATGCCCGGGAGTTTTACTTAAGCTAACAAATGATTACCCTTCCCATTAGCTCTACAAACAGGCCCCTAATTAGTGAATTGGCTAATAGCAGTCGCCTCTGGGGTTATTAGCCCTGACAGTGCTGGCGCTGCTCCGTGCACGGTGTCACCGTCGTAACGCACGCTGTCGGGCTCTGCTGGGAGTCGGAGCTGGGGAGCCGCTGTAATGTTGCTCTCCCCTTATCTTCTGCATTAGTTCCTTGGGTCAAGGAAATTAATTCCTACCTCAGACAGGTAGGAATTCCTAAATGTGGATTAGACACAGATTTTTTATTTATTTTTTATTTTTTAAAGATTTTATTTATTTATTTGAGAGAGAGAATGAGAGAGAGAGCATGAGAGGGGGGAGGGTCAGAGGGAGAAGCAGACTCCCTGCTGAGCAGGGAGCCCGATGCGGGACTCGATCCCGGGACTCCAGGATCATGACCTGAGCCGAAGGCAGTCGCTTAACCAACTGAGCCACCCAGGCGCCCCTAGACACAGATTTTTTAAATGAAAGGACTGAAGCAGCAGTCACATCAATCCTAGATGAGAAAACAGTTTTTATGACCCATAGCTCCAGGTTTAAAAGACACACCTCCTCAGATTTGGGGGTTGTTTTGGAAAGAGCACGCATCTTGCTTTGTAGTTCTGGGATTCACGTCTGACTACAAATACCTGCTCTACTTTGGGTTGTGCAGGACACTCAACCAGCGCCTTCAGCGAACTTGCACGCTGCATCTTGGTTTCTGGTAAGCAGGATGGCAGTGTTGGCAGGAAATAGAGGGGTCAGTTGTCTTGGGGTGGCATTCCTTCCTCTGTGCCTCTCCCGGCTTTTGAGAGCCTTCCTCCCCCCCAGCGAGTAGGCATTAAGGCCGCTTGGATGATCTTGAACTAGGAACACTTCCAGGGCATGCAGCCTCACCTGACCTAACCCAACCTCACAGTGACTAGTCCTTGAATCCCAGACCTGCGCAATGACTAATGCTCAAGTCCTAGGCTCATACCCTGACTAGTCTGTGGTTACAGGGCTCACACAGTG
>NC_058403.1:156351314-156396291 GCF_002201575.2 Neomonachus schauinslandi
GTTACAGGGCTCACACAGTGGCTAGTCCTCATGTTCTAGGCTCATACTCTGGCTAGTCTGTGGTTACAGGGCTCACACAGTGACCAGTTCTTAAGTCCTAGGCTCATACCCTGACTAGTCTGTGGGTCCAGAGTTCAGTGAACAGTGACTAGTTTATGAGTCCCTGGCTTACACAATGACTAGTCCTCAAGTCCCAGGCTCACTCCCTGACTTTAGGTCTTAAGTCCCAGCTCACTCAATGACTAGTCTTTCATCCCAGGCTCACTTGATGACTAGTCTTTGAGTCCCAGGCTCACTTGTTAACTGGGTCTTAAGTCCTAATCTTACTCAGTGACTAGTCCTCAAGTACCAGGCTCACTTGTTGACCAGGTCTTAAGTCTTAGTCTCACTCTGACCAGTCCTTGAGTCCCAGGCTCACAGGATGACTAGTCTCAAAGTCCCAGACTGATGTTCTAGAGATGGGGACAGCGGCACACAGGTGAAGCACAGGAGTGCAGCCTGGCCTGGTTGCCATGGTAGGAGAGTGTAGGGTGGTAACAGTTGTGACTAAAGGATCTTTGCATTCAGGTTTTGTTACTGTCCAGATTCTTGCTACATCAGCTCAAAACCATGTGTAGCTTAGTCTAAATGCCTATTTAAGCAAAGGCCAAAAGTCTGTTTGAAGATAGGGAAAAATAGGATGTTCATAATACAAAGCTTGCAGCTAGTCATGGATATAAAATATATGACACTTCCCATACGGGAAAAATGAGTAGTGAAGCTGCATTTATTTGTTCAAAAGTAGAAATGCATCTTGAGGAATTAAGGAAAATTACGAAAAGGTAATCACCTTATACAGCATAGCAAATCTCTAATGTGGATTAAACCAAATTGTTTAGGAGGTAAAATGCCAGCGTCAACATGCGTTTCAAAAAAGGGAAGAACAATGCTGGGTTGGGTGGGGAGAGCTGAGCTCCTGCTTTTGCTTGGTATTAATGTGGCAGGAAGTTGCTGGTTCACAGCCCAGGAATTCACAGAGATGAAAGGCCTTGTCCATTCCTGTATAGGTATTTATATACTTGACTTGTGTAAGGAAACTCCCAAATCAAATAGCTGCCCGCAACTGGGAACCCAGCTAGGACTGTGTGGTCCCACAACCCTGGAGCAGCCTCTCCTGTCTCCTCTGGCGCCACCAGGGGAATGGTCAGGCAAAGCTGGGTTCGGATCCTCCTCCTGTGACTCACTAACCCTGGGTCCAAAGACAGGTGGTTCACCTGCTCCGAATCATAGTTTCCTCATCTATATGGGGTGGGGGGTGATACTGCCCTTGCAGCTGGAGGAAGAGAAGAATATGAGATGATGTTTATAGAACACCTAGACAAAACTTGGCACAAAATAAGGCCCTCAAATTGTTAGTCCTCAACTGTTCAGATACGGCCACCGCTAGCCATAGTGGCTATTATATTGGATTTCAATGACCTAATACAAAATACCTCAACATGTTGCTTACACGTTGACATGATAATATTTGGTTAAATAAAATAACATTAAAATGAGTTTTACCCGTTTCTTTTTACTTTTTTAATATGGCCACTGGAAAATTTTAAATCCCGTATATGGCCCACCTCCTATTTCTCCTTCTTCTCTGCTGGTCTCTGTCTTCCCGTACCGCTTGTCTGCCTCGCTCCCTTCTTAGTGTCCCGCCACCACTTTGCAGGTGTCTAGCTCACCACACACTGGCCCTGTGCCCCATGCCTCCACAGGTAGCCCCCTTCTCAAATACAAGACAGCCTGGCATGGATGGGTCTCATCCCATTACAGTTTACCCTGACAGTTATAGAAATGAAGGAATTCACTCCAGGTCATACAGGTAGAGAACTGTGAAACCAGTGTTCTTGCAAAACGCTCTTTTCTTCCCCCACTTCAAACACGAGGAAGCCATAAATGAAATTTAAGTGCCTTTGCCAAGGTCAGAAACCAGTTAGTTGATTAGGGGCCAATCTAAGTCTTTTGGCTCCAGACCACTGGGATTTCCACCTTACCATACAGCCCTCCATTTTATCGGCTAAAGTACAACAGGGTCTAAGCTGGTGCTGAGCTCAGCTTGCTTGCAGAATTTGAGAGACTGACCTCCTGAGCACCACAAAAAAGCCTGGACAGTGCAGTGTGGCAGCAGGTGGGATGAGAGATGGATCCAGGCCTGGTGCCATCCTGAGGACCAGTGTGCCTCTGTGGCTCCTCTAGGAGGAGGTGGGGGAGGATGGCACCTTATAGTTCTGGGCTCTGTAGTCTGATCTGGGTGGCCTCAGGCAAGCTACTCTATCTGCTTTAGCTCAATGTCTTCATTTTTGTGAAGATTGAATTACATCTTGCCATGTCCCTCTATAAAGGTTCCGAATGTGTACATGGGCTGTCTTGTGAATCAGTGGTCTCTCATCACATTTCTGTCACAGAGCAAGTTGGGTGGCCCTATATGCTTTTCATCCTCCGGTGACAACTGTGGGCAGAAGATGAGGCATAGAAGCTTGAAAGGGGCTGCGGGGGGGGCCGTGTATGGAGGTAGTATCACAGGGGTCCTTTGGTCTCTTGTTGGGGTAGGTGGAATTGTAATAACCCTCAGTGCCCGAGCCCAGCTCAGGGTCCCTAAGTCTGGAATCCTCAGAGTGTCCTTCCTCAGAGCCATGTGACTGAGAAAATGAGTGCTTCCCAGGCTATATAGAGAGGGCAGGCTGCAGATTATCTTGCTGCTCAGACAGCCAGCAGCAAGTCATGACCCCAGGAACCCAGAGAAACAGCTCTTCCCATCTGGGTCACTGTATCCTCACTCTCCCGATTTGTAAAAGTGCAGGCTTCAACAGAATCCATTTCCATCAAGGGAAATTGGCAAGGGGCCGTGAGCTTGTGACTGTTGGCCTGGGGGCGGGGAAGCCTATTAGCAAAATGACCTTCCTCTAGTAGGGAAGGGAGTCCAGGCAGCAGCGTGAAAGCAAAGCCCCCTTAGTTCCAAGACCAGCCCCTCTGCATGCCTGCACTGACACAGCCCAAGGCACAAGTTGGTCTGACTCCCCACGTGTTTCCCCAGCTGTGAAATGGGGCTAGAAGAGCAACCCAGTGAGCCGGCATTTAGATCACATGAGAGCGTGTGTATAAAGTAGTAGACAGAGGGCCTGGCACATAATGAGGGTTCAATCAATGGTAGTTCATCTTATTTATTACTGCTGTCCACTCTGTTAGAATCCAACATCCAGGGCGCCTGGGTGGCTCAGTTGGTTAAGCGACTGCCTTCGGCTCAGGTCATGATCCTGGAGTCCCGGGATCGAGTCCCGCATCGGGCTCCCTGCTCGGCGGGGAGTCTGCTTCTCCCTCTGACCCTCCCCCCTCTCATGTGCTCTCTCTCTCATTCTCTCTCTCTCAAATAAATAAATAAAATCTTTAAAAAAAAAAAAGAATCCAACATCCAGCTCAGACTTCCAGGTTGCAGTTTTTTTGTGCCATCAGCCACATTAAAAGACCCATGCCAATAAGGTTTTTAAATGAAATGCCTCTCATAATAGGTAAAATCCCTGTACCTAAGACAGCCCAGTGCTTAGTGAGGAGACTTCTTCTGCCTGGGGCCATGCCACTTGGTAACCACAGTAGGGCACGGAAGGAAAGGTCAGCCCCGCTGGTTTGTCTGCGGGCCCCTCGGGGCCTTTTCCCTTAGGACTGCCTGCCTGTTAGCCCCTGCCGCTCCCCCACACAGGGGTTCTCCCCGCAAGCTCTGTGCGCATACCACCAGGGGCGAGGCACTCGCTGCCTCCCTGCTCCAGTTGTCCAGACGCTGTTCTGATTGTCCCTGTTCTCTCTGCACTGCCTATTGTCTCGTTCTTCCTTTTGTTCCTCTTGCTCTTTGGTGCCCCTGTAAATATTTCTGTGCACAGAAGAGGACGACAGGTGGGAGGGCACTTGTATTTATCAGACCCTTCCTGTGGTCCGGGCAAACCGCGAGGCACTCTGAATGTATTATCTCATTTATTATCCCTATTCTGTAGACAATAAAACTGAGAGCCCTTGAAGCAAATGGGCTTGCCCAAGGTGATAGAGCTGATGAGCAGGAGGGTCAGATTGCAGCCCACACCAGCTGCCTCCAGAATCTACCACTCACAGGGAGGTGTGGCTGGGCAACACAGCTGGGACCAAACAGTGGAATTTTGAGTGCCAGGGCTTTGGGCTTTATTTTGATGCCTTGGGAACATCAGAAGTGCCTGAGCTTTGAAACGACATGATCAGATGTGTGTTTTAGGAAGATAACTCTAGAGGTAGTATATTAAGTCTGTTAAACCACAACTCTCTCATCTGATCCTTGTTCAGCTGATAATTTTTAAACCCGAGTGTAGGAAATTACATTCATCTCTACCCAATTTCATGCTCGTTTCAGCCTGTTCCAGCCCATCTCTCAGTCTGTGTGTGCATGTGTGTGCATGGTGAGGGGTGGAGGGGGTGGGGAAAATGAACATACGCCAGGAGAAGGGATGGAAAATGCCTTGAGATGGCTTCCTGCCATGCAGCCACTGGCTCGTGACAGCCATGACTTGTGACAGTGTAGGAAGCATGAATTTTATCTCTCACATACCTGGGCAGTGATGGAACAAGATGGGAAGCTAAAATAACATGACTGATCTTTTAACAAATGCAGCAGAATATACACATATTCCATTGACTCTATCTCCGAGTAAATTGATTTGGAACTTCTACTTTAGAATTTCAGAGGTAAGTATAACCTTTGTTCTCTCCTTCTGATTCAATGAATATTTAGTTCCTGCTATGTGCAAGTATCCCTTTACTCTGCATTTCCTGCCCATCCGTCTTCATCCTCTATAATTTGTGGGAGTGTGTATGTGTACAGATATGTAATAACACTGTAAGAGATGAACAGGTACTGTGCTTAGTCGTTACGTGTAGATTTTGTGCTTACACATGTTTTGATATGCTTTTTACTGTAGCATCTTAAAAAGATCAGTGATAAAAAATATTTAGATGAGTATATATCTTCACAGTTTTTCAAAATGAAAAATAGTTATGTTTTCTGATTAGAAAAATGATACCTGAATATTGTAAAAAAAAAATCAATGCAGCAAAATATAGAAGTTTAAAAAATCCAAAATCTCTCCAAACTTCTGTTTTGGTGACATCACTTTGTACTTATAAGATCATAGACATACTCTTGCACATAAATGGGATCGTGAGCTCTTGGGAAACACACCATTCCAGTATCTTCCATTTCTCCTCACCCACATGCCATGAACCTACTTCTGTGTCACTCAGTGTAGATTTAAATCTTCATTTTTAATTACCATATTATTCTTCTATATGTCATACCAGAACTTAAGTCACCAATCCCTTATTGATGGATCCTTGGGTGTTTTCCAGTTTTTTTCCCAACACAATGGATACTATGACACACAGCCTTTTCTGTCTCTGTGCACTTGTTTAAATCCTTCTAGAGAGAATTACTGGGTCGAAGGATGCACACACACGCACAAAACTATATATTTATATATATTTATGTATTTACATTTTATCAAGTGGCATCCAGAACAATGGAGGTGTTGTGCCAATTTTTACTCTAGTGATGTTAGAGGAGGGTGTACCTTTTCCCGAGACTTAGCAAGCACAGGATTTTAACAGTATTTCTAAAAACCATCTTTGCCAATCTCAAAACCAAAACCAAATAAAATCTCTCACTTTTAAAGCTCCTCATGTCTTCAGGCATTAGTGAGGTTAAACTCTTTTCTATGTTACTGGCCATTTGTATTCCTTCTTTTATGAATTACTTATGGCCTTTGCCCATTTTCTCATTATTCTTTTTAAAAGGTCTTTGTAAAATGGTGTTAATCATCTTGTTTCATTTTTTTTTTTAATATTTTATTTATTTATTTGACAGAGAGAGAGATAGCGAGAGCAGTAACACAAGCAGGGGGAATGGGAGAGGGAGAAGCAGGCTTCTTGCCGAGCAGGGAGCCCGATGTGGGACTCGATCCCAGGACCCTGGGATCATGACCTGAGCCGAAGGCAGACGCTTAACGACTGAGCCACCCAGGCGCCCCATCTTGTTTCATTTTTGTTGTGACTTCTTCTGTTTAATTTTTAGTTTATTTTCTGCCCTTCAGAAGTTAATTTGGGGATAGGGATCCAATATGTTGGTTTCTCTTTGTGGCTTACGTTACAAAGGCCTTCCTCCCCCAGTACCTATATTTTTAGGACTAGTACCTCTATGATTTTATTCTCTGTCATTAAATTGTTGCTCCAAATGACCCCCCTGTGATTTATTTATGTGTAAGATGTGAAGTACAGATCCTCCTGTTTGTTTGTTTGTTTATTCTTCAAATAGGGAGTCCTTTGTCCCCTGAGCATGAATATAAAATTCCATCCAATCATATGCTAAATTACTTGGGTCTATTTCTAGACACTTTTCCAGGGCCAATCCTGCACATTTTAAATATGTTTAAAACACATTATGCTGCTACAGTTATTTAAAATAATAAATATCCAGCAGAACAAGTTCTTCTACCTTGATGATATTTTTCCCATTTGTTTTTTCAGGTGAATTTAGAATCATTTTGCCAAACTTCCCCTATCCCACTCTCAACTAGGGGAAAGAAAAAGAAAAAAAGAAAATCTAGTGGGCTCTTTGTGGGGATATGTACATCCTTTTGTATGCATTCGGTCCTCTCAAATCACCATCTTTTTTTTTTTTTGGTGCAAAGTGGTGGTTTTATTAAAGCACGGGGACAGGACCTGCTGCCATTATTGTGGTGGTTTTATTTTAAAATAATTGTAAACCTATAGAAAGGTCGCAAGAATAGTACAAAGAATTCCTACGTCTCCTTATAACCCAGTTTTCCCAACTGTTTGCATGTTAGAGTTTGTGTCCTCACTTTTCTCTCTAGGTGACAATATTGTCTTCTTCTGACATGGTGACCTGAGAGTACTCTAGTGCATTGGGTGCCTCCCAAGGACACGTCTTCCATAGCCACCACACATCCCTTCCAATCAGGACACTGCACTGACTAACCCTAAACCACATACACATTTTACCTGTTGCGCAATTGCACCTTCTTCTTTCTGGTCCAGAATCCTGCCCAGGGCTTTGTGCTGTGCCTACTTATCATGTGTCACAGTATCCTTCAGTGTGGAACAGTTCCTTAGTCTTTCCCTATCAGTCGTGACCTTGGTAGTCTTAAAGAGTACAGGCCTTTTGTTCTGTAGGGTGACCCAGACCTGGGTCTACCCAGTGTTTCCTCATGACCAGACTCAAACTGTGCTTTCTTGGCAGGAAGACCTCAAAATAGTGCTGTGCCCTTCAAGGTGTTTCTCCTTCTACCACTAGTGATGTTCACCCACCATTAGGTCACGTTGGCCTCTGCCTGGTCCCTCTGCTGCAAAGGCTAGACTTTCCCTTTATATTTGACTAGTGTTTTGTGGGGAGATGCCCCATTGTATGCCAATATCCCGATCCTCCACCCAACAACCTTAGTTGCCAAGGACGACTCTCACCAGAATCAGCCTTGAAGATAATGGTTGCCAAGTGGAGATTATTTCCATTGTTTCTCCCACATTTATGAATTGACACTCTATTAAATAAAGGAAGAGTTTTCCCTTCTCCCCCACTTGGTTAGATATTCACTCATTTATGCTAGCAAAGAGTCAAGGATTCAGAATTATTCATTCAATTTTAATGTATATTCTAATTAATTTGATGCTCAAAACATCCTACATTTGGCCCTTCAAACAGACTCTTCTGTCATTTTAACATGTCTCTTCATTCTTTGAGCATTTCGTGACTTTCTAGCAAAGGTGTTCCAGAACTATCTTGTTCTTCCTCAGTCCCAGCCCTGGAATCAGCTACTCCTCCCAGGAGCCCTGTTGCTTTTACTGTAGAATGGTGTTTAGAAACCAGGATCTGGGCGCTGGGTGTGCTCATTGTTACTGGGGTGTCTATACTTCTAGGTGCTGTCAGTGAATAAAACTAGGCACACATGAATTATGAGCAAGCCTATGTAGGTACTTGTATTTATGTGAGTATACATATACATATGCATATATCTGTAAGATGTATTTATCTGTCTGTATATATAAAGTTCATATTGATACCTCCAATTCTAATATCTTGGGTTCTTGGTAGCCTCTCCATGTTTAGAGGTTCTTTCTCAGAGAGCAAGAGGCTAGGCTCCTATTATCCTAAACATATATACTGACTTGCTTGATCACTGAACTTTATGCTCAGTTTTACCAACCTCCCTACCATTCTGGCGGCCTCTCTACCCACCACCTCTGCAACCCCACCCACTGCCGCAGCGGCACGTCACTGCCACTACTGCCCAGTAGCTCCTCCTCACCACCCCCTTCCTCCAACTTCTGCTGGGAAGGCAAAGGAAGCACAAAGGCTGAAGGAAGAGATGCCCATCCTTTGTTTTTTGAAAATAGCTCCAGTCCTTCAGCAACCTCGGCGTGATGAGGACACAGAGGCAAAGCCCTCCTCCCACCACTGCATGGCTGCAGGATATAACTGTGGCCTCCACCTTGCTGGTTTTGGCTTCTTCGCCTTGGATCAGGTTGTGTCTGAGGTCTCACTGGATTCCCGCAACCCAGGGCCAACCCTGATCACACCAAGGGAAATCAGCTCTGGTTCAAAGCCAAGATGTGACTTTAGAGAATAAGACTACTGATTTTTCTGGGTGCATGAAGAACACACTGCCAGTAGCCCCCTTCTGGTCCGTGGTGACATTTGAGGAACAGAAAAAGGTGACACCCTTGGGGAACCCCTTTGCCCCCTTTGCTGTCACTGCCAGAGGTAGGGCCACCATCCTTCTTGTCCCCCTCACAACGAATCAGGCCCGGTGTCTGGGAGCTCCTGCTCAGAATACCCATGGTTGGCCAGAGGAGATGCCCGTGATTATCTGTGCCCAGTGCTTGGGGAGACTATGGAGGGGAAGAACTCGGAGGGACCACCGCCAAACACCCCTGTATTAATCTATGTATTCATTGAGATTATGTGTAAGATTTCAGCTGATAAAACATTTCTACAGTTTAAAAGATAACAATGAAAAGAACTGTGTGCCAAGTGGGTGAAGGAAATAAGATTCAGAGTTACCATTTACCTTTACTGCATGGCCTACCTGTGGGGCTGTTCTGGTGGGGGAGAGGAGCAGGAGGGAGAATGTGGCCTGTGTGGGCTGGACAGGAGGAGGCCTGGAGGATGTTCCTGAGGCCCAGGCCAGGTGTCTGGGGTAAAGGTGGCTGGTGACAATAAGTAGCCCAGATGCATGTTGGGGGTGTGATGGGCTCAAGAATTCAGTTTGGGTTTCACTGTGGAGAGGGGATACAGAAAACCAGAGTGGGGAAAGGATCAACCAGACCCTCAGGGGCACCTGCAGGGAAGGCCCCCAGGGAGGAGCAGGTGTGGCCAGAGCATTGACCAATCCAGACTTGCTTTCATCACTAAAGGTGTTTCTGTTGGAGACTCACCTGACTGGGTCTAGGTTCAGTTCTCACCTCCCTGTCCCTGTGTCACTTGTGGAGCGATAGCCCTCTCACCAGAGCACATAACACTGCAAACCTTTTCTTGCCCTCGAGCGACAGGCTGCTGGCATTCCTACACCCGGCCTTGGGTGTTACACAGCCCACATGGTCACCCTGATTGTACTGGTGGCTGTGGAAGGCAGCCATGGCCAAGGCCTGGACAGGCAGGAGGGCTATGTGTGGTCCATCCAGCCCCCAGTCAGTGCTGAGCACCTGACTGCTACGAAAACGTCTGGGGGCCGTGCGGATCCCACTCACAGGGCTAGGGGATACAGCAGGAACTCCAGCTTCGAGGAGTAGTGACAGCCAGGCCCTTGGAAGGCTTTCCCCAAGGTTGTAGGGGTAAGAAGGAGTCACTGAGGGCAGGTGGGTGGGGTGCTGTGGCCCGGCTGGATGTGAGGGAGGCTAGCAATGGAAAGTGTGTTCCTGAGCAGCAAGGTGAGGGGGCAGCTGGAAGGTGATGCAACATGGCCCAGGGCAGGCTCATCTCTTTAAAGAGGTTCAGAGTAGATGGCCCTGGGCCTGCCTGCCGGGCCACATGGGCACCAAGCCAGACGAGGCAGACATCTAGCGGGTCAGGAAGATATGGTCTCTGCCCCGAGAATCTGTAAGATCGAGCCCCAGAGACTTCATTATTGATGCCCTGGCTACCTCAACTGATTTATGGAATCTCTGCTTCCCACTCAGTGTTAGGTGAAGACCTGTGCAAACAAAGGTAATAAGCTGTGATTCCCACCCGAAGGCACTCCCACTCCCATGGGGAGACAGCTCTGCGTAGGTCTGGCCACAGCTGCTCAGCTCCCTCCCGGGTGGTGGTCAGTGCCGGCATCCTCATAGGTGAGCGGGGCCGTGAAGCCGAGGCCACGCGGGATTGGGAATGCTTGCTTTTAGGCACGGACAGGAGAGGAAGGAGGCAGGCAGCATGCTCACAGAGGATCTCGGTTGACACAGGCACCCATGTGCTAGCAGGAAGTACACCGTGGGTCTGCTGGGGGTTGGGGGTGGGGGTGCCTCGGCTGGGTCCCTACAGAAGTGGTGCTTGTGTAGTGCCTTGAGGGACAAGGGTGGAGGGTATTCCAGAGGAGGAAGGGTGGGAGCCAAGGTACAGACTGGGGAGACATGGCCTGCAGTGCATTCTCTCACCTCCTATTTATTTAGCACCTGTTTTGTGTAGCCCTGGCAAGGACTGGGAATAAATGAGCACTGAGAGGAGTTTACAGTCAGAGAAGAAACAGAAGCATGGCCCATGACAGCTCTGCATACTGCAGATCATGTGGGCAGGTGGCATGGACACACAGTAGGCCCTCAGCCAGTATTTATAGCACTGCCATTTCTAGTACAAAAGAACCTTGGTTTTCCTGATAGGCAGGGGGCTTTGCAGCAGATAGGGATGGGGCTAGGCCGTGCAGGCAGATGGATCTGCCAGGCAGCCTGGTGACCAGAGAGGCCTGATGTTGACAGCAGGGATGTGGAGGCAGAGCGAATCATGTGTGCTCAGACCCAGAGGCCCAAGAGAACCAGTGTGTTCAGAAGATAGTAGCAGGTCCCCCGAGTTAGAGCAGAGACAATGGCCAGAGGGTGGCAGGAGTTCCCACAGGGAAGTAGGGCAAGGGCTTTGAGCACCATAGGACAGGCTCTGGGTTCCATCAGTAGGAGCCAAGCTGGGGACTGGCTAACTGTCTGATTACTTGTGAGTCACACTGAACAGAGTGGAAGGTGGAGTGGAGGGACTAGGGAGATGCTTGGAAGCCAGCATAGTCTGGAGAGATAGGTGGTAGGGAGTCGGACTTAGGATGGAGGACACAGAGAAGAGAACAGGTTTCTAAAAGATTTGGGAGCCAGGGTAAGTAGAATGCTGCCCTCCACCTTTGTGGACCCAAGTGGGAGCCTTATTTGCCTCCTCCAGGCAGCTTCTCTTTCCTCTGGTCTCTCTGGTCCCTTTGACAAACGGGTGACCCCTGGGCTGCATCCTGTCAGCTCCATGTGGGCCCCCAGTTTATGACTCCATGTTTGTTGATCCAGGTGTTTCTGCTCTGCTATGTCAGGGGCTGCATGAGAGCAGGGAGCCCCCATACTGCCCCTCATGGTGCATGCCTCATAGAAACCATGCCCATGGATGGGTGCTGGGTGGACAGACTGACAAGCAAACTCATGGTGGCGACATCTGTGACAAAGATAGAGTTGGGGACCTGGAGTGAAGCCAGGTGGGCACCTGAGAGAGGCCAGTGGACTGATGGCAAAGGGGACAGGGTGGGAAGGGCCTGAGAAGAAAGGGTTCACATTCTTCAGCATCCAGTTGGGAAAACCAGCAGTATGTGTGTTCTGGGCATAAAGGGTTCTATATGGGATCCAGAGGCTGACACCAGCTTTGGAAGAGAGCATGAGGTCAGGACTACTGCTGGAGGTCGGAGGACAGACTTGGAAGATCTCCACCTCAAGCAAGAGCTGTGGGGAAGCGGTTGGAATTCTCTGGAATCTCTGGGAGGCTCTATCTGGCCATTGTCTCCTCCATGAGCCGAGTAGGTGGTTGTAGGGAGCTGGCCAGGAGCTGCTGCACGTCTCCTACCCGCCACACCCACCACTGCAGAGGCTTTGCCTTTTCTCTGCTCTTCCAAATCCCACATGGTTCCTCTGGTTAGTACACTGTAGCCTGGAACTCTTCTGGAAGGGGCTCAGGTCTGGAAATTGGGCAGGGCTGTGACTTCCTGTGCACTCTCAGGGTAATTCCAGTCGAATCTCTCTTCGTCAGACTTCTTGCTTACGCAAACCAACTAAGACTTGACCAGACCGCCCAGTGTCTCAGTCCCAGGGACACTTTGGCTGGTTGGGCACCACCAGAGATTCCTATCTCCTCTTTCAGTGGCTGGCTCCCTTAGGCTCTGTGGTCAGTCAGGGACACTGACTGCACTCCTCCCATGAGCTCAGGGAGCCCATTTCCATAGCAGCATCTCCCACCTCAGTCTTGGCCTACAAAGAACAGCCACCATACACCTTCCCAGGTACTGGAACGCCCTCACCACTGTGTCCCCTCAATGCCTTGGGGACAGACTGCCAGGGATGGGTAAGCAGGCCATGCATCCTAAGTCTGAGCCCTGGGTCCCTTTCTCTGTAGCACACCCTGTGCTGTCCCAGCTGACTTGCCAATTAGCACTCTATCTCCCTATGGCACATTTGTCCCATCCTGGCGTGTACCTCACTTCACCCCTTGCAATTCTTTGGTGTGAGTATGTTCCTTCCACTGGCCAGGGGTCTTCTCATCTCCTAAGGGGCAAGTGCTGTTGCGGGTCTGGAAGCAACCAGAAGTGGAGGGTCTTATGTATCATATGACCTCACTGATATGAGGAATTCTTAATCTCAGGAAACAAACTGAGGGTTGCTGGAGTGGTGGGGGGTGGGAGGGATGGGGTGGCTGGGTGATAGACATTGGGGAGGGTATGTGCTATGGTGAGCACTGTGAATTGTGCAGGACTGTTGAATCACAGATCTGTACCTCTGCAACAAATAATACAATATATGTTAAAAAAAAAAAAAAAAGAAGAAGAAGAAGATAGCAGGAGGGGAAGAATGAAGGGGGAAATCGGAGGGAGAGATGAACCATGAGAGACGATGGACTCTGAGAAACAAACTGAGGGTTCTAGAGGGGAGGGGATGGGAGGATGGGTTAGCCTGGTGATGGGTATTAAAGAGGGCACGTTCTGCATGGAGCACTGGGTGTTATACGCAAACAATGAATCATGGAACACTACATCAAAAACTAATGATGTAATGTATGGTGATTAACATAACAATAAAAAATTTTTAAAAAGAAGTGGAGGGTCTTGATGTGACTCAGTGTTCCCTGGAAAGGGCCTGCCCCAGGGTCTTCAGGCAGCAGGAGGCTGACCTCTCAAGGCTGCACCATTAAGAGGGCACTGGTGGCTTAGGTGCCACAGGGAAGGACTGGCCCTGCCTCTGGGCCTTATAGACATAGGCAACTGGAAGTCTTTGGGGGCAGGGCCGAGGCTTTGTCCTTTGAGGGTCTGGTGCACTGTAGGCCCCAGCAAATAGTTGCTCCTTGACTGAAGGAAGTGTTCTTTGTTTACTGGGGACAGTCAGCAGGGTTGAAGGCTTTGTGAGAGGATGGAGAGGTGGGGCAGTAGGGGGCAGGTGGCTTGTGTGAGGAGGAGCTTGGTTCCCATGAAGCATTGCTATGAGGTTGGTCTGAGCAGGTTCTGAGAGCCTTGATCATGGGTACAGTGGCAGGGCCTGAGCACAGAGCTGGAAGAGCAGTCCTGGAAGGTTGGCTTTCCTTCCATGGGAATTCCTGGACCTCCAGCTAGTGTGGGCAAGGAGGTGGGCTGGAGGGGCAGACCAGAGGGAGGGAGGTCAGCCAGCCAGGACATGACTGAAGTTGCCCAGGTAAGAGGTGGCAAGGGTTCAGGGAGAGAAGGGTAGGGAAGGGATGGGCTGTCTAGGACTAGGGGTCCTGGAGGTCCTCCATGCACTCCCTGACGCTGGCTCCCCATCTGGTGAGTGCCCTGCTGGCAGGGGGTGAGTCCTGAAAGCCTCCAGCAGCCCTGAACACGGCCAGCTGTGCACTGCGCCCCAACTATGCAGACCCCCCACACCAGGGCCATGGCCACTGAGGGGCTGCGCTGTTGATCTCTTATGGGCAGAAACAGCACCAGAAATCTCTTCGGCCCCAGGTGGTCTCAGTGTGACCCTCCTCAGACACAGTGACACTGCTGGTTCCTCCCTCATCACAGACACCCAGAAGGTACCAGCCCGTGTTCAGCCCACACAGCCAGCGACTCAGGAGGGGTCCTCAGGGGGAAAGGTGCATCCTCCATCGTTCTTTCAGCAGAGGAACAAAGCCAGGAGTGGCCCATTCCCCGATGCCTGTGCATGTGAAGGGATAGTCTTGGGAAGGATCCCGTCACAGGCAGCCTCTCCTTCACTGACTAAGTGGCAGCCAGGGGCCAATTTGTGTTTCCCTTCCTCTTGGGAGCAGAGCCCTCCCTTGGCTCTTGGCGGAAGGGCCATTTTGCCAGGCCCTGGGCTCTCAGAATAGCTGCCTCCCGCCTGAGGGATGGGGGCAGCCGGAGGCCAGCATCAAGCAGCTGATAGTGATCCTGTGTGGCAGGTTGATCGATGGCGGGATCTTTGGTCTCCACTTACCCGGGCTGAATGGCACATCGTCGATAGCAGCCAGTTAACCAAGTCCTTGGTAACCTGCTGGTCTCATCAGCACCTCAGCCCTAGCCGCGGTTCAAACAAAAACCTCTCCTGAACAGCTAGATTGGACCTGACGAAGATGAATGTCTAATTCACTTGGAATCTCCTTACTGCTGCCTGTAATAAAAAGCCTGCTCCATATATTCACCCCCTGCCGATGTTTCTCTGAAATTAAATATCAGGAGGACATATAATAGCCCAATTCCACACCAGGCCAATATTATCAGATTGATGTCAGCAGTGATAATGGAAGAAGGATAAGTTGATGAGATTTCATTTATTAAATAAGAGCACATGGAGGTTTGGGACTGCGCATGTGAGGACGCTGCGCGCGCTCAGAAGAGCCAGCTGGGTTTGTTCACAAGACCCCCCACACCAGCTCCGACGTGGGGGTGACTCGGCCCGCCCCCTGGCACGAGCACCCATGACAGGAGGTACTGCCCCCACCCTGCCCGAAGCCAGCTTCGCTGGTTTGCCTCCTTTGCTTTCTCCTTCCCATCTTTCCAGTTGGCTCTGCTGTGCGTCACCAGCTTTGTGCAGCCTCACATTCCTCATCTCCCTCCCTCCCTTTTCCTCCTGTGGGTGCGTACCTTGTAGCCCTCCCCCTCGCCAGCCCTCCCCCGCTCCCCACTCTGCATCACCAAGTTCTAGCTCCATTCTGGAGCCCTGCCAACCTTGTAGTTTGGGGCAAGTGTCTTTTGTTTCTATTTGTACCCTCGGTTGTTTCTTCTTTGGGGGCTTTTTGGAATTTTCCAAAGGCCAAGTAGAGCTAAAATGGACCCAGCAGCGTGGAGAGCAAGAGCTGTGGAGCCAAAACACACCAGGCTCTTATCCTAGCTCCAACTCACTACTGTGTGACCATGGGCAAGTCACTTAACCTCTCTGAGACTAGTGTCCCCATCTATAGAATGGGACAGTAATGCCCAGCTCACAGGTTGGTTGTGGCTATGCTTAGGACCTGGCATGCAGTAGGCCCTGGCAGGTATTGGTTTCAGAATGACCAGGACCACGGGCCCACCCAGCTGTAATCTCAGATGAGGCCGGATTTTCCACCTGTGCTGTTTACTGGCATAGAAGCATGGGGGTGACTTGGCTTCGCCCCCTCCCCCCATGGCCTGCTCCTCCGCCCTGGAGCATGGGGAGGAGCTCTGTAGACCTGGTCATGAATAAGAGGTCCCCCACTTGTCAATTAGGTGAAGCATGTCAGAGGTACCCAGTGCTTCTCTAACTGATGACCGCACCGGGGTGGCAGAGGTGAGACTCTGTGTTGACTACAGCGCCTGGCACTTGGTCGATACTCACTGAAGTGTGGCTTCTGTGGCCAAGGAGCCCCCTGTTGCCGAGGGGCGCACGTTGCTCCTGGTTAGAAGGTAACTAGTGATTCACCTGCCTCCCACTAACACCCCCCCACACACACTGTTCAGCACTCCCAGCTCTGCTTCCCAAGACTAGATCAGACCCTTTCCTGCAAGACTGACTGCATGCATTTCCTGGAGCCGCTGTGACAAAGCACCAAACTCGGGAGCCTTTAAACAGGACCAGCTGTTGTGCCTTCCTCCAGGCTTCTGGTGCTGCCCTCAGGCCTTGGTGCTCCTTGACTTGCGGGCATGTCACTGCAGTCTGTGCCTCTGTCATCACATGGCCTTCTTTCTCCCAGTGCGTCTGTGTCTCTCCTTGTAGGGACACCGGTCACGTGGGGTTGGGGTCCTCCCTAGCCCAGAATGACCTCGTCCTGATTATATCTGCAACAACCCTGTTGCCCATTAAGTTTGCATTCTGATGCTCCCAAGGACATGAATTTTGGTGGGAAACTCTCCGATCCACTGACCATGTGTGCATATAGTTCTCGGGAGCCCTTGGTCCCACAGTCTCACCACATTGTCTTCTCTAGACAACAGTCTTGGCTACAAGACAGACACTTGACTTGACTACTTGACAGACACTCAACCCTAGCTAACTTCAGCCAAAGCTTGTGCTACAGGAAAGCTAAAAAGTCCCTAGCTGAGAATCGAGAAGTTCAGATGATGTGAGGGTCTGTTTCCGTGTGGGCCGTGGCCATGGCTGTTGGAGGCCCAGTTCCTTTTCTCCCTGCAGGGGCCCAGTTTCAGCCCCGGACATTTCACCAGGCCCATGGGGCTGTAGGGCTGTGCTAGCCCAGGCTCAGTGGTGTGGACCAAACCCCACCTCCCTGGCCAGCGAGGGCAGAGCCATGTGGAATGACGTGGAGCTGCTGGATGCTGCAGTGGGTGCATTTGCTTCATCTGGTGGTCTTGCCCTGTGAATTGGGTATAATAGTAGATGAATGCATAGGACACTTGCTGCTTCATAAAGCTGAGTTCCCTTCCCTCCTGATACCCCTGTGTGGCAGTTTCAGGAACGGTCTTGTGGGCCCTCCCTTCTGGGCACACCCAGTCACCTGCTTTCCTGGCACAGCTCTGAGCCCGCCCTGGGGTTTCCAAGCCCTGTGTGCAGACAGGCTGGTAGGTGTGTCAGAATCCAGTAGTGTGTGTGCCCGTTAGAACATATCAAGGAGGTTCCTGCAGTGACGGAAGGCTACCAAAGCTTCGCCCCATGGCTGGGGTGGAGCAAGACCAGAGAGAAGGAACACAGAGAGGAGCACCTGGGTCTGCAGGCCATGTTCGGGGTACTTCCCCATTGTTGACCTCTGTCTTGGGGGAAATGAGAGTGAGGCCAAAAGGCCAGCAGGCCACCTAAGGCCTGAGACTAATACCCTCACTCAGCTTCTGAGGTGCTGGGTACACAGCCTGCCCTCTTAGGGCATTCAGGCTAGTGGCAGAGTGATATCAATTACGTGGCTAAACACAGATGACAGATGGCAGTACCAGCGTGCGTGGGGGCTGCTCAAGGGCCATGGGAATGCAGTGGGGCAGCAGGCCTAGAGGAAGGCTCAGACCTGATTGCTGGTCCTGCTTGTCAGATGTTGAGCATGAGCAAGCTGCTGGGTCTCTCTACTCTGAGCCAGTTCCTTCACTTAAGATAAACTAAGGGAAAGTATCGTTCCCACCTATAAGGTTCGTCTGGTGATTAAATGAGATAATGCTTAGCACAGGTTCCAGTGAGCTGTAATCACCTAAGAAAAGGGTTTTTAAACTGGCTTGTTTTTTTAGAAATCTGGTCTGCTTTATGTTCTAGAAAAATCACCAATTGCAGTAGAGAGGATGGGCTGGAGGTAAGGAGGAGTGTAAGCAGCTGTTGTCATAATGACGGGGACTAGGAAATAGATGAGGGGGCTTCTGGGAGACAAATCCTGGGGCAGCTTCGGTGTAGTAGGGAGGTGGAAGTGAGTTGTGGGGGAAGTCAGGGATGACTGGGCATCTGGCCAGTGTGGCCAGTGTAAGAGTGCAGGAGGAAAAGGGTGCTGGAGCGAGAACCAGGCCTACTTGGTCCCTGTGGGCTGCTCAGCCATCAGTGCCCACACAGGCCTAGGGCTCTGCCATGGGGCATGGACTAGGAGCCCCAGTGCTGTGGGGAGAACAGGGGTCACAGCTAGAGCTCCCAGTGAGCAGGAGAGGGGCTAGTGGAGCAGAGTCAGAATGGGGCCTCCCGGTCTGTGGGGATAGATGGTGCTGCTGGCTATGGCAGGGCTATGCTGATTGCCCTGAGCAAGAAGAGCCTAATAAGGCTGACCCGGGGACCAGGGGTGAGTGCTAGGCGGGGGAGCTCTGGGCAGTGCTTCTTCGAAAGGAGAGCAGCTGACAGGGAGCTAAGAGGCACACGTGATTTGGGCTTGAAATGTTTTTCTACTTTTTAGAAAAATGAGTGTGTTGGTGGACAAAGTAGAATGGTGAAGGTATAAGGGAGAAAGGCCAGTAGGAAAGACCACTCAGGTGCTGGGGGAGGGAGCTGAGAAGGAATTGCTGATGGAGGGCCCTACAGGAAGATCCCTGCAGAAAGGTATGTGAAGCTGGGGATGCCAAGGTGAAGATGTGCTCTGTGCCCGTAGGGCAGTGATGGACTGTGCTAGAGACATGAGGAAGAAGACCCTGAGACTATAGGGAGGAGGCTGAGGGAGAGAAGCTGGTGAAGCAAAGAAGAGGCCAGGGGAGCTCAGGGAGAGCTGGGCCTCAGGAGGTCTGAGTGCTAAGGGGAGAGGAAGACCCTCTAGAAGGATCATTATGGCTAATGAGTCTGCTCTGAGAACCACTCGGATTTGGAGCAGGGGAGGCAGGAGACAGGCAGGTAGGGCTTCTACAGACAGGAGCCAGAGGCCCAGTGGAGCATCAGGGGGATAAAAGACCTCTGGCAATGCAGGATGATTGGAAGGGAGAGCAGTGAGTGCCATCTAGGTATGCCCATGTAAGGGTAAGTTAGGTCACCAGGAGTGGGAGGATGAGTTTCTGAGCTATTTAGGATGGGGAATGGATACATCTTCAATTTCCACTTTGAATGGAGAAAGGCAGGGCTGGTTTAGTTAGAGGCAAAAGAGATACATCAAGAATGAAGGCAGGGGGAGATATCTAGACTGAAGGTGGGGGAAACATCTAGAATGAAGGCAGGGGGAGACATCTAGACTGAAGGCAGGGGGAGATATCTACACTGAAGGCAGGGGAAGATATCTGGCCTGGAGATGGGAGAAACATCTAGAATGAAGGGGAAACATTTAGAACGACTCCAGGTTTTCGACTGAGGTGGGTGGCTGGAGGGATAGCCATGCTTGTCACTCATCAAAGCAGGAAACTAGGGAGGGGGAGGGGGTTCCTTGGTGCTAGATGGTCAATTCCACTGAGGAAATGGGGAGTCGGTATAACATGGGATGCTTAGCGTGAAGGCTCCAGGGGCCTGTTGGATTTAGAAGTCTTGAGGTCCATAGGGTCAACTGTGGAATGGACCTGGGGATTAGCAGTGGGAGGGTTTGGCGGGAGTGATGGATAAGCTAGCTTGGGGGGTTGCCCGGCAAAGGTAAAGGAGTAAGGGGCCTGTGTGCCCAGAGAAGGTGGGGACAGTGACCCAGAGGGAGAAGGGTTCCTAGTGTGTGGTGCCGGTGGTGAGAGCAACTCCCACTTTTCAGACAGGGAGCTGGGCGGCGATGAGCATCCAAGGAAGGGCAGCTCTTCACTGCTGGCCTTGATGGCCTGACTGTGGTGTCATTGGATGGGAAAGAAGGGTGTGTTTTCATTCCTGGCTAATACTTCGCCTTTTTCTAATGTTATTTATCACTGCTCTTGTGGAAACAGAGATAGAACTCTGGTTCATGGGCAGCATGGCAGGAGGGGGACTGCATGGTACTGAATGCCCAGAGGTCATCGTGACATTGTTGGCCTTTCTGAGGCCCTCACCCCCAGCATCTGTGCTGTGCCTCTGGTCGGTCCTCTGGGGCCTGTTATCTGAGTGGACCCAGTGGTCTCTGCCACCCGCTCATCGTGTGCCCCCCTCTGCAGCCATCACGCCAGCCCTCAGGGGAGACAGGGTGTGGAAGCCCTTTGTCAGAGGAAGCAACATTCAGCCTGTTTCCTCAGTGTTTGTGACACCACCTGACCAGAAGCCATGCTGGTGTTGAGGACTGACCCCCACGTGCCAAGTCTCGGGCAGCTCTGCTCTGACTCCTGATCACACAGTGGGAAGTGGCAAAGCCAGAACCTTGCCCCGGGTTTGGGGCGAAAGCTGTGTTTTCCCCACCAGTCCACAGGGTGCCACGCTCATGGGTCTGCTGGATCCTGGAAGAAGATACACTGTGATCGGTACCATAAGATCCCTGGGGAAGGAGGCACCAGCAAGGCCTGGGCGAGATCTGAACAGGGTCTGGAAGATACTAGAGCTTAGGTTATAGGGAGAGGGACGTGTGCAGAGAAGGTCTCCCCTTTGAGCCGACATCTGGAGTCCTAGTGCCAAAGCCTCCTCTTCTCCACTCTTCACCAAGTGCCATGTGACCCCAGCCTCCCTTCTTCAGCTCTCCTCCCACCCCAGCCTGACCACTGATAGCTGGGTTGTTGGTGAGAGCAGCCCTTCAGGACACACTCTGGCATGCACATGCCAGCCTGGCCTTCATCAGCCTAGGACAGGTGCTGTTTCCACTTGCAGATGAGGGAAGTAAGGGCCAGAGAAGTGAGCTGCCTTCCTTAGCAATGCACTGTCGGCCTTCTGACCTGGGTGACGTCAACCCCCTCAAAGTCACATGGACCATTATATCTAAATATGCGGCAGTGAATATCCCTCAGATAGGGAAGCAGGACTTATCTCAACCCCTGGAAAGTTCATAGCATGCTGTGGATGTGTTTTTTGTGCATTTGAAAAGCAGCTGTTCATAAGACTGAATGTTTCTCTATAACTGTGCTGATTTGTGTGCAGTGTAAACAGGGTTGCTGGGGACCAGGGCAGGGTGGAGCTGTGCTTGGATAGAATGCACCTGATTTCATGAATGGCTGGACCCCAGGCCCTGCCCTGCCTTGCTTCAGAAAAAGCCTTGTATTTGGAGAGCTGTGTTCTTGCTGTCCTCCTGTCCCATTCAGAGCCATTTTAGTGGACCAGCGGGTGAAATTTCTTCCAGTTGACATCTGCCTGCCATTCCGTCTCCTCATACTGTTCCTGATAAATCCCAGAGGAGAGAAGCCTCTGGAGTCCCAGAGGTGATACTGGTATGGAGAGGATGGATTTCACCATGGCCCAGTTTCTCTTGAACTTGGAGCCCACTGGGGATTCTGTGATGTTTGCCCTCAAAATGCATAGGGGCCTTTATCCAAGGACCTGAAACCAAAGGAGGTGGGGACAGATGGAGAGGGACAGAATCTAAAACAACTACTCTACCCTTTTACAGCCTGCAAAGTGAAAGCCAGGATCCCTGTGGCAGGTCTGGGGAGGGTGAGGCCTCTCAGGGGGTCAGAACTGGGGCTCCAGGGCAACTCAGCCATACCACCTGGCCCAGGCCCCTCTGACCCCACCTGTCCTGTTTCCCTGTAGACCTGTAGACCACGTACAGACTTAGACCTGCCTCCACTGAGCCTGGCACTGCCCCTGACCATGGATGCCTGCGGAGTCCCTTCCAGCTGCTGGGCTGCCACTGGGAACAGGCACTCATGGGGGTCACGTGATGGTGGGGGTTGGTGCCTCAGGAGGTACAAGAGGGGGTGCAACAAAGCCTATGCCCTCGGAGCTATAGTAACAGAGGGACCAGGAAAGAGCCACAAAAGGAAGTGGCCTCATGGGCTTCAGGTCTGGAACTGGGAAGGAACAGGCTGTGTCTTCCCCAGAGCGGAGAACAGAGAGTAAAAAGAGAGAGGGGAAGATAGTTGAGATGGAGGGCAGAAAGCAAAAATCTGTGCGTTCCCAGTGTCCTAAGGGAGAACATCAGAACAATCAGAAGTGAAGCAGTTAGCAGAGTTGTAGAGAGAATTTGCCCAAGATGAAATGCCCAGCAAAAGGCTGAAAATCCATTTTGGAAGACCCACAATTAGACGCCTCCAAGTCAAAGAGTTTTTAAATACGAGAATAGAGAGTTTTGGGGGGAGTCAGGTGGGCACCCCAGTGACCCCACTTGTGGGCAGTGGCAGACAGAACCCAGTAAAGGCAGTCCCAGGGTCCAGAGAGGGAAGGAGTGGTCCCTAGGATCCCCATCTGCCTCCCCTGTGTGAAGATGGGAGGCTAGTGCTGAGACAAGACCCCGTATGTCCTAAGTAAGAAATCTCGAAGACCTCGTCCATGCCATGTAGATAGAAGCAGGACCATGATCTCAAGGACTGGAGTGGCGTGGTACCAGAGGATCGGCCTCAGCTCTGTGGCTGCATCCTCAAAGCCTAATGGAATCACACTCTGTTGGGGCAGAGCCGGGGCAGAGCCAGGCCAGTGTGGCCTCAGGAGCCGTCCTTTCTGATCCCCTCCCTCCCAGGAACGGGAAGGCTCCTTCTCCCACCACATACTCACTTTCCTTTCGTGAGACAGCAGGCCCGAGGATGATAGTAGCCGACGCATGGGGATGGTGCAGGGGAAGGCAGGGCGACCCGGGCCTGGCATGGCCTGGTTGGTGGCACAGCGCTAGCAGAAGTGCCACCTCTAGGCTAGTAAAATGAGACCAGTAAATCCCAGGTATCTTACCTGCTAAGCCACTGAGCATTCCATTGCTTGCTGTTCTTAACTGATGAACTCAGCTTGTTTGAGGTATTTTAAAATAATAATGGTGCTGCTCCATTCCAGCACCGACTGCATGGCTGGGTTTCTAAAATACAGAGACACTGGGCTGAAAGAATGATGAACTGCAAGTCTCCCCGCTGTGACCGAGGCAGCGCCGCGTCAAGCATCATAGTGATGGTCTCACTGCTGAAAACCTTCAGGAGTGGCTTTCTGCATTTTTACAGTTCCCACCACGTGCCCTGGCCACGGGTGGTGTTTATTCTGAAAGGCCACATCAGGTGTTGGGGTTCCGTCTCTGGCAGCGAAGGTTCCCACATGGACCTGGCCTGAAAAACCAGTCTGTGGAAACAGTGCGACGAAACCCACATAAACAAATAGATCTGCCCCCTTTCTACTTCCCAGCATGTGACATTGGGCAGGTTGCTTAATCCTCTGTATCTCAGTTTCTTGGATTGCACCAAGGGATGAGAAATCATAGCGCGTACTACACAGAGCTGCTAGGAGTCCATGAGTAGGATGATGCCTGGCGTGCAGTGTGAGTGTGTTTAGGCATGTGTGCGTGCGAGACAGTGCATGTGTGCATGCAGGAGAGAGAGGAGAAGGGAGACGGGGTAGTGGAAGGAGTCAGGAAGGAGACCAACTAGTCAGAGTTGCCCAGGGACACTGGTGACCCATTTTAGCATAATCTTTATTTCACTTGGGTTTTGTTTCATCTTTTAGAAAAGAAAACATACTCATTTTTGTAGTTTCTGAACCTACTTTGATAAAGAAAGAAAAAAGAGTAAAGCATCCCCCAATACTACAGAGGTGATCTCTAGGAAGTGAGATTCTAAAAATGTTATGTATTTTTTTAGACATTTCTGTACTTTTCCAGGTTTCTTCATTGTGCATGTATTAGGTTTTGAAATCTTTGTATGAGAAAAGAGTTGCAGTGTGTGTGATCACACGGTCATAGTCGGGTGTACCCCTTAGGCAGGAAGAGTCCTACACGGTGGCAGGTGGGGGCAGAAGGGGCTTCCAGCAGGCCACCCCAGCCCCTCTCCCCTTAGGGCTAGAGCCAGTGTGGAGCCCAGTCCCCTTGGCGTCTGCTGCTATGTGACAGTGCTCAAGCCCCTGCATCCCCGGTTCTCCCCAAGGGGTAACTGGACGCTGATAGCCACCAGGTGCCTAGCCTGTGGTGTTGAGTGAGTGAGCCAGTCCCCCTCCTGCCCACTGGGACCAAACCCCGGGCCCACCTGCTCTCTGTCCCTGCAGGCCCCGCAGGATAGAGCCCGTGTGCTCAGGGCTGCAGGCCCAGATCCTCCGCTGCTACCGTGACAACCTACAAGAAGTGCTCCTGTGCTCGGACCTGGTCAAGGCTTACCAGCACTGTGTGAGTGCTGCCCACAAGGTAAGGCTCGCCCTGCCCTCCTGCCTGGGCCGCTGGGCTGCTGGGTGCATGGGGGCAGCACACGAGTGCTGGACTCTCTCTGCCTGTCTTTGTCTGCTAAGTCAGACATGCTAACCTCAAGCCTCTGCCTTGTGCACAGTGACAGCTTCAGGCCTTCAATCTCCTCTGTCACTTCCTGGTTCAGACGTTCTGCCTTGTTGGCCCCATGACTGCTCTCAGATATCTGGGTTAGGAAAAGACCCTGGGCCCCACTAGGCTGGGTCTGGGAGCAGGTCTGAGTAAGCTCTGGGTCTGGGAGCAGCTCTGGGTCCCATGTTCAAAGGACTGGCCACCTAGTAAAGGGCACGCATGTGCCACCCACTTCTAACCTTTGAGCAGTTGGGGGTGGGAGCTCAGAGGAGAGCCCATGGTGCAGGGTAGGGGTCCCAGAAAGGGCGGTGACAGCCCTAGAAGGAGAAGAGCCTCTGGGTTCAGGGAGGTGGAAGAGTGGGTGTGGCCTGCCTGACTGGGTGAGGGAGTGAAGGGTACCTCTCAGCCCACCCCACTTCCATGTGGTCTGAAGGGGCATGCTGGCACCCAGCCCCTGGTGAGTGGGAGGGGGTCACAGTGGTCCCACTCTCTCCCACACACTCCCCAGCCCTCTTGCAGGGCAGCAGTGGGGTATCCTAGATGTCTGAGGTTGGCAGTGGGCCTCCCCTGAGACCTGGTCCCAAGGTCTTGCCCGCCTTCCCTGACCCTCCCAGCCAGCTCCCAGTACTATCCTCTCACCTCCCCCCTGTTCCTCTTCTAGACAATTCAATCCCCCTTCCCAAGCCCAGCAGTTCACTGCCCAGGCTGGACCTGGCCCCTCCCCGTCATTCACTTGGGGCACCTGGCTTGGACCTCTCCAGAGGGCTGGCATGTTTGTTCAAAGGGCTGTAGGATGGGGCCTTCTTCCCATGGAAAAGCCCCTTTTGCCCGAGTAGGAGACAAGCTGCTGCAGGTACTGATGGTGGAAAGGCTGAGGTCAGCAGTCAGGTGGCCCTCTGGCTAGGTCTGGCAGTCTCCTCCTCAACAGCCCAGCCTCACCAGAGCCCCCCTCACCTTTCTGTCAGCTTGGGCCCCGGGAGGTGGAGCTGCTGCCGCATGGGCTGCATCTCACGCACAAGGTGCCGTGTGCCTGTCTGAGCTTCGAGGCCTGCTGCCTGGAGTGGGCTGTGGGGCAGCCCGGAGCCTAGCAGCAGCTCTGCACGGCACCAGGTGGGTGTGAAGCCTGGGTAGGAGGTCACGTTTCCTCCCCACTGTGGAGCATGGAAAGCTGCTCTGTTTCGAGTTGAGCAGGAAAGGTACTGCCAACGGTCCCTGCAGCGCGGAGCAGAGCTGGGCCGGTCGCCCTGCACCATACCGCACCGCCATGGGAACAGGTGGCCCTCCTGCGCCCCTTTGTATCGACCAAGGTGTTTGTGAAGGCTTGCACGAGAACCCTTGCCCTGCCGGGATCAGCGAGCCATTGCCCGTGCTTGCACACCATGTACCTAACTTTCTACTGAGGGAGAGACCTGGGGTCCTGCCGTGGCCCCCTTGATTCCCCACAGAGCCCTCTGGCACCCCCTAGCCCCGACCGCCCTCCCTCTCTTCCTTCAGGCCCCACGGCCACAGTTTTCATCCCCTCCCCCAGCAGAGTATATCTTTAACAAACACATCTCACCAATATATCTTCATTGCACTGAGGCAAAAATGTGATTACGAAGGAAGACAGATTGCATTTAACTCCAGTGTGTTCTCTGTAGCTCTAGCACGCCTGAGAGAGGCTCTGGGGCACTGCCAGGCCTGGCTCCCTCCTTCCCGCCACCGCGCCTCCCCCCGCCCCCCAAGCGTTATTAAAGCCTAAATTGGAGCCTGAGCAACTGGCAACAGCAGAGGCCGGCCCTGCTCCCGCTGCGCTGCGTCTGCAGGGTCCCCTCGGAAGAAGGGTGTTCCACCGACCCCTGCAGGGCCTCAGTGCCCAGACACACACATTGCACCCTGTGAGTGAGATGCAACAAGTGTTGCTGCCCTCTGCCGACTTCTGCCTCAGAAGGCTCCTGGTGGGGCCGGCTATGGGGCTTAGAGCGTCTCTGATAGTGATTCGCTTGTGGAAGCACCAGGTGGCAGGAACCCGCATCTCTGGCAGACAGGGAGCAGGTATCGGACAGAGGCCCGCCTTGGTCAAAAGCTGGGGTGAGAGGCACCTCCCCAGAACTCCTGCCAGCACCTGTGTGGTGCCTCCCAAGCCCAGGGACATGTACATGTGTGTGGATGTGGGCAGCGCCTTGGAGGCAGGTTCCAGCAAGGAACAGCCTGAGTGTGAGGGCTCTCACACACCAGAGCTTTCTCTCTGACTGGTTTCACTTAGAAAACTCTGAGTGGTTAAGTAAGAAAACAGGGGAGACGTTGGTGGGACAAAGCAGCATTGGGCTGAGGCCTTCCTGTCTGTAAGGGGGGGGCAAGGCGGTCAGATGGCTACAGGGTCCATGTTAGCAGGCTGCTGCAGGCATGTGTTGAGTGGGCACCGGGCACAGAGGTGAAGAGACCCAGTCCAGGTCTCAGGGACCAGCTGGGGGGCACCCTTCCCATTAAGCAGTGACACTCATGGGGCATCCCAAGAGCCGGGGGCCCTCTTGGAGCCAAGGCCTGGGGGATGCACAGGGTTCCCGGCAGAGTGGGCCGTGACTGAACTGTGACCTGTTCTCCTTTGTAGGGGTGAGGAGTGGCCCTCAATCCTGGCCCTGGCGGTGACTTGGAGCCCTGAAGAAGGAACCGGTTATGGGACCACAGTCCATAGCCCCCTAGGCCACAGCCATTTTCTCCTGGGTGCCTATGGATGCCTCTGTGCTTGGGGCTGCCATGTGTTTGAGAAATAGAGTATGTGCTACTGTCTGAAAACAAATAAAGCAAATGTCTTTGTTTTCAGTCATTCTCTCGGCTGGCAGACAGCCACGGCTGCCTCCTCTCTGTACGTACCTGTGCTGGACCATGGTGATGCGGGCTGAATGAAACAGGCTGCTCCCCTTGGGGGGCACCCAGCCTAGCAGGGGAGACAGATGTGGAGACCCACAGTTATGCTGCAACAGCAGGCCAGCCAGAAGCAGGTATGAGATGAAATGAGGGGAATGCAGTTCTTTCTAGGGATGGAACAGAGCGAACAGGCCAGCTTCCTAACAGAGGTTGTCTGAGCTCCAGTGTAGAAGCCGAATGGAGGACTTGCTGGGCAAGCCAGAGGCTGGGTGAGTGAGACCCTAGATGCCCAGCTTAGGGGGCACAGAGCATGCACAGCTGGGCTTTGCAGAGAGCAGAGTGGGAGCTGGGTGGGGTAACAGGGATGCCAGGCCAAGGCATTGAGGGATCCCTCTGAGGGACACTGCCGTGGCTCTCAGGGAGGGTGGGCTCAAGTGGGGCAAGACTGAATGCCAAGGAGAGCCCTGCAGGCACTCAAGGGCACGATGAATGGAAGACTGGTGGGCCAGGTCATGGGACAGACTGAGGTGAGTCTTAGGAGCTGAGATTAGCATTTGGGTGGTGTAGGGGAGGATCAAGGGTAACTTCCAGAGTCACCCTTGTGCTGGTGATTCTAGGAACTGAAATGAGGGACACAGGGATTGAGAAGAGCAGAGGACAGTGGGGTTTGGGACGGGCTCTGCTCAGTGGGTGTCCACACACCAGCCTGCCAGTCCTTGACCTTTGACAGGATCCCAGCTGAGGCGCCTTGACCACACGCCGGCTGCACCCAGCCTGTCCCAGTGCTGTGAGGGAGGTAGCGGGAAGAGTCCGAGGCGGGGCTTCTGATCCACTCACTGCTCTACTGGTGACCGTGGATTTCCTGTGGAAGTTCCTTTGGAGAGCCCCTAGCCATCTGGAGCTGAGAGCCTGGATCCTGACTCGGGCTTTGCAGCCCAGGCATCTCTGCTCATCCCCGAATTCTCACACACAAGCTGAAGTGGCGGTTGAGGCTTGGCAGTGTCCAATTATCTGGGCAGGTAGCATAAGGCAGCTTTATTTGGCCAAGCTACATACTGGTTGAGAGGAAAAGAGCTTTGGGAGATGCCCTCTCTCCCAAGTTCTGGGTCAGCTTGCCAAAACATACAAGGAGGCATTCAGAGAGCACGTGGAGGTGAGCGGCCCCAGTAAGTGGCAGGGTGCCCTGGCCAGATCCTCCTCCCAGCCTCCCCCAGCAGCCCAAGGAAGGGCTGGCCCTTCATCAGGCCAGCATGGGGGGGGCGGGGGAGGGGTCACAGGTCACCTGGATTGTTGACGTCAGAGCCATCCTTCAGCCGGAAGCTGCTGAGGCCCTTCTGAGACTCCTTCAGAAGCCTCTGGCATCCAGGGCTTTGCCCAACTTCCCAATCCCACGGGACTATCTCTCAGACTCCATCCTCCTACCCAGAGTCCGCTGAGGGCAGCTGTGTGTGCGTCTGGCCATCTGTGCATTTATATGTGTGCACGTGTGTGATGCATGTGCAGGCGTACATGTGTACGTAGATGCCTTTATGTGTGTGCACATGTGTTGGCACAGGCCCGTGTGCACCTGTGCGTATGTGTAGAGGTGCTTTTCTGTGTGTGCACAGGTCTGTGGGTGTCTACCCATCTGTGTGTGTATACACAGATGCCTTTGTGTCTGTGCACACGTATGTGTGTGCAACGGTCTATACACATGTACTGTGTTTGCACAGGCAGCCGGCCATGCTCTCCACCTGCCAAAACTCCCGGGCTCTTTCCACCTGGATCTCAGCCCATTTCCCTGATTTCCCCCGAGTCAGAACCAAGGTTCTCCCCTCTGATCTCCACCTCTTCCCTACGGCTGGGGACCAGTGGGTATTTACTTGGAGCCACTGTATCATTGTGTTGGCGTGTGGGGGGGGGCATGTGCTCAAAGTGCAGGCTCTATGTGTGTCTCCTGTGTGGACCTGCATCTCCAGCCCTTCCACGTGGCCATATGTGGTAGGAAGTCAAGCCTGAGAGAGCATTCCTGGGTGAGGGGTGTGTCCAATATTGTGTGGACCTGGAGGCAGACATTCCTGGGCTCAGGTCCCAGCCACATGGCTGTTGAAAGGGAGTATTAATACCCATCCCACCTGGTTGCTAGGGGATTAAATATGATGTTAGCTGTGACTTCCAGGGTCCAACCAGGAAACCCAAAAGCACTCCGATTATTTAAACATAGGGAGGGAATTGGTCACGAAGAAGATGGAGAAGCTGAAAACCCAAATAGAATGGTGTGATAACCCAGAAATTAGCCAACGGCAGGAAGCTCGCATCACTCAGGGCTGCAGGGACAAAGGGAAGAGGCAGGGTCACCCAGTGGAGGCTGACAGCACACGGGCCCTGCTCATGTGAGCTGGAGCCGCTGTAGGGGCACTGCTGCATGGGAGGTGGCTGCTCGTGGCTGCTCGTGGCCTCCTCTCCTCCCATCCTCCAGTCTCGCTCGTGCCTCCCAATAGCTGAACCTAGCTGGAAGTGGAGGGCAAGGCATGGCCCCGGCTATGGAGGGGCAGATCTGAGGCCCGGGCCCACAGGAGGGGCTTCGGCATGACTGGGGGCTGCTGAGCAAGCACGTGTGCCTCTGCTTGGGTGGGCATGCGTCGTGGGTGCAGATAGGTGTGTACACATACCTGTGTGTGTGGATAGCTTGAATTGGCATGTGATGGACAGCTTTCAGAGGAGTACTAGCCATCACCCCGATTGGACATTCCCCATGTGCCAGGTCCTCTCCCACACCCTTTGTAAATGCCAACACCTTTAGAGTCACACAGCTGCTCCTGCTTTCCAGATGAGGAAACCATGGCACAGACAGTGTGAGTAACCTGCCCAAGATTACACAGTGCACAGTGTGGAATAAGGGTCCTGGGGTCCTGGCTGTGTGCTGGGCCAGGCCCAGGGACATCCGTCCAGAGGCTTGACTCTACCTTGCTCCAGGGATCCAGCTGAAGGGGCCAATCCTCCACCTCTCCCCTCGTCTGGCCCCCCAGATGGGAGTGTGGACCCTGGCAAAAGAAATGACCAGAGTCCATTCCTTCCAATGTCATTACTGACTTGGAGAGGCCCAGCAATGCCAAGGCAAGGTCTGAGCTCCATCATCAAGGCGGCCATGAGCCCCAGGGCAGGATCTCTTGTGAGGTGCTGATTCATACACCTGCCCTGTCTCAGCCACATGCCACCACCTCATCCACCCACAAGTATGGCTGCGGACATGCCAAGTCATTCCAGGTGGCTGAGGTGGGAGTGAGAGCAGGGCATGGGAGAAATGTCCAGTGTGTCCTGGACACGCAAAAGACAGAGTGTCACCGCAGATGTGGAGAGGGCCCTCCACTGAGGCCATTGCCAGAGAAGCAGCTCACATGACCTCTCTGGGGGACAACTTTGGTGAAATGCATCAGAGGCCTTTTAAAGTGTGCAAATTCACAAAAAAACACCCAAAAACAACCTACCCCCAACACACACACCCCCCCACACACATAATCCACCTGTGTGTTATTTACAAGAAACCTCACCTGAATAAGAGCTAGTTAAAAATAAAAGCATAGAAACAGAAGCATATCAGCAAACTCTGAGAAGGCTGGAACGGCTGTGTTACTACCAGCCAAGGTAGACTTCGGGACAAGGAGTGAATGAGCAACGAGGTGGGCAGTTCAAACACTAGCAGGGACGGCACGCAGGAAGACTTGGAAATCCTAAATGTGCATGCATCTGACACAGCAAAATAAGTGAAGCAGGACTGACAGAACAAGGAAGAGGAAGGGCCACATCCACAGCCATCACTGGTGGCTGGGAGCACGCACACAGCCTCTGCCTGGTGATGGCAGATCAACGGCTCTAAGGAAACTAGCGTGTAAGCAGGCACTGTGTCCTAGAATGTTCGTCCCGGCCTTTGCACAGCCTCTGGAGCACCCACTCTGCAGCATAATGTGGAGATTCAGGACCTGGCATCGGAGCCAGACAGACCCAGCACCCACTCCAAGCCTCTGGACAGCAGCTCCTAAGCCCCTAGGCCTCTCTTTCCTTATCTGTAAAAGGGAGACAGTCACAGATGCCATTCCTTCAGGGGGTTGTGATGACAGGTGTCCCATGGTTAGTGCTCTCTAAATGTGAGGGCGGAGGACCTGCCACCCAGATCCCCTTTAGGGCCAGCTGTGGACAGATAGCCCTCGCCCCCGAGTCCTCTCCCTCTGGGAAGCACCTTCGCTAGGGAGCCACCTCACCCGAGTCACACCCCAACAAGCCAGGAGTTGTATCCAATTACTGCTTACTGGGGTGGGGTATAGAGGCCCAGCTCTCATGCTCCAAGTTGGAGCAAGCTGGAAGAGTGTTCTGAGCCGAGAGCTGTGCATGGCCTCATCGAGACTGCTTGGCAGCCCAGCTAGTCCTGCCCTCTGCTTCTTCCCCTTCCCCAGAAGTGGTGACCCCAAGGACACTCACATAAACATCCTGAAGCCTCATCTCTGCCTCAGAATTGGCTTCTAGAGAAACCCAAGGAGCTAATATTGTTCATGTTATTATATCCTATGTACTGTGAAAACAATGGCAACATTGGTCCGTGCCCCCATGGGCTTATAGTCTAGCAGGAGGAGGTAGTAGGAGTCATGTCATAATTCCAAAAGACATTGGAGGTCCCTTGTGATGAGGCCCCTAGGGAGAGCCCCCAGGAACTCCAGGCTCAGGGTTCTCAGGCTGTGGGGTCAGGGAGGGCTTTGTTGAGGAGACGAGGCTTAAGTCCTAGTCTGAGGGCTGAGCCAGAGTTGGCAGGTGAAATGACTGCTTTGTTTATTGTAGTATTTATAGCAATGGCAAAATACTGGGAACAGTCTAAATGTCCAACAACAGGGGATGTATGCATTAAGTAAAATATGATCTCCATAAGATAGGTCTCTAGCCATTAACAATGGTGACGTGGAATGTATTTATCAACATGGAGCTCTATGTACTCTCTTTTAAGAAAATAAGTAGTATATTACAGTGTGAACCCATTCTTTGGATGAAAATAATATGTGTTTTGTTGACTGTGTTTTCCATTGTTCTAAACTGACCTGAACACTTTAATAGTCCCCAGACTCGATGCCCTCCCGAATGTATGTGGCGGTGTGCCCTCCACAGCCTGAGCCTTTGGGTCAGGCGGCGAACGGCCATCTCTTCCCGTTTGCTTTCGGGCCCAGTGGTTGACCCCTTGGCAAAGTCTGGATCTTCTTCTTCTTCTTCTTCTTCTTTTTTTTTTTTTAAGATTTTGTTTATTTATTTGACAGAGAGAGACATAGCGAGAGAGGGAACACAAGCAGGGGGAGTGGGAGAGGGAGAAGCAGGCTTCCCGCTGAGCAGGGAGCCCGATGCGGGGCTCCATCCCAGGACCCTGGGATCATGACCTGAGCCGAAGGCAGACGCTTAATGACTGAGCCACCCAGGCGCCCCTGGATCTTCTTGAATAAAGTGCTGTTCCTGCCTGCCAAGCAGGGGAGTGAGGGGGACAAAGCCTGCTAAAAAGGAGACTTCAGGAGTGGGGCAGGGATGGCCCAAAGTGTGCTGGGAAGGACACCCCCAGAGCCCGGGGGAATCGCAGAGGCAGGAGGGGTCTCCCTTAGTTATTTCTACTTGGCACAGCCAGTGTTGGCATTGAATGCCTACTGTGTGCAGTCATCATTCTAGACGCTGGAGATAAAGCAATGGGGGGAAGGGAAACCCTGCCCTCCAGAGCTTGGAGATCTGGGGGTGGGGGAGACAGAGAAGATAAAATCAATGATATAGGATGCTATGCAATGGAGAAAAAGTAGGGGGGCTAGGAGCACCAGGAGTGGGGGTTCCTGTTTCCTGTGGGGACAGGACACACCTGTACCCCCACTCCCTGGGGCTTCCCACACCCACAGAGGGCGGCAGCCTGCATCTCCCCGGCCCCCCCAGGAACAGCCAAATCCAAGTTACTCGTAAGGAAAAACACTTCCAGTTCATACCTGATAACCTGCCTCATTAAATTTAATGGGCTGGTTATTTCCGTTAAATAAACATTACCTAATTATGAAAAACATATTTGCTGAAATTTGACTATGGAACAGATAAACCAATTACATGGTTATTCAGCCTCAAAACACACTCAATAATGAAGTGGGGTGCAGACCACAGCAGGGAGGGCTAGCGGAGCACTTGGAATTCAGATCCGCGCCCCCCCCCCCCACCCCTCCCCACTTGCTTTTGAAACTTGGTTGGCCTCAAAAATGTCAGTATCCCTGAGAGCCGGAGTCTGGGCAGACTAGAACCCAGACTGGAGCTGCCTCAGCCCCTGCATCGGTTAGGACCCCTTTCTCACAAGTGACAGAACCCTAGCTCAAACTGACTTAAGCAAGGAGAGTGTGTTGCTCGTGTGATTGAGAAGTGCAGAAGGAAGCTTCAGGCATGGCTGGATCTGAGCGCTTACACACAGTGATTGGGACCTCCTCTCTCTCCTTCAATCTCTTAGCACTATTCTCCTCTATGTTACCTTCGTTCTTGGGCTTCATATTTGCCCCAGCAAGCCTGACCTTGTGAAGAGAGTTTTTCTTTCCCTCCAGTTCCAGCTTAGGGTTTATGGGCAGATAATAAATTGCTCTAGGGCTGACAAAGTAATATCAGGAACCTCCCAGGGAAGGCCAATAAACATATGAAAAAATGCCCCACATCCTCATGACTCATCAGGGAAATGCAAGACAAAACCACAAAGAAAAACCTCTGCATACCCATCCAATGGCCAAAAGCATGAGGACAGACATTACTAAGTGTTGGTGAGCATGAGCAACCGCTGGGACCCACGTACACTGCTGCCGGGAGTGTAAAGTATTTAAACCACGTTGGAAAATGGTTTGGCAGTTTCTTATGAAGTTAAACATCCATGCAGCAAGTTTACTCCTAGGTCGATACCCAGGAGAATTAATATGTATGTGGTCTAAATGGTACATGGAGGGATGTTCAGGCTGCTTTATTCATAGCAGCCAAGGAGTCCAGATGTCCATGGACAGTAGAATGGGCAGGTTGTAGTTTAATCATACAACAAAATACTGCCCAACAATGAAAAAGAACAAACTAGAACTCCCCATAAGGATATGGATGAATTTCACAGACGTCTGGACAGAGAGGAGCTGGGCAGAGCGGAGCAAACACTGCTATTAGCTTCCTAACAAATTACCACCAACTTAGCAGCTTGCAGCCAGCTGCACACCATCTCACAAGTCCCTGGGTCAGGAGCCTTGGCACAGCTGAGCTCAGGGAGGATCTCATGAGGCTACAGTCAAGGTGTGGTCAGGCTGGGCTCCCACCAAGCTCACCTGGCTGTTGGCAGAACTCATTCCCTTGTGGCCGGAGGCTGGAGGCCATCAGCCATCCCCTAGCATGTGACTGTCGCAGGCCCTCCCTCAGTGTGGTCTCACTTCTTCAACGCCAGCAAGGGAGTTTCTTATATGACCTAATAGAATCACGAAAGAGATAGCCCTTCACCTTTGCTCTATCCTATCCATTAGAAACAAGTCATACACTTGAGGGGAGGGAATATACAAAAGTGTGACTCACTGAGGGGCACCCCAGGGTGTGCTGCTAGAGTACTAGATGGTTCCATTTGTATGAAGTTAAAGAGGGGGAGGAAAGTATCTCTAGATAGCCCTTGTGGAATAATCTCCACAAATCTGTTAGTAAGAGGAAAGAAAAAATAAAAAAAACAAAAGACGTTTCAGAGCTGGGTGCATAGTTTGTATCTTTTGAGAAAACAGAGAGGCAAGAATATCCATGGGTGTTTGCATTTGCTTGTAACAGTGTAAGATGTCTCTGCCAGGACACAGGGAAACTGGTAACAGTTTTTGCTCCAGAGGGAGACTGACTTTTCATTGTGTATCCTTTTGTGTACTTCTCAGGTTTTTTTTTAAACCATGAGCATATATTTTAATAATTAAAAGGCCTCTTTGAATTATTAAAAAAAAAAAAAGGCAAAAAGGCCAGACCTCATGAAAGGTAAAGGCTGCTGGAAGCATCAGCAGCTGCTACATTGGAGAGGTTGCCCCCATCCAACCATCTCCCCTCCCCCCCCACATCCCATCCCCAGTTTACAGTGTGCAGGAGAGACTGAGGAGTCAGCTGCCAGGGCCATCTTGGCCAACAGGTTGGGTGAGCATACCTGAGAACGCACACAGAGAAAGGCAGAGCCAAGAAATAGATGCCTGGTGATGTCATTGGGCCCCCAGATCCAGCCGTACCTGAAGCTAGACCTCTTTGGACCTTTCAGAGAAACAAGTCAGTAAATGTCCCCTTGAACGAAGCAAAGCTAGATTTTTGTCAAATCTGGTTCTGTCCATTGTTTATGTCTGGTGATGTCCAGTGCTGAGATCCAGGGCCTACAAGCCCAGGGTTGCTCCAGACCAGGCCGGTGGGTGGCTGCTTCAAGGTGGCCTTCCAAGAAGAGCCTGTGCTGGGGCTAGCTGGGTAAGGTTAACAGGGTGACCTCATGGGGACAGAAGGAATAAGCATCATGTGCAAAGCTCATGATAAATTAGGGAAATCACAAAGATTCCCTATGACAAAGCATGGAGCAACAGGAAGAGTGGGGGTGGAGGGAGCGAGCGGTATGGCCAGGGCTGCTGCAGAGGCCTGGTGTGCAGAGGTCAAAAGAAGGGACTGTAGCATGCTCAGCATGTCCCCTGGGGTACATCACTTTACTTCTCTGTTCCCAATTTCCTCATCTGCAAAAAGGAGGCAGTCACAGCCCTTCCCTGCCTGGTGGTGTTGAGGGTTGACCAAAGGGCCTCAGGGAGAGCTCTCTGCCTGGGGATGCCCATATGTTTTCTCTGGTCCTCACAGTGTCCCTGGGAGCTGCTCTCATTTGCCCCAGGACCCAGAAAAGGCACCGAGGGATAGACACGTGATGGGAGCAGAGCCTTGGGGCAGGGGAGGGGACTGGCCCCCCAAAGCTTACACTCTTGGATGGAGCCCCCAGCTGCCATGGGGCCATTCCCCCAAGGGGAATGGAGGGTTTTCCCAAGAGGGGTGTCTCAGAGGGTTAGGTCAAAAAGCCTCCCCAGAAATTCCAACAGTTCTTCTCATCTCCACTCCCACCTATGACCCTGACCACACCCACAGGACCGGCAGTGTGCAGCCCCAGAGGTGTGCGTGGGCCTGGGCAGGGCCTGGAGTTTCTGAAAGAGCTCTCTGGACACGGGTCTGGGATCCAATGGCCAAGAGAGGATGTCTCCCAGCCAGGACTTCAGACCCTGTGGGGCAGAGACCAGCCTTCCCTGCCATAGCCTCTAAATTCCACACAGAAACCATGAGAGAGAACAAATGGTTGCTGTTTTAAGCCATTAGATTTTAGGGTGACTTGTTATAGCAATAGATAGTGAATACATCCCACAGACCCTTACAGAACGTCTGCCTCGTGTACTCATTATATTGTAAGAAAAATGAGGCCCCACGCCTGGGAGGCTCAGTCCGTTGGGTCTCTGACTCTTGGTTACAGCTGGGGTCATGATCTCATGGGTCATGCTCAGCACCGAGTCTGCTTGGGATTCTCTCCCTCTGCCCCTCCCCCCACTCACGCGTGTGTGCTCTCTCTCTCCCCTCTCTAAAATAAGTAAATAAATCTTAAAAAAGAAAAAAGAAAGATGAGGCCCCAGTCTTCGTGGGGCTTCCATTCGGTGGGGATGAAAATAAGCAACTTAGGAAACGTCAGGGAAATTAGTAGTATGATGAACGTCACTAGAGGATGTGACTGGGGGGGCGTTTTAAATCAGGGAATCAGGAGTTTCTCTGAAGAGGCAACATGAGCTCTGAGGCCCAGGGAATGAGGAGACAAGGTTAGCAGAGGGGGAGGCAGGGTGTTCCTAGTATTTCCGTGGTGGCCTCTGCTGTAGGTGATGTCCGGGCTGAGCCCAGTGTGGGGCCCAGACAGAACCGCCCTGCTGTGTGCCCACTCCCCTCCCCCTGCCTGAACCAACCTGCCCCAGCCACAGGGTGTAAAGGAGGCCACAGCGGACAGGCTCTGCTCCACGAAGTTGTGCCAGCTGTAGAGCTGAGCCTGGGGTAAAACCAACAGCCAAGGCTTGTTGTGTTTTTGTCACTCTTCCTTCCTTCCTTCCTTCATTTCTTTTTTAAGTAGGCTCCGTGCCCAGCACAGAGCTCAATGCAGGGCTTCAACCCACAACCCTGGGAGCAAGACCTGAGCTGAGATCAAGAGTCCAATGCTTAACAGACTGAGCCACCCAGGCACCACTTTACTTTTTCTTTTGAAATAATTATGATCTATAACAATGATAACTTCTGGGCGCCTGGGTGGCTCAGTTGGTTAAGCGACTGCCTTTGGCTCAGGTCATGATCCTGGAGTCCCAGGATCGGGTCCCGCATCGGGCTCCCTGCTCGGTGGGGAGTCTGCTTCTCCCTCTGACCCTCCTCCCTCTCATGCTCTCTGTCTCTCATTCTCTCTCTCAAATAAATAAATAAAATCTTTTAAAAAAAATAATGATAACTTCTCAGGAAGTTGGAAAGATAATACAGTGTGAGGTCACACGTACCTTCTCCTAGCTTGCCCCAGGGGTTACATCTTCTGTAACTATAGGACAATATGGAAACCAGGACAGTAACATTGACACGATGTGTGTGTCCAGTTCTGTGTCCTTTATCACAGGTAACCAAGGCTGAGACCAAGATATAGACCTGTCCCTCACCTTAAAGATCCCCTCCTGCTTCCCCCTTACAGTCACACCCCCCATCCCTCACCCCGCCAAACTCTGATCTGTTCTCCATTTCTATAATTTTGTCACTTCAAAAACGTTATATAAATGGAATCATATTATTTGCATTTTCTGTTATGGCTTAAGTCTGCCGTTTTACTTGTTGTTTTGTTTGTAACCTGTGTTTTTTCTTTCAATTTTCTTTTTTCTGCCTTCCTGTGGGTTACTTGAACACATTTTAGAATTCCATTTTGGTTTATCTATAGTGTTTTTGAGTGTATCTGTTTGCATAGATTTGTAGTGGTCGCTCTAGGGATTACATTCTATATATGTCCTTCCCACAGCCTACTGGTTTTTACCAGTTTGAGTGATGTGTAGAGATCTTTCCTGTCTTTACAGCCCGTTCCCCTCCGCCATTTATAATGTAATTACTGAGATGCTCCCTCTAACTACTCTGAGACATGAGGCGCTGGAATAATTTTTGCTTCAACTATCCAATGTAATTCAGAAAGTTACAGAGAAGAAGTCCATTGTTCTTTCTTCCTTCCTGATGCTCCAAGAATCCTCCTTTTATCATTTTCTTTCTGTTTAGAGAGCTTCCTTCAGCCATTCTTTCACGGAAGGCCTGCTGGTGACACATTCTCATGCTTTTCCTTTATGTGAGAGTGTCTTGACTTCTTCTCATTCCTGAATGGTATTTTCACAAGCTATAGAGTTCATGGATGACAGTTCTCTTTCAGCCCTTAAAAATGTCCTTCCATGTCCTTCCAGCCTCCAGGGTTTCTGATGAGGAATCCTCCATATGCAAACTGTTTGGCCTCGACAGTAAGGCATTATTTCTCTGTTGCTGCTTTCAAGGATTGTTGTCTTCAGTTTTTGGAAGGTTGCTGATGATGGGCCTTGGAAGAAGCTTCTTTGGGTTTACACCATTTGGGGTTTGTTCAGTTTCTTGAATCTGTAGGTTTATGTCTTCTGCCAAATTTGGGAGATTATCAGCCTTTCTTTCTTTAACTATTTTTTTCAGTCTCCCCACCCCACCTCGTTGTCTCCTCTCCTTCTGGACTTTGATGGCACAAATGTGAGATCTTTTGTTATTTTGCACAGGTTCCTGAGGCTCTGAGCCCCACCCCAGTCTATTCTCTCTCTGTTTTTTGGACTGGGTAATTTCTGTTGTTTTATCTTCAAGTTCACTGATTCTTTCCTCTTTCCCTCCTGTTCTTCTGTGGAGCCATCTATTATCTCTTTTAATCCAATTATTGTATTTTTTTTTAAGAAACTATAAAATATCTATTTGGTTCTTTATAACTTTAATTTCAGTCCTTGTCAAATAAGTCCGGCCTCCACTGACCCTTTGGTGCTGGCATCTGTTGACTGTGTGTCTCAAGCAAGCTGAGAATTCCCTGGGACTTGCTATGATGGGTAACTTTTGATTGGGTCCTGTAATTTTGGGGTACTGTGTGCTGAGACCCTGGGTCATATCTCAATCTTCGGTTTCACAACTGGCCTCCTCTGGTCCCACACAGGTGGGCAAAGAGGGCACTGCCCTGTTACTGTTGGGTGTGTGTCAGGGAGGCCAGGTCCAGCGTCCCCCCTTCAGCCCAGGGTTCTTTAATGCAACAAGGAAATCTGGGCTGCTTCCCTGATCCCCAGGGGCCTGATTCTTGGGTTTGTGGGGTGCAAGGCCCCCTTGGCCCTATAGTGATGGTGGTAGGGATGGCTTTTCCAGAGGCCACAGCCCTGGAGAGAATCCTATGCTTGGGCTACTTGGCCATGAGCCCTCAGTGGGACAAGCACCCACTCTGGGCCTCCTGGGGTGGTGTGTGCTGTAGGATATGGATCACAAACTGAAGGCCTGCTGGCTGGGCTCTTCTTGCTGGTGGGTCTTGTTCACTCAATACTCGCCCAATAGTGTGTGTATGCTTTCCACAGAGCAGGTGCCCTCTAGGTCACTACCTGTTCCAACCCTCACCAGCTCCCAGACTCAGCCTGCTCACTGTTTATACCCATCACCTACTCTGCCCTCAAAGTCATCTAAAGCCAGAATGAGGCGATGCTGAACTCCTCCAGCGCTCTTGGGGCACGTCTGTAAAGTGGTGGGCAGGGGGCTCTGCCACTGTGCCTTCAGTGCAATGTAGTGTTTACAGTGACCTGGTTACATCCCCAAAGCCGGGGATGGGGGGAGGGCTGGTGACAGACCTGAGCTCAAACTGGTCACAGCTGTCACAGAGGGACAGGAAGCCTGAGGAGGACTCCAGTGTGTGTGTGTGTGTGTGGGGGGGGTGTTTCTTGGTGGCAGGGGGAGATTGAGCCATGGAAGATGAAAAGATGAAAGGTGCATGTAGGGACACTCTTGATCAAGGGCACAGCATGGGGAATGGCCTGAGGCATGAAGACCTCTTTGGAGCAAAATTATCAGCATGGCAACAATGCTAGGCACACACAGAGAAGCAGTTAGGGTCCTGAAGGCCTTGCCTGTCCCGCATCCAGGCTTGCTTATTTTGATAACTGCATGTGGATTTCCTAATGCCACCCCCAGCTCTGGAGGGGTCCCTAATACCAGGCTGCCAACTGCCACATTCTACCTCAAGGCCACAGGGACTGGTTCAAAGGGGCCACATGATGAGCTCATTTCACTGAGGCTCAATTCTGGAAATTTTCTTGGAACCATTGGGAAGAAAGTGCCTGGAGCTGCTGAGGCCACCACTCAGAAGGCCTGTGTGGGTGTGAACCAAGCTGGTAGCCAGCAGAACCCACACATGGGGAGAGAGTTCCAGGGTGCAATGGCCATGTTGTGCCTAAGACCCATACATGCTCAACTGATGCTCACCTGAGCCAATACATGTATGTCCCTTGGAGCTTAAGCCCAGTTGTGTGTCTGTCACCTGATACACAAAGCCTGACTGGTGAAGGCAGGGCAGGAGGAGTGTGGGCTGGTGAGCCCTAGGAGGCTACGGTTGGGTCCCAGCAGCCTTTTCTTCAGAGTGCCTATTCCTGGGCTGAGCCCCTCTCTTGTCTGGGGGGACCAAAGGCCTAGAGTGTGGGGATGGCTTTGTGCCCACCCCTCCCTTGGCATCATCTTGTCTCTGGTCTCTTGACAGCTCCCCACATCCACACTGGGCCCCCAATCCCCTCCTTCCAGTGCCCAGAGTAGGCTTCACAGAATAAATACAACAGCAGCTTCTGCTCACCCCGAGCCCACAGCAGCTGCCAGTGGGCCAAGCCCAATGGCACCCACCCACAGCAAGACGACCCACAGTGCTGCACGCTCAGGGCCAGAACAGGGTGGGTGCCCTCCAAATATCAAGGAACCCCCAGGGAGCACCTGCTGTGTGCCTGCCCCCAGCGTGTATGCATGTGTGCACAGACCACATGGGGTGGCGGTGGAGGTGTTCTGTGTGTGGATGGAATTCCCTGGAGGTTCTGAGCAGGGAAGGGTTCCTACCCTCTCTCCTCCCCCAGATCCCTCTGAGCCACAGCACAGAGAGCCAAGTGGGGAGGGGCCAGGTGGAAACTGGTGACCAAGGAGGGTCCCCATATGCTCAGGGCAGGTGGTGGCAGGCATGGGGGTGGTAAGAAATGAATGGGTTAGAAATATTTGGGGCACCTGGCTGGCTCAGTTGGTAGAGCATGTGACTCTTGATCTCAGGGTCATGAGTTCAAGTCCCATGTTGGATGTGGAGCCTACATTAAAAAAAATTGTAAAAAAAAAAAAATATATATATATATAGAGAGAGAGAGAGAGAGAGAAATATTTGGTTTCTGAGCTGGGTTGAGGGACAGGCAGGAGTCAGGGGGACTCAGGGCCAGGGATCAGTGGTCATACCCCAGGGGACTGGGGTGCCCAGGACCCGCTGTGCTCCCCCGGAGACTCCTCCTCACCCATCAGCAGGAGGGCCTGCCTCGGGGCGGAAAGCAAACCTACAAGCAAACTCATCCATTGAGTCTACTTTTGCACAAAGCTCTGAGTGGCCAACATGCAGAAGCGGCCCCTGGAAGTACTCCAGGGGTGGGAATGTTGGAAGGTACTGAAAGAGCCCCCTCACCAAACACCCCACATCAGAACCGTGTTCCTACAAATTGTTCCCCACTGTCCAACAACTCCCATGCCCTATTGAACTGCATCGGCACGCAGAAGCAAAACCCACAAAGGAAACCCAGAGAAGCAGAGCCCGAGCAGCCTGGCTGGCTCATTTCCCCCATGTGATGTGGGATGAAGAGCAGCGGCCACAGACCTGGGGGCAAATCCCAGCTCCGCCTCCCCTCCTCTCCTTCTGCATGGGGTCCAGGCCTTAGCTCAGGTCAAGGCGTAGGCAAGGGTGCCGCTGTGTCCGATGGGAGCCCCAGAATGTGGAACCCACTGCCCTGGGCTCATCCCAGCAACAGTTACTCGCCATTGTCTCTCCAACAAACTGCCCGTTGGGGTCCTCTCCCCGTGTTCCTGCTGGACTGTTGCCTTTTGCTTTATCGACTCTTGGGGGTTCCTTCTGTATCCTGGGTCCACAGCTTTCGTCAAGTATATGTATGTGTTGCAAATATCTTTTCCTAAGTCCTGGCTCGCCTTGCCATTTCCTCTTTTGTAACTTTTAATGAACAAAAATGACCAATTTTAAGGTAGTCACATTGATCCATATTTTCCTTTCTTTCTTTCTTTTCGATATCTTATTGAAGAAATCCTTCCCTTGCCCTGTCTATTGTCTTCTGAAAGTGTTTCAGTTTTCTTCATGACTCTGGGGCCTAGGGTCCACCTGGAATTGATGGTCCAGCATGATTCATGAGCATTACATAATCCGATTTCCATCTTGAACAGATCTTGCTGCCATTGTTTGGGGAGTAGACAGAAAGGTGACATGAGCAGGAACGGGGTGGAGTGGGATGAAAGGAAGTGGTGTGATCTGGAATAACATTTTGGAGAGAATCCACAGGGCTGAGGGAAGCAGGGGACATGGGGGAGGGGATGGAGTGTCCAAGAGAACACTGGGGTTGCTTGTTGGGTGACTGTGGGATGTGGTGTGGGGTGGGGGGTTGCCAGGTTAACCATGAGCTTGGCTGCCACCCATAGCCCAGTGGCCCTCTTGAGCTTCCCTGGAAACAGTTGGAGATAGGGGGCTGCTCCCCAAGGGAGAGGCCATGGATCCTGGGGACTATGGAGCAGAGTGAGAAGGGCCTTGAACAGTGCCTGCCCCAGTGGCCCTGGGGAGGACAAGTTGGCAAAAGAGCAGGCAGACAGGTGGGGATAGCCCTGAAGCCAGCAGGCAGAGAACAACACAAAGCAGGGATAGACGTTTTCTCAGGCCCTGTAGGGTGTGCACACTCAGGCCTCACTGCAGCTCTGCGGGGCGGGGTGGGAGGTCTTCTATATCCATGTCATGCAGGAAGAAAGTGAGGCTCTGAGAGCAGACAGGACTTGCTGTGTGTTAACTAGCCATGCCAGGATCCGCACCGAGGTCTGTGTGGCTCAGAAGTCCATGAGGAAGGAAGGCTCTCGGGTCTTGTTTGCCACCTACAAGCTGGGGAACCTGGGCAAGTCAGTTCACCTCTCCTGCCTCAGTTTACCCATCTGTAAAATGTAGCAGAGCCCGGTGTTGAGTCAGCACTACATTAGTGCTTGCTAAATAAAACAGTGAATAGGACCTTTGAAGAAGATGCTCTCCCCCATTTAGGGACACGCCAATTAAAGCCACAGTGGAAAACCAGTGCGTACCACCAGATAGGCAAATCTCAACAGTGACATTAGCAAGTGTGGATGAGGATGGCGGAGCTGCTAGGACCCACTCACACTACGGCTGGGAGTGCAAACTGGGGCCATCACTTGGGAAAATTGTTTTTCTGGTGTCTACCAAACTAAACATACACCTACTGGGTGACCCATCAACTCAGCCCTGGGTCTTAGTGTGCCGCCAAGAGCCTGCACAAGATGTCCATCACAGCTTGATGCACAGAGATCCACAAATGGGGCCCCGTGTCCATCAGCAGGAGGGGGAGGCACTACAAAGCAGAGTGAACAAACTGCCTATCAGCAGCACGGGCTGGCCTGGCCCTCACAGCGGGAGGATCGCTTTTCTAAAATGCCCCAAGACAAGCACAGCAAAAGCAGCATGCCATCTGGGGCACGCGCCTAACGGGTGGAACCCAAAGGAAAAGGAAGAAAAGATGAACTCAGGAACTAGGATAGGGGGCTGTGTGAGGGGAGGGAGGGGAGGGACGAGATGGGAGGGCCCCTTGGCCGGGTTTGAGCTCTTTGCTGCGTTCTCTTTCTCAGCCGTGTGCACCGAGGAGGTGTCCTCTTCTGCAGGGATGACGCAGGGTTCACACACAGCAAAGGCCCCTCGGTGGCTCTCCCGCTTTCGGGCTAAATCCCCCGCCGCTCCCCCGGCCACCGCCAGGCTTTCCCCGTCCTCTCGGTTCTGCGCTCTGCGCTCCTGCCGCCGCGCCTGCCCTCGGCCGGGGGCCTTCTGCGGGGCGGCCTTTCCCGGGCCCCCACCTCTGGGGGCTCTCGGAGCGCGCCGCCGCCGAACGCTGTGCGAGCACTGTCACGGGCGATCGCCCGCCGCCCCGCCGACTCTGGCCCCCGCACTGCCTGCCCGCCCGGCCGCGTTCGGGGGACAGCCGGATTGGCGTCCCGCCACGTCCCCACCTCGGGACCCGGGGCGACATGTTCCCGCGGCAGCGAACGCGCCGCAGGCGGGCTGTCGTGCGGCCCCGCCCGCAGGGAGCGCCGTTTTGCTCACTGCGAGGGTGCCCATCCCACCTAATAGATGCGGTGGCAGAAGGCCGAGGGTCCCGACCCACATCCCTACATGACCCGGGGCAAGGCGCGTTCCCTACTCGGGCCTCAGTTTACCCTTGTGTGAATGGAGGCTCTACTCCTAGGTCGGACACAAGGAAGGCGGGCCCATCCCTGGGGACTCGGGCTCAGGACAGCCCCGGAGCTTGGGGCTCCCCAGGGACGCTACGCCGCGGGCCCCGCGTAGAGCCATTAAGGCGGACGAGTATATCGCCGTTTGAAGGCGCGCGGTGGGCCCCGGCAGGCGCGCGGAGCGGGGCAGAGCGCCCTCTGGAGGCTGCCGGCAGC
>NC_058403.1:156401291-156486898 GCF_002201575.2 Neomonachus schauinslandi
TGGGGGGCGCGCCGGGGTGGGAGGTGCCTTCGGGCCGGAGCGGGGCGGCCTCCGGCCGGGGCGCGGGGCGTGCGGCCGAGCGGGCAGGGGGTGTGCGCGGGGGACTGCGGCGCGCGTGTCCGCGGGTCCGCGTGTCCCTGCGGCTCCAGCCCGGCGCCCGCGTGTGTCCGGGCGCGGCCGTGGCGCCGGCGCTGAGCTCGTCGTGTCCCCGCCCGGCCGGGATCGGACCGCGGCCCCAGGCCCCGCGCCGCCGGCCTCTCCCCGCCCGCACGGCCCGGCCCGGCCCGCCGAGCTCCGCGGGAAAGAGCTCCCGGCGGCGCGGCGGGGGGCGGGGGTCGCCGCTGCTCCCTCCTCAATGGCAGGAGAGAAAGTTTGCGGCGGCCCCAGAGGGAGGGCCCTTGGGGATGCCCAGGCCGAACCCCGGGGCTGGACCGCGGACTCCGACCTCCGGCCGCCGGCAGGGCCGGGCTGGGCTCGGCAGGCCCGGGCCGGGCTGCGCGGCTGCCTGGGCAGGGCCGCGGGAGCCGGAGGAGGTCGTGCGGGGCTGCATCCTCCGCTGGCCCTCAGGGCGCTGGGGTGGAAGTTGGAGCCGCTTCCTCGGGACCGACGCCCGCCCCCGCCCCCTCTGGCCCAGGGTGCCGGGAGATGGGCGCTGTGTCCGCCCCTGGCCCGCAGGGCCGCTCACCCGGGCTTGGGAGGGGGCGGTGCGGGTGCCGCCCGGGAGGCCGCCCCGCTCGATCGGGCCTCTTCAGCCTCCCCCTCTCAGGGCCTCTCCAGGGTCAGCCCGCTTCTCTCGGAGGCTTCGGATTGCTTCCCTGACAGTCCCGGGCCTGGTGTGCGGCGTAGCTGGGGGCGGCGGGGCTGATTTGGGGCTGCCTTGGGGAAGGGGAAGCGGGGCTCCGGGGAGGCCCCTGGCCGCTGTGAGATCTCAGGTGCAGCCCGGGAAAGGGGGGTGAAAGGGGCTCCAGTGGCTGCTTAGAGCTGAGAACTGGCCCTGGCTCATCTTTGGGGTGCTGGGGCCACGCCCCTTGAAAGAAAGGGGTGTGTGTATTGGGGGGGATGTGGACCGGGCCTCTGCTCCCTAAGCCAGGGCTTTAGCAGCTCACTGCTGCTCCACCTCTTCCATGCCGGGACCGGTTCTCTGGGGCTGTGGTGGGGGGTGAGGCTCAGTCTTTGCTCCTCGGGCCCTTGGGCAGCAAGCCCCAGGTCTTCTCCACTCCCTGCTGGTTTGGGGTGTGCAGCAGAGACCAGGTGCGGCACCAAGCAGCCAAGATTCTGCCCAGCCCTTGAGGAGCATCCAGTCTCATGCCAGAGGCAGATGAGAACACCAGTGATTCCCTTTCAGAGCCAGGCTGCAAATCAGCCTGGGAGGGTGGCTGGGGAGGCCCAGAAAGGGCGTTTCAGGCAGAGGGGACGGTATAGGCAGAGGTCTGGCAGTGTCTGTGCGGCTGAGGTGTGTGTTTGGGGTGGGGGACAAATGAGGTGCTGTGGACAAAGCAGGCAACCCTTTGCTGGGCTTCTGCACCCCCAGATTGTTGCCTCTATGTTCTGATCCCTCAGGAAGGTCCCCATGTCTAGAGCCGCTGGCCAGGAGGGAAGGCCCGAGTGGTGGGCACTTTTTCTGAGTAAGACTCCACTGCTTCCAGATCCTGGTCTCATAGGACTTGTCTGGTGGGAGAGCAGGATGGCTTGGGACCATTTCTTCCTAGGGCCTGTGTTGGGGGGGAGGTGGGTGACAGTGCAGCTCTCTGCCCTGGTTGCTAATGGGGTACCTCTGGGCAGGATGGCTGTCCCATCCTGTCCCCCCGTCCCCCCAAGCCCCAACCTGCCCAAGTCCCAGAATGATCCAGAGTGCGAAGGCGTGGAGACTGGGGCTCTTCCTCTGTGAAGAGGGCTCTGAGGGTCTTTGTTTCTGAGGATAAGGAGTGGTGGTGGCTGCCGGGCCCTGGAGAAGGAAAGGCGATGTTGCTCTCTCTACGCTCTGCTGGGCGGTCAAGCCCATCCCGTCCAGGAGTGGAGCCGGCTGTGCTGTGGCCCCATCTGCCTCTGTCCTGGCCTCTCTGTCCCTGGCTAACCCCTAGTTGGCACACCCAACACCAGTTTAGCTTCTCCCTTCCCAGTCTGGTTCAGATTGGGCCCCCCGGTACAGCCCACTGCCCATGCCAGGAAGCTGCAGTCATTCTCACTGCCCCTCTGCATGGTCCAGCAGGTTCCAGTCCCTGGCTTGGGCCCTTGCTTCTCTCCTCCTCCCCACCAGCTCCCAGTGTGCCTGGTTCTCTTAGAACAGGTGGAAAGGCCCCCTAGAGGAGCCTCCCCAGACCACAGTGGCCAGTTCTGCTCTCCTCCCAGATGTCCTCCCAGCATCTGTCAGTGCTCCTGTCCCCCAACCCAGCGTGGTCCTCCCCAGCACCCAGGCCTGGCTTTGGCACAAATGCATTTTTTCCGGGGCAGGCCGGACATCTGTGGACCATGAGCCCCAGCCAGTCAGCTGGCCATCTATGTTTCTGTAGGAGTGTGGGATTTCATCCTGTCCTGCTCGGTGACCTTGGGTCTGTCTAAGCCCTGGGCTCCATAATTCTAAGATAGGGGAAGTGACTGAAACGTCTTCACTGGCCTTTGTGAGATGGTGGGCATGAGGGACCCAGCCCTGGACTTGGGATCTCCCCTTCCCTGGCTGGCCATCCCGCTCGCCGTGGCCAGCCCCTTGCCAGCAGCCACTGTTGGGGGAGAGAGGGAGTGGGCCCAGGGCCAGCCTGGAGTTTGGACAGTGGCTTCTCCAGCCGGGTCTCTCCTGTTTAATATAAAAAGTACGGCCCATAATTGCATTAAGACGTGTATAATTATCCCGGAGGAGGGGAGAGCCCAGCCCCTGGTAATTGCAGGCCTGCTTTGAACTGATAAACGGTGAGTGATTCATGTTTTCTTTGGAGTTCACATGCACTCAGCTTTCAGCCCAGGCCCTGCTGACACTGTGAGGAGCCTGTTCTCTGGCTCCTGAGCTGGGGACAGGGATGGGGGGAGGGGCTGGGGACTCCTCTCCTGGCTGCCAGCATAGGTGGCTTGTGGCTCTTGGGGTGGTGTCTGGGCGGAGATCCTCAAGGAGAGGCAGATGACAGCCAGCCGGGAGGGTCCTGCAGGGCAGCACAACCGGGTCCTCTTGCTGTGGGATCCTAGCTGAAGCTCCTTGCTTCCATGAGCCTCAGTGTCCCCACCTGAGCGGTGGGTGTGGGCCTTCACTCGGCAGAGGGTGGGTGGAGAGTGAGACAAGGTGACGGAGCAGGCCTTGCTCTGCCCAGGATCTATTCATTTACTCCTTTATTCACAAGTATTGGGCCCTGGAGTCGGCTTAGGGAGAATGCAGAGAGCCAGGCCCTGCTTCTGTGGAACTGCCATTCTTGTGGGGAGAGCACAAGTTTGGGAACAATAAGTAACAAAGCCATTTGCAAGTCCTGTGCCCCAAATTAAAACGGAGTAAGTAGCTGAGAGGAAGAGACTGCCAGCTTCAGCTGGCAGGTCAGGGCAGGCAGCCGAGACCTGAGCAGGGGTGTGGGCAGGGAAGGGAAGAGCATCCCAGTAGAGGGAACAGCATGGCCAAAGGCCTGGCCGAGGGCAGAGGAGCCCTGTGCTACAGGGGCAGACATGGGAGCCCAGAGACCCGTGGGCCCTGTCTGGCAGCCTGTTGCCCTGTGGCCAGCTCCCAGCCTGGACTTGGCAGAAGGCACCTGTCTTGTGGGCCTCCGCCTCCCCCACCTGTAAAATGGGGCTGCCAGTCTATGTAAGGGACACTGGGAGCAGAGAGCGTGCGCAGCCCTGGCTGGCGCCGGCCTGCGTCCCGATCCAGCATGGCTGTGGTCGGTCTCCAGCCCGGGGTGGGGCGAGGCCTCAGCATCTGGCAGCGCCAGGGCAGGGCCACTCCTGACACCAAGAGGGTACTCCTGCTGATGGCACCTTGTGGGCTTTTGGGCATGAGAGAGGAGCTCTTGTCATTCTCGTTTTATAGACGCAGAAACCAAGGCTGGGAAAGAGGAGTGACTTCCATCAGGGCCACCTGGCTACAGAGCCTCGATATAACCGAGCATCTGACTGCCCGCTGCTGGGCTGGGAGGAGACGAGACTTTTCCAGAGGAAGGGGGGATCCATGGCAGGATTTGGGGGCCGGTGACCTTGTGTGCGGTTCAGAAAAGTGGCCCAGGCTACTCTGTGGGCATGGTGGGTGAGGCCAGGTGCTGTGGTTGTCCAGGTGGGAGAGGGGTAGGCAGTTCGGGGGAGACTTAGTGGGGGACGCTGCCCTTAGTGGAGAGTGTGACCCGGGAGGTACAGGTGGGGATGCCGGGAGCCTGGTGTGGTGGTAAAAGATGCTGGGGGCCGATCTGACAGGAGGGGAGGAGCCGCAGGCAGGTAGAAGACAGCCTCTGGGCTTTTCAGACTGGGGAGAGAGAACCACTGCTGGGGGCGCAGGTTTCAGGGAGCCCCCCCCAGAGGGCTTCCTGTTTCCTCTGAGTTGGGGTGAGGGTGTGGAAGGGGAGCTGAGAGGCAGGCAGGAGGAGCCTGGGAGGGGGCAGTGCTGCACCGACAGCATGGGGGACCTGGTTGGCTGGGGGTGGGGATAGTGGGTGGGAGGTGTACAAGGCTTGGCTTCTGGATCATTCTTTGGAATACAGGGCTCAAGGTCCAGAAAGGGGCTGGGCCAGGATCAGCCAGCAAGTGGCCCCAGAGCCAAGATGAGCCAGACTGCCTCCCGGCCCCTCTGAGAATTGCTGCCTGTGTGGTGATGGGTCCGAGAATCTTCATCTGCTGGTGGGGTGGGAGGAGGGGGTTTGCCTATGAGTAGGGCCCTGCAAGGGAGCACGTGTGCCCAGAGCCTTGGGCAGAGAGGTGGTCACTTACCCTAGGAGCTTGGAGCTGGGGGAGGGGGTTTGTTCCCTAGGCATGGGGAGGCTCTGAGTCAGGAGGTTACAGCCTCCAGACTGGGGTGTTAGCTGGGCTCCCAGTCTGGACCCTGGACCTTCATCACCTGCCTCCCTGTTCCTGGGTCCATTTCTCTCCTCTGCCTAGGAATGGCAGGCCCAGGCATTGTTGGCCGTCCCGTGCTGCCCATGGTGCTCACAGGCTTGGTCTTGGTGACCCCTGGTGTTCCTCTCCCTGCTTGCAGGTCCTCAGTTTGGGGAGGGGGTCCTCTGTCCACCTCGGGCTTCTCCTGGCAGTTAAGCCGTGCCCCTGGAGGTGGAACATGGGCTGTCCCAGCACCGGCTGGGCAGCACGCAGAGCTCGTGAGATGGCCATGTGCACTTGGGTGCGTGTGTGTGCCCTCCCATGCCCAGGGGCTGTACCCACACACACCCCCCCTCTCCCGCCCGTTCTCCTCCGCAGGGCTGAGGCTCCCGGCCCCATGATGCACGCCTCTGCAGGACCCGAGCGCCTCGGCCTGAGGCCCCGGCCCGCCATGCCACTGCCACGCCCGAGCCCGCGGGTGCTCCCGGGGCTGCTGCTGCTGCTGCTGCTGCTTCTGGGGGGTGCGGCAGGGGCACCCCGGGCGGGTGGGGGGCCGCAGCCTGCCTTCCGCACCTTCTCAGCCAGCGACTGGGGCCTGACCCACCTGGTGGTGCACGAGCAGACCGGCGAGGTGTACGTGGGCGCGGTGAACCGCATCTACAAGCTGTCAGGGAACCTGACGCTGCTGCGGGCCCACGTGACGGGGCCCGTGGAGGACAACGAGAAGTGCTACCCGCCCCCCAGCGTGCAGTCGTGCCCGCACGGCCTGGGCAGCACCGACAATGTCAACAAGCTGCTGCTCCTGGACTACGCCGCCAACCGCCTGCTGGCCTGTGGCAGCGCCTCCCAGGGCATCTGCCAGTTCCTGCGGCTGGACGACCTCTTCAAGCTGGGCGAGCCGCACCACCGCAAGGAGCACTACCTGTCCAGTGTGCGCGAGGCAGGCAGCATGGCCGGTGTGCTGATTGCCGGGCCGCCGGGCCAGGGCCAGGCCAAGCTCTTCGTGGGCACGCCCATCGACGGCAAGTCTGAGTACTTCCCCACGCTGTCCAGCCGCCGGCTCATGGCCAACGAGGAGGACGCCGACATGTTCGGCTTCGTGTACCAGGACGAGTTCGTGTCGTCACAGCTCAAGATCCCCTCGGACACGCTGTCCAAGTTCCCGGCATTCGACATCTACTACGTGTACAGCTTCCGCAGCGAGCAGTTCGTCTACTACCTCACCCTGCAGCTGGACACGCAGCTCACCTCACCCGACGCCGCCGGCGAGCACTTCTTCACTTCCAAGATTGTACGGCTGTGCGTGGATGATCCCAAGTTCTACTCCTATGTCGAGTTCCCCATCGGCTGCGAGCAGGCGGGTGTGGAGTACCGCCTGGTGCAGGACGCCTACCTGAGCCGGCCCGGCCGTGCCCTGGCCCGCCAGCTGGGCCTGGCAGAGGACGAGGACGTGCTGTTCACCGTGTTCGCGCAGGGCCAGAAGAACCGCGTGAAGCCCCCCAAGGAGTCCGTGCTGTGCCTGTTCACGCTCAGGGCCATCAAGGAGAAGATCAAGGAACGCATCCAGTCCTGCTACCGTGGTGAGGGCAAGCTCTCGCTGCCCTGGCTGCTCAACAAGGAGCTGGGCTGCATCAACTCGGTGAGTAGGTGCCGTGTGGGCGCTGCTCCGGCCCCCCCCCGCCCCGTGCTCAACACCCTGCGGCGCTCGCCCTGTACCTGGGGCCACCACTGGGCGCCTCCCAGAGGGTTAGGGCTGCTCCTGGGGTGTTGGTCTGGAAGCCTGTGCCCATGCCCGCAGCCGTCCCGCTTCTTTGAAGACGGTGACGGGCCCGTGTCCAGCAGTCCATGAGCCCCTGTAGGCAGTGGGCCTGGCACCGTACCAAGCGCTCACCGCCTTGTCTTGTCTCCTTCTTACGGAGAGCTCACGGAGGCTCAGTGAGGTGAGGTGATTTGCCCAGCATCACATAGCCAGTAAGAGGCAGAGCTGGGCCAGACGGGGAGCGTGGGGCCCAGACCCGTCTCCCCACTTAGTCCATTGTCGAGAAGCCCTGCTCATCCTTGCCCTGGGCGCCGGGCCGTGCACTTGCTCTCTGGGCCTGTGGCCTCAGCTGGTACCAGATGATGGCACCAGCCCTGACACCAGGGCAGCCTGAGGGCCTGGGTGCTGGGTGGCCAACAGCCACAGCTCTTGTCTCTAGGCCCGGAAGAAGCCAGCCTGGGGTCAGCTGCTTTTTGGGGAGCATCTTATGTATGCCCCCAAGCAGTAGGATCTGTTGTTTTTCTGAGGAAGACTACAGGCTCAGAGAGGGTAAAGGACTTGTTCAGGGGCACCTTGAGGTGACCTGCCCAGGTGGGAGCCAGGCTTCGACCCCTCTGCTCTTGCTGCCCAGGACTACCTGGTTGGCCCAGGGAAAGCTTGGCCCGTCTGGCCTCAGTTGTCCCAGCTGTATCCTGGGAGTGACACTGGTTTGTCTTCAGGGCAGGGGGGCAGGGCAAGGGTCCCTTCACTCCTTCTCTGTCATGTCTACCGCTGGGTGGGGTGGGGCACCCATCAGGATGGGGCCGTCCTCTACTGTGAGGCCCGGGTGTGCCAGGCCGATGCGTTGTCCACCCTCCCCTGGCCTCTCAGGGAAGGCATATGATCTCTGCTGTACAGCTGGAGAAACTGAGGCCTGGAAGGACAGCCCCTCCGAGGTCACACTGGATGCTCTGCATGCTCCGTGTGCATGGCTGCGGTCATTCCCTCCCCCTGGCTGGGTCCCAGTTACTGGGGCCACTCGGGGACCCTCAGCCCTGCTGCATCTCGGCGTTCTTTGCTCCGTCTACATTAGTGATCTCTTCCCTGCAAACCTCACGCCCTGAGCCTGCTTCACGGGAGCTAGCTGGCCCCTTTTCCCCCGGAACCTGCCCTCCTCCATCCAGGCCCTTTCTCCCTTCTCTGGAACCTTACGTATTGATTGCGTCTTGTCCCTTCAGTTACCACTTCATAGCCGGCCCCTGCCTTTGCCTTTTAGGTGTGACCCCTGTTTCCTGTTTCGAATGAGCCCTCCCTGTACCCACAGCCCTCCGGTGGTTGGCCCCCTCCCTGTGCAGCCATCGTCCATGCTGTGGGCCTGGTCCGCAAGGTGGCTGCTCTCCTTCCTTAGTCTCCCCTAGGCTGCTTCCTTTCTGGTTCTCCCCCTCCCACCCACAGGTTGGGTGGGGGGCCCTTGCCCAGTGGCTATGTGGGGGATGCCTCCCCCCGCTCTGGGCATGTGCACTGGGCCTCAGGGCCCTTGCAAGCGTTGGCTTCTCTGTCGAATGGGTCCAGGAATCCTCGATCCCCGACATTTGTCGGGGCCATGCTGGAGCCCAGCCCCTCTGAGGACCCTCTGTGAACCCCTGCCCCCTCCATGCCCACCCCCCAGTTAGCCAGGGCCACTGGCCGACCTGGCTGCAAGGCCTCCCGCCCGCAGGCAGAAGGCTCCCGGGGCTGGGCGCAGGGGCCCAGAGGCTCACCCTCTCCCTTCCCGCAGCCACTGCAGATCGACGACGATTTCTGTGGGCAGGACTTCAACCAGCCTCTGGGGGGCACGGTCACGATTGAGGGCACGCCCCTGTTCGTGGACAAGGATGATGGCCTGACGGCTGTGGCTGCCTACGACTACCGGGGCCGCACCGTGGTGTTCGCCGGCACGCGCAGCGGCCGCATCCGCAAGGTCAGGCCCTGGGGCTGGGCGGATGGGGTGGGCGGAGCCCGGGGCGGACAGCATTGCCCGGAGACTGGGAGGCCCGGGTCCAGTGCCAGGCCTGGCCACCGCGAGGGGCCTCAGCAGGCCCCCACTCCCCTGGGCCTCCCTGTCCGTGCCCCTTCTCTGGGGCTGCCTCGGTGTTTGGCAGGTGTAAAGGCCCTGGCAGGGTGTCCGCGGCTCCGGGGCTGGGTCAGGGACCTAAGGGGTCTGGTCACCCTACCATCCCCAGGGGCCCTGGAGATGCTGCCGCTCATCTCTGAGGGCGTACAGTGACCTCCTGGGCAGGCTGCGCGGGGGTGGGGACAGGGCACGCCTGTGCGGCCCCCATCCCCTCCGGGGGATCCAGTGTCTGCTGAGGCAGCACTCTGCCCTGGCGAGAGGCCCCCGCTCTGCACAGAGACAGCAAGGCCAAGGGCAGGGCAAGGGTAGCACCCCCACCCCCACCTGCCACTGGCGGCTGCAAGGGGAGCACTGTGGCTCCAAAGACGTGAGGGCTCCTCAGGGTGAGAGGTGGGGTACTGTGGGGGCAGGGCCCGCGTGGTGGCTGCCTTCCGTCCCTCAACTAGCAAGCATTGAGCCGCACAGGGCTGCCAGGGAGCAGCCACGGGAGGACTTCCCGGAGGGGGCCCTGAGGGCAGCTGCCTGTGGCTCAGTCCCAACTTGGTGGGTGGGTGGGACCAGACCAGGGTAGGGCTGGCCTGTTGGGAAGGAAGTTCCTGGGGTGACCGTGGGACAGGGGTGCCTGGGAGCCCCAGAGCCAGGCCAGGGGCGGGGCCTGGTAGATGAAATAACAGCTGTCCCCAGGCCGGGTGCTGACACAGCTCCCCGCCCAGTGTGTACCCGTGGGTGGGGGCTGGGCCCGGGGCCAGCAAGGGCCTTGCCTGCTCTCAGCTTCTGTGCTGGGTTCTGCGGGAGGGGGGTCTCCCTGTCTTTGCAGTGGTGGGTGCCCTGGCAATCATGTCTCACTGTTCCCTGGTTCTGTGACCACCTCAGCTTTCCCATCTGTGAAGTGAACCCGGATGTGTGGGCTGTAGGCTGGGGTGGTCCACATGCTAACTGAAGGTCATCCCAGGATGGGGCACCCTGGGGTGCTGTGGGGTTCTGTCCAACTCAGGCACTCTGCTGGCCAGTGGGGGTGGGCAAGCCCCCGTGCCCTGAGCTGGTCCTCTGGTGTGGCCCACCTTTCCTTACCTTAGTGTGAGGGGTACTGTTGGCAGCCCGGGCGTAGGCTCTTTCCTTTCCCAGGGGTGGGCTCTCCACCCCAAGGGAGGGTACTTGGGGCTGGGAGAGCCGGGGAGAAGAACCACAGAACCCCCTGGGGAGGGGCTTATGTCAAATGGGGTGGGCCTGCCAGGGGCCAGAGCCTCCCCTGGGGCAGGGCTGCAGGGTGAAGGCTGCTTGGAGACACTCCGCAGGGCACCCCAGGGCCTGTTGCCCAGCAGGAGCCTGGGCTCCTGGGGCTGGGAGTGGCCCATTTGAAGGCTGGTGGGCTGGCAGGCAGCTGCTAAGGCGCTGTCTGTGCCCACAGGCCACCCTGTGAGGTTGGGAGAACGGGTTAGTCCAGCCCTGCCTCCCCCGCTGCCTCCCTGGCTCCAGCCTCACCCCCCTGCCCCAGGGCCACGGTCCGGGTGGGAGCTCTGTAAGTCTAGCTCGTCCTGCTCTCCTCCATCTCTGCCCTAGTCCCACAGAGGGGAAACAGAGGCCCGTTGTGTGGAGTGGGAGCTGGGCTTAGGCCCATCTGTAGGGAAACCTCTGCTTGTCCCTCCCCCACCGGCCCCTGCACCTACCTCCCAGAACCGCATCCTAGGCACTGGCTCCTTCCACCCCTGGACCCGTCTGGGCTGGGCACTGCAAGTGAATGGGTTGTGCCTTTCTGGGGCATGTGGGGGTGAGCCATGCTCAGGAGCTGCTGGCCTGGTGGTGGGAGTGCCCCCTCATTGGGGAATTAGATTTATATTAGTTTTGAGGCTTTTCCATAGAGGCGGGCCTCGTCCCCTGGACCGGTCACCTGCATCCACCTGCTCAAGGCGGGGGCACGGTTTCAGGAAGCTGTCACGTGGCTGTTCATGTTCTATGGCCAGTTGTTCGCACCCTAATCCCGTGCAAGTGGCTGAGATCAGGTGTGGTCTCAGCTCTCCCCGTCGCCAGCTCTGTGGTCCTGGAGCTGGCTGTCTAGCCTCTCTGAGCCTGTTTCCCCAAGCATAGTACGAAGAAGGATGAGAGGATGCGCCAGGAGGGCCCAGAGCCTGACGTGCACTTGGTCCCATTCAGGAGTGCAGTTAGCTCTCTGTTGTCGTCGTGCTTCTCCGAGTCCTCACAACAACTCTGTTGTCCATTTGACAGATGGGGAAACTGAGGCACATAATGGCAGCAGCATGTGCCCAGGCTTACTGGCTCCAGGGTCCTCACTTATAACTGCAGGCTCCCTCCTTGTCCTGTGGGTCCCTGGAGGGAGAGAAACAGGACTCCTATTTCAGTGTCCTTTCTCCGAGGAAGCCCGGAGTCCAGGAGCTCCTCACTGCCCACGCCTGCCCTGAGCTGCTAGCTTTCGGGGGTGTTTCTTCCCACTGCCCAGCACATCAGCTCCGACCAGGCCTGGCACATCCAGCTCCCACGGGTAGCACAGCTTTCCTGTTCTCTCTGCCTGCCCATTTCCTAAGGACCCGTGGCGCCCTTGAACCCCACGTCACACCCTGGGGTCTGCAGTTGGAGGTCTGAAGCAGCGTAAGGGCTGGGGGCAGGGGTTTCAGTCCCACTCTGCTCGCCCCACCTCCATAACCTCCCCCAGCCCCCACACTAGGCCTCTAGCCTTGACCCACTGTGCAGGACGCCTGCTCCCTGCTGTGCATGGGGCCCAGCCTACAGCAGAATGTCCTCTCCTGCCTCATCCTCACCCTCCCCATGTGTCATCCTGACCCAGGCTGAGGGTGGGAGCAGCTCTGGCCCAGCCCAGTCCAGCACTGTGTTCCTTTGCTGCCTCTCATTCTCTATCCTGGTCACGTGCTGGGTTCTGGGCCCTGGGGACCCCTGCCCACTGCTTACCCAGGGGCAGGCCTGCTGTGCTGACAGGCCCCCATCTTCCCCAGGCCTGGTTTTTCTTGAGCTTTAAGAAGTAACTGGTGAGCTCTAGGGACCCGGCTGGCCCTCTGCCAGGCCCCACCGAGAAAACGAGAATGTTGTTGTGTAAAGTTGTAGCCGATTAATTTAAAAATTACCTGCCAACTCCAGCTGTTCAGGGCTGGCTGGGGGTGCTCCCCGACTCCCCTGGCCTTCCCTAGAGGCCCTGCCCGCCACCTGCCGCCCTCTCTGCCAACAGAGGCAGCCCATCCTCCTGGGCTGACCGCCCCCCAGAGCCCCAGTCCTGCATGTACCACCCTCCCCCCACCCCAAGTGGCCACCAGGGATCCCTGGACCCTAGCAGGAGTTCCCACGGGTGGCCCCTGGTTTGAGCTCTTTTGAGTCACCTCAGATATTCACAGTGGGTGTGGAGAGGACCTGTCCTGGACTCCTGCCAGTGGGTGCCCTCCCTGCCCCACCCCAGCCTGGAGGCCTTCTTGGACTCTCCCTTTCTGCAAAGCAGAGGTGGGGACAGTCCCTGCCCTCTGGGCCTGGTGAGGGACACCCCAGGCCAGCTTGGCCCTGGTACTGTGCCTGCTACAGGGCTCAGGGCTAGGCTGAGCAACACAGCCCTGTCTCTCTGGTGGCTGTGCCAGGGGGAAAGCGGGCCCCGTCTGCCTCAGCATCCGGTTTTTCAAGAGAATCTGGAAATCCATATTTTGTGTGAGATCTCTTACTGTTAAGCATTGGCAGCTAATGATACATTTTTAGAAAGCATTATGGGCCAACCCAAGGTTGCTGTGGGCTACCAGTTTATGACCATGGGGATCTGGGCTGTGGCATCACTGGCTTGCAGGATGCTGGGCCTTGGGGTAGGACCCAAGGGACAGCTGCCTAGCTGGGCTCTGGGGCTGGGCTGGGCTGTTTGGGAGTGTGGCTAGCAGGGAGGCCTGCCGTGGTGAAGCTCCTTCCTGGGGGGGGCCTTGGTTTTCATCCCTCCACATTGGGTGGACTGTGCCTCCTGGGGGCTGTTGGGAGGCCCAAGGGAGGTTGACATTCCTTCCTGCGTAGTGATCCTTGTATGGAGGAGAAACAGGGCTGTGGCCGCGACATCTGTGCCCTGGCGCTGGGGCCTGGCCGGGCCATTGTCCCTGTGTACTCAGGCCTTGGCTGTGTCTGGGCCCTCGGAGCTACCTGCTCTTACCTGACCCTCTGGCATCCCAGCTGTGCTGGTGGTGGCTGAGCACATGCTGGGTGCTGCTCTGGGCCTGGGCTGCCAGGGACAGGGAGAGCTCTTACTCTCCTTTGGCCCTCACGGCTCTAGAAGCTTCCCTTTGGACGATTTTCCCATTCCCCCCAGCACTCCCATTCCTCATAGGATGTCGAAATTCAGAGACCGGTAGTGTTTCCAAGACCTGTTGAGAGCGGCTGGTGGCCTCTTCTCAGGGTCCCTGCACCAGGGCCTCGTTGTCCTGGGCGAAAGTCTGCTCCATGCATCCAGCAGGGGTCCCTGCTCCGCGAGCCCAGGTCTGTGCAGGAGGTGGGCTGGGGAGCCCCTGTGGGGCTGGGGCAGGACAGGGGCCTTGAGAGAGATGCTGGGCAGGACCAGGCCCCTAGCCCCCCAACCCCTGAGCCAAGGAGTGTCACCACCTCCCATTTTACTGCCCATGGCCCCATGGATTTGCATCTTGTGTATGTGTCAGGGGGAGGGGGGATGCCCTTGACTCCTTGTGACCTCTCTAGAGACCCGCAGAGGCTCCAAGGGGCAGCCTGCACCATGGGTGGCTGTGCGCCTGCAGACGTTCTCGTCACGCTGAGCCGTGGGCCCTGAGCACGGCAGGGGTGGGGGCAGCGGGGTCCCCAGCATCCTGCACGCAGCTGGTGTATGACCGACGTCCATTCTGAAATAGGCCGTGCCCACAGGACACTACACAGCTGTGGCTGTGCAGCTCGGGGCCTGTCACATAGCGTGCAGCAGGCCCCCTGGCCCCTGGGAGGCCCCCCTCCCCTAAGGATCACTTCAGTGGGTGACGTCCATCTCAAGGGCTGTTTTGCCGGGTGGGGTCCTTTCGTGGGGCATGCAGCATGTCGTCTGTGTCTTTCTTTCTCATTGCTATTTGTGAGGCTCGGCCCTGCGGCAGTGGGCAGCTGGTCATGACGACGGTGTGTGTCACAGACATGCATGCGTGGCGTCCTTCCGCTGTGGGCAGGCACGGCTGTGCTTCCCGCGGGTCTGTGGTGGGCGGGGCTGCCACGCACGTGCTGTGCACACTTCCGGTGCACGCAGGGCTGCGTTTCTGCTCGCTTTGTCCCTGGGAGGGGGGCGGCTGGGCCCCTCTGACCTCTCTGTCCTGTATCTCGAGGGCTGCCTGTGTTGCCATCTCCAGGATCGAGTGTGGTCGTACCTGGCAGAGTGGTTGATCCGCATCCGGCCGTGTTTATGGCAGGCTACTGGGTGCTGGTGGGGTTCCGACCCCGAGAGAGTTGTTGGTGGAGAGCGGAGGGGTCCGTGCTGCCTGCTTCCTGTGTATCTTAGTTGCCGTGCCTGAGGGGCCCCGTGGGTGCACTACCCCTGCCTGCCAAGGACGTGGTCCCTGGACTGTGGGTGGTATCGCGTGGTGTCTCAGGGATGTCCGGGTGTCCCACAGAGGACTTGTTACACTTTTTCTGGTTCTCCTGGGCACGGCTGGCCGTGGTAGGTGGTGCCAGAAGGGCACAGGGACATCTCATTCCCCCACGGGTCTGTCTGTTGACATCCCAGCCCTTTCCCCCAGAGCCATGCCACATGAGCATTGCTTCTTTGCATCCGATGGCAGCCGGCGGTGGCCCGGAGGCAGGCATGGCGGGTCCCGCCTCCCTGCGGGGTCTGGCTCATCAGGCCTTAGCCCGAGCAGGGGCACCTAGGCAACTTGAACAAGAATGACGCTGTCAGGTGCAGGCTGGCAGTGGGCCGCCCTGTGCCCAGTCCCGTGTATGCCTAGGTTTGGGGGTGGCCTCCTGAGGGCCCAAGATTATTGTCCGCAATGCATAGTTCCCTCCCCATGGGCAGACAGGACCCCGACCTCCAGGACCCGCCCTCTCGGGGGTCAGGGTGTGAGAGCTCCTGGCATCACAGCAAGATAGGTACAGAGACTAGAACAGTCTGCCAGGAAGGGCTTTGTGGAAGGAAGGAACAGCAGGGCCAAAGCTCAGAGGCGCTCTCGTGCTTGCTGAAGTAGCAGAAGCTGCCTGTACTGCCCTGACCACCTCTTATCCTGCGGTGGACACGCCTGTGGTGGACTGTTCACTGGTGACCCTGTGGTGTTCAGCATTGTGGGGGCAGGGACCTGGCCTGCAGGATTCTGGGAGAAGCTTCAGAGGTCTGGCCTGGCTAGGGGCAGGGAGCCAGAGGACTGTGGTGGCTTCAGGAAAGTCAAAGGGGCTTACATCTACCCGCTCACTTTGGGGGACCGAGCGGGTGGGAGTCGCATGGCTGACGTGGGTCATGGATGCGAAGGTGGGCAGTGGATGCTTCTTGGGTTTGAGACAAGGGCATCAGCTGGATGGTCACTGCTGCCTGCCACAGGGTCTGGCCCGGGGCTTGTTAAGTCTCAGGCTGTAGTGGGCTCTCTGGCCACGTCCCCGCTGAGGACAGTCCCGGTCAGAGACGTGTGAGGGAAGGCTGTGCGATCTGTGTTGCCTTGTGCCCAGCTTTGTGTGGCCTTCACGGCAGTGAGGCAGATCCGCCCTCCATGCCCAGCTCGCCATGGCAACATCTAGCCTTGGGGGCCCAGTTTCCAAGCAGCTTCCAAACAGTCTTCCCTCTCCTACTATTGGAACTCTGAGCTTCTGAACTCTCACACAGCCCTGTGACATGGATTTCTATTGGCAGAGGGGGAGACCGAAGGTCAAGGAGGACCATTGTTTATGTTGGTTGGTGTCTGCTTTTCTCTGTGTTGAGGGCTAGGCTTGGAAAAGACAAGATTCCTGGGTCCCTCCCCCCAATCTCGCCAGGTGTGTTTGGCCCAATTACAGCCATTGGGCCTCCTGCAAATTATGTTTTAATTACCCAAGTACTGCCAAGAGGAAATTGTTAATTGCTTTTCCAGTATCAAATTCCTCCTGGCCTTTCTGAGAACGGTCCCAGGAAGGGTCCTGGAACCTGCCCCCAGCCAGAGGAGGGGGAAATCCTGTGGCAGCTTGTGAGGGGGTGAGGAGGGACCCAGGAGCTGGGTTCACCAGGGCCTCAGCCACAGGCCCCTGACCGGGAAGGAGAGGAGAGGATGGGCTCCTTCAAGGAGAGAGTGAAAGAGGCTCCTGCCCCTCACGCAGCTCCTCCCTTTGCTGCCTAGGGGGCTGGGAACAGGCTTGGCAGCTGTCCGTACTGGAGGAGGGAGACCCCCCCCTGGGGTCCCAGCCCCGTAGCTGGCTTCAGCCTCTTGCACCACTTCAGGTCCTGTCCTCCTGCTGTCAGTGAACCCCCATTCCACAGATAGGGACATGAGAGCTGTTATCTTGGGGTGCGCAGTGGAGGGAACTCTCTCCCCACCCTGGCCAGGGCCAAGCTGGGCAGCCCCCTGCCTCTGGGCGGCTAGGGCGCGTGCCGGCCTTGGCAAGCAGCCTGCATGGCCCAGACATCCTCCCGGTGCCCCTGCCCGCCCTCAGCCCAGAGAATGGGCTCTTTGTTGGCTCTGGGCTGGATGGACAGCTGACCTGGCCGGGCCGCAGCAGTTGGCGAGAGCCACGCGGTGATGGGTGCGGGGGCAGCCGGCTGGGTGCCTCCCCTTGGCCCTGCACAGGCCTCTCTTTGCAGGACCCCCGCCCCGTGTGTCCTGGGCCCCCGGGACCTGCAGGCCTGGGGTGAAGGGATGAACCTGCTCCCTGGCCTATCTGTGGGAAGGGGCAGGTGGTGCCTCATGGTGGTGGTAGGTGTGTGGACCACAGTGTTTGGGCCCTGGCACCAAGAGTTTGCTGGGGGCGCTGACAGCTCAGAATGCAGGGGACTCCCTCATGTGCAGAGGGGCAGGGAAAACCCCCCGGGTTGGAGAAGTGGGTGGAGCCGGAGGGCTGGGGCAGAGGTTGGGTGGGGGTGGGTGAGTGCCTGGGCCTGGTGCAGCCGAGCAGGCATGTCCTGGGAGACTGGACACCTCCACTGCAGCCATCTGGGCGGGGGGAGAGGGGTCCTTTCTCAGCAGGTGTTGGGAAGGGCACCACAGCAGAGGGACAGATCTGGGTTTGAGTCCCGAGGTTTTTCTGTGGTGGGATGTGGGAGGGGACGTGGTCGTGGCTAGCTGTGGAAAGTTCTAGTGGTCTTTGGGACAAGGTTTGCAGAGCACAGAGGTGACAGCTGGAGGTGGGAGGGCAGATACCAGGGGATGCCGGAAGTCTCCTGCGTGCTCTGTAAGCCCAGCTGCCCCAGGGTGGGCCATCCCCAGGTGGGTGGCCCTCGACCGGACAGCTGTGCGCCGGCGAGTGGCGTCGGCGCGTGTGCTGCTGGCGGCATGTGTCCCGCCATCCTGCCAGCCGCCTGGCCCTGTGCCCGCCCTGCATGCCCCTTCTCCCTGGAATGCCATCCTGGCGGCGTGCCGCGTCCCTCCCACTTTGGGAGCAGACTCTGCGTCCGCAGGTGCAGGTGGCGGCCCAGGGCCCTGGGTTCCTCTGGCAGGTCCTCGCAAGTCTCAGTTTACCTGTCTGTGCGACACAGGCCCTGCAGCCCGAAAACCAGCTGGGAGCTAGTAGGCGTATCCTGAGTACTAGCCATCTGTGGGTTGGACACCTTCCACCCCATCTGACAGTCACATGTGGGCACGCAGGAGCCCTGCTGAGCCTGGACTGTGGCTGCTCAGTGCACAGCCTGGGGCCTGTCACCCACATCACCTCCACCCACTGGCCTGCTGGCCCTGCCTCCCTGACACCCCCACCCACTCTGTGCCCTCCAGAAATGCCCTGTCTCCTTGGAGCCTGCCTATGCGTGTGTAAGGGCCAGGGCTGCCCAGGGCCAGGCAGGTGGGTGGACAGATGGATGCATGGTGGACAGACAGCTGGACGTGCCTGCTCCCCACCGCAGCTGTTGGGGGCCACCTGTTGGAGTCGGCACGCTGCCGGCCCGGGGGCGGGGCATTTCAGAGTCTGCGTCTGGCCTGCCTCCCCTCCTGCTTTCCCCAGGACTCTGGGGAGAGGGTCTGCTCTCTGCCTGCCCCCTTCTGTGCCTCAGAGCTAGTATGCCCCCTGGATGCGCCCTTCCCTAGAATATCTCCCTTGGGCCCTCCGGGGTTGTGGGTGGCCCTTGATGTGGTATCCACGGCCCAGTCCATGCCCTCAGCCCTCAGCAGGGAGGGGGAAGGCAGGCCTGGCTGAGGGGGGTGGTCAGATTGAGTACCACATGACCCCTGGTGGTCAGGGTGGGAGAGTCTGGGGCCCCTCAAGTATCCCTGTTGAGCAGCCACTTCCTGAGCGCTCCGTGCGTGCAAGGGGCTGAGGTCTGGTCAGGCCTGGCTGTCAAGGCCTCGGGGGCAAAAGTCCCAGGTATCTGGTTGTGAGGGGCTATGTTGGGGCACTGGGGGAGGGGGTCTGGTCCTGCGAGGGCTGGGGTTGGGCCTGGGCTTCTAGGCAACTGCTAGAGGCACCCGCAGGCGGGGGGCACGGGCGTAGGGCAGAGCTCTGGGAGAAATCCAGAGTCCTGATTTGAATCAGTTGAGACTGGGTCTGGAGATTGGGTCCCGCTGGTGTCCTGGCCTGCACCCTGGCCCTGCCCTGCCCTCCTGACCTTCTTGTCCCCTGCTTCCTGGCCATAGTCCAGGCTAGCCTTGCCAGGCCTGGGTGGGTGGCTGCTGGGGTTTGGGGATTGCCTTGGGGCTCAGCCACCCTGTGTCCCCTCTTCTTGGCTCACTGGCTAGGTCCTTATTTAATTTTCAGAGTAGCTCTGGTGTGGGGAGTGGTTTCTGTCATCCCCATTTCACAGCTAGGGAAACTGAGGCAGAGAGCAGGTCAGCGCCGCACCTCGGTTGCACAGCTGGGGTTGTCTGAGCTGGGGCTTGGGCCCAGGCAGCGTGGGTCCAGAGGCTGTACCCCTGGCCTCCCTGACCTCTCCCGTGGCTGCTATTGGCCTGGCCTGCCAGCTTGAGGAGCTGACTGAGGGCCCCCTGCGAGCAACAACTGCCCTCTGGCTGCTCAGCCCAGCAGGGCAGGATTTCTGTGGAGCTGGCTGGGTACAGGTTGGGGTCCTGTGCACACCCACCTGCGGGGGCGCTGAGCCTGGGCTGCTGTGGCCCCTCACCTGGCACCCCTTCTTCAGTAGGCCGTGGGCCCAAGCCACTTGGGCAGCTCCAGGCCCAGCCCGTGGCTGCCTCCCCCTGCCCGGCTCAGGGCTCCGCTCTTCCGGGTCTGGTTTGACTTAAGCCTGGCTGCCCGGCCGGGAGGCAGCTGAGCGGATGTGGGGGGTGGCCTCGGGCTCTCAGGAATGCGGCCCTCCCCCTCTCCTGCGGCCGGCAGCCTCTGGCCCAGAGACACAGCGCCCCACCCTGGCTGGCCGCCCTCGCTGCCTCGTGGCCCACCCCAGCCAGTGAGACCTGCCCCGTCCTGTCAGTGTGGGGGCGCAAAGGAGGGGTGCTGGGCCGAGCCCGGCCTGAGCCCTGGCCCCACGTGGAGGGGAAGAGGTGGGACCGGCCCCTCGGTTACGGCCAGACTGAGCAGGGCCCCGCTACCTTGTGCCCCAGGAGCTTGCCCAGGACTGGCTGAGCTGGGCAGACGCCGCCCCATGAGTCCCATCTCTGGAAAGCCCCCTGGGTCTCTCTGTTAATTAAATACATTTGTTTGGTAAAAGCAACTAAAAATACTTGCACCATTGCAAGCTGCAGAGAAGAGCTGGCTAATTAACGCCCGGTTTGTTTGGGATCTGGAATATATTTCCATGCCGATGAGACGCCTGCCCTCCTGCCTTCTTGCAGGGGTGTACCCCACTCCGGGACCTTAGCTTGGCCCTTCACTCCCATGCTGCTTCCCTGCCCCGGAGTCTCCTGGTTTCACTTCTCAGCCATGCTGACGTCTCCCTTTCCCCGAAGGCCCCTGCTGCCTCGTCATTCCTTCCCAACCTCTGCATAAATATCCCTTCCTCTGGGGCACCCAGCCTGGCCCCAGGGAAGGTGGGGCACCTGCCAGGGGCTCCCGCCGCCTCTGTGCTGGGCTTGGCTGTACAGCTGGTGATGGGTGGTGGTTCTTGTGGTCGTCCGCATGGCCTCTGTTGACTGGTGAAGGGGCTAAGTCAGGACCCACCTAGTGGGCCACCGTTTGTCCTATGCAACCTCCTTGCGGTGGGTGGAGGCCTCGGCCTTGTTCTTGCTGGGCTGGGGAGCGTCAGCCAGGGGAGGGGCTCCAGACCCCTGCCCTTAAGTAGGTGTGGGGCTGGGGCAGAAAGGCATTGGCACAGCCCCACTTAGGCCCCTCGCTGCCACAGATCCTGGTGGACCTGGCAAACCCCGGCGGCCGGCCGGCCCTGGCCTATGAGAGTGTGGTGGCCCAAGAGAGCAGCCCCATCCTGCGTGACCTGGTCCTCAGCCCCGACCGCCAGTATCTCTATGCTATGACGGAGAAGCAGGTGGGTGACCCACTGCTGGACACGTGGGGTGGGTTTGGGGGGTGGGATGCTACCCTCAGGAAGCTGGGCATGGCTGTCATTGGTCCACTCTGTCTGTACTGGTTCCAGATTTTCCCTGGTCAGACTTGGAATTCCCACTCCCTCCCTGAACAGTTGCATGTTCTCAGGAATAGATATTTGAGTAAATTTTATCAGAGTGTTGATGTCATTCGAGGGCTGAGAGTATACATCTGGGGCCCTGAGTTCCTGGGCTGAGGCCCTGCACGGCCCTGGCCCCATCTGCCCAATGGCGGCTTCAGGCAGCTGTCTCCATGGGGTCGGTGCCTGGCCTGGCCCCCCTCGTCAAGGCCATCCATTTGTGTTCCTGGCCTACCTGCTTGGAGCCAGCCTCTTCCCTTCTCAAGCTGGTGACCCCATGATAGCCAAGAACACGGGGCACGTGGGGCAGTCCAGGATGGGCTTGGGGAGGCCAGGCCTCCCTTCTAGGCCAGCTGTTGTTTCTCCTCTGCCCCTCTCCCAGCTGTCAGGTTATTCCACCTCTCAGAGGATCTCAGGGCCAAGCAGGCGAGGTCAGGTTAAGCAGGGCCCAGCCTGCCTCTGTGCTTAGGATTGGGGCTGACGAGCCCATGCTCCCGTGGGGAACTCAGAGTCCAGACAGATGGGAGAGTGACTCTGGCTAGAGCTGTCAGTTCTCCTCTGGGTAGCTCCCTTGCACCGGCTTACTGCTTCCTGGCCACTGCTTCCCAGGGGAGAGACCTGGCCTGTTTGGCCTGACGTGGCCAAGTCAGGGTCACAGGACCATGCTGGAGAAAGGCCCGAGATGGGGGCTCCCCTCATGTATGGGAACAGGACTGGGTTCAGGGGACACACGGTGGCAGTGGGGAGGTGAGGCTGGCCGGGGTCTCTGGAATGGGCCTTGTGGGGGCCTGATGCTGAGGTGCCCATCCTGCCAGGTGACTCGGGTGCCTGTGGAGAGCTGTGTGCAGTATGCGTCATGTGAGCTGTGCCTGGGGTCACGGGACCCCCACTGCGGCTGGTGCATCCTGCACAGCATGTGAGTCTGGGTGGGGTGCAGGGTGGGCTGGAGGGCCCTGGCAGTCTTGGACCTGAGAGAGCCCCACGTGGCCGCCCTGTGCACATTGGGCAGTCACGGCTCCCCTTGGAGCACCTCCGGGTCTCCCCTGGATGAGGTGCTCTGCGTTTGGCAGTTGCCCGGGACTGGCTAAGTGATGGCCTGCCCACCTTCACCCCGGTAAAGACGGGGTACAGGGTAAAGCTGCTGGGCTCCCCCAAGTGCGGGTGACGACCCCGCTGAGCAGGGGCTGGTGGGCTCGGGGCGTCCCTCTGGCCGCCTCCCCCACGCCCAGCCGCAGCGCCCTCCGCCCGCAGCTGCTCCCGGCAGGACGCCTGCGAGCGGGCTGACGAGCCCCAGCGCTTCGCCTCAGACCTGCTGCAGTGTGTGCAGCTGACGGTGCAGCCTCGCAATGTGTCAGTCACCATGTCTCAGGTCCCGGTGAGCATGGCTGCCCGGGGGCGGGGGCGGGTGATTGGCCCGGCGCGGGGCGGGGGGGGGGGGTGCCTGCTCACCTCCTGCCTTGGGGACCCCAGCTTGTGCTGCAGGCCTGGAATGTGCCCGACCTCTCGGCCGGCGTCAACTGCTCCTTCGAGGACTTCACCGAGTCTGAGAGCATCCTGGAGGACGGTCGGATCCACTGCCGCTCACCCTCCGCGCGGGAGGTGGCACCCATCACGCGAGGCCAGGGTGAGTCCCGCCATGGGCTGGGGCCAGGGCAGCCCCTGGAGCCATCCTGTTGGTCAGGGAAGGGGCGTCACACGTTTCCTGTGGGGTGGCAGGGGAAGGAGCAGATGCCTGCCCTGGGGGCAGGGACCGCAGGTGCCTCCCCAGAGTGCTTAGAGGCCCGTAGGGTCTGAGGGGCACGGGTACAGCGAGGGGCTGTGCACATGGTGGCAGGGAAGGTCCTTGGCGAGGCCCGTCCCTGCTCTTGGCTGGCAGGCCTGGGTTCCGTGGCCCCGGGTGGCCCTGGTGACTTGGGCCCATGCTGCTTTTTCAGGAGACCAGCGGGTGGTCAAGCTTTACCTGAAGTCCAAGGAGACGGGCAAGAAGTTCGCGTCCGTGGACTTTGTCTTCTACAACTGCAGTGTCCACCAGTCGTGAGTGTCCTGGCCCTCCTGCCCCGACACTCGCAGCAGGACAGGGTGTGGCGCTGTGTGGCCTTGTGCTCAGGGTGGGAGGGGAGGCCTGTGTAAGAACTGCTCCCCAGCAGACGGGCCAGGCAGAGAGAAGCCCGGGCTGGGGCTGTCAGAGAGGGCAGGCTAAGGGAGTGAGGGGCACGATTCAAACGAGGAGAGTCTCCCCAGCCTCCCACAAGCTGCTGAGGTGTGGGCAGTGGTCTGCGGGCCCCAGAGTGAGGCAGGGAGCTCTGAGAGAAGCTGCTTTGTCACCCGAGCGGGAGATGGCCAAGCCGTGGGCCAGGGCGGGCCGCTCAGGACAGGTACCTGCCACCCAGGGACAGAGAGCAGTCCAGGTCCTCTCTGGTGGTGGAGCGGGGCGCTGGGGGCACAGAGAGCTGGGGGCTGGAGCTGTCCCTGCCGCTGCCCTGGTGTGCTTGTCTTGGGGCCTCAGAGGAAGAACAGGGGAAGCCGGGGACCTGCTGTGTGTCCCGCCCTAAGCTGGGGCCCTGGGCCTGGCCCCAAGCCTGACCTGGAGGGGACCCTGGCTGGAAGGCCAGCGAGGGGTGTGGGGGGCGGTGGGGGGGAGGCCCACACAGGTGGTATGGTCCAGCTGCGGAGCTGAAGGCAGCTGGTTTTCAGCCGTGCCTTCGTTGGTTGACCTGCAGACTGCCTCCGTCCTGGCTCTTCGTGGTGCCCACAGAGGGCCCGGGTGTCGGTATTAGCCGGCTTCACCGCTCTGCCCAGGGCGGGCTGGGGTTTTTGGAGCAGGGGGCAGCTCTTCAGAGCCGGAGGGGACGGAAGTTCTCTGGAGAAGCAGGGTGGCCAGCAGGCTGGGAGGTCCTCGCGAAGTCAGAGGTGGTTTTCTGCAGGGGAGGTGGGGGCCGCGGGCACTGGAGAGAGGCGACAAGGTGCCAGCCACAGGAGGTTGCACAGGCCAGAGCGCAGCAAGGGCCCTCTCCAGGCCCTGGGGACATGGGGGAGTGAACGGCCAAGCCACTGAGCTTGAATTCTGGTCGGGAGGCGGCTGTGTGCAGCCGCTCTGCGGGGCCCTGCAGCGATGGCTGGCCTCCCAAGTGGAAGCCTAAGTTCACTGAGATCAGAACTTGAAATGCAGTTCCACGTCCGCACCGACACATTGCCCAGCACTAATTGTCACGTGTGGCTTGGCGTGGCCAGTGGACACCATAGGTTTTAGACGTTTGTTACTGGGAGGGTTCGATCAGCAGACACTGGCGTGGGCCGTCAGGTGCTCGGGGTCTGGAAGAAAGGCAGTGAGGAGGGAGGGAAGCACCGGGCAGGCCCCTCTGAGCGGGCGGAGCAGCAGCCAGCGCAAAGGCCCTGCCGTGCACTGTCCTCCACGGCGCAAGAACTAGCAGGGAGCTAGCACGGCCCCGGGTGGCCCCGGGGTGCAGGCACAGGCGGCCCCCGTTTGACTGCCCTGCCCTCTCCCTGCAGCTGCCTGTCCTGTGTCAACGGCTCCTTCCCCTGCCACTGGTGCAAGTACCGGCACGTGTGCACCCACGACGCCGCCGACTGCGCCTTCCTAGAGGGCCGCGTCAACGTGTCTGAGGTACAGCCGTCCCGAGCGCTTGGGCTGCCGAGCTGCAGCAGCACCGAGAGCTCCCACGGGTGGCTGGGATGCTGACCTAATGGCCTGTGCTGGGAGGGTCGTCCTCCGAGGCCGTGTGGAGCTGAGGCCAGCCAGGGGTGTTTGCTGGTGGTCACGGGATCTGCTCTGTAGCCCTGAGGGAAGGCCTCAGACCGGGGCCTCTCGTTGGGGGCTGTAGACCAGAGGAACGCGTGAGGGACGACGCCGGGGGGGCGCTGTCCACCCCGTGTGCTGGGAGCCTGGAGCCTGGGGTGTCTGGCTGGGCCGGCGTGGGAGTCCCGGTGCCCAGCATCGTGCAGATGAGGGAACCCTCCGGCTGACTGGCAGGGCGGCTGGTGGGTTCTTGGAGTCATTTGAGGGTACTGCGTAGTAATTGATAGCAATTAGGTAGTAATTATTTTAGAGCTTGGGCAAGGCGCTGACTTTATTTATGAACAGCCAGGCTACCTTTCCTAGAACCCGAGGCTCTTAGAACCAGGACAGGCCGACTGGGGCACCTGCCAGGCAGGGAGTGGGGATGCAGGGTTCCCCAGGTACAGCCTGAGGGTCCAGAGCCTGGCCTGGAAGCTAGGGCCCTTGCTTTTGCAGTGGACAGCAGGCCTGTTGGTTGGACAGGGCAGGAGGGTGTGGGTCCTGCTGGCTATGGGGTGTGGGGGAAGCCGAGGACATGCAGCCTGCCTCGGGCTGTTCCTCACAGAGCCTCCCCGGCCAGCCTCCACCGTTCCCTCTGGACCTTTGTCCACTCCCTGACGTAACATCGCACATCAGGGGACAAGGAGCAGTCGGGGGCAGACCAGGGGTAGGCAGGGACCTTGGGTGTTTGGGTGGGGGGTGGTGTCTGTGTGAGCAGGTGGTGTGAGAGCCAGGGTGTGGGGACGGACAGTGGGCTTCCCCGGGAGTGTGGATCACAGGAGGACCTGCCAAAGGTGTCATGAGGATGGGCAGGGGCCATGGGGCAGCAGGAAGCTGCTTAGTGACCCCAGGGTCTGGGGACCTCAGGGAGGGCTGTTGTGGGCCTCAGTGGGGCAGCATGTGAGGACCCTCCTGCGGGGCTTGCACGTTCAGGGCTGGGCTGCAGGTGGTCCTGGGGTCCAGGGAGGTCACTTGGGGAAGGGGCCCATCCCACGGATCTGCTTTTTTCAGTTGTAGTCCCAGGTTTTAATGGGGACTTTACTAAGGAGTGTGACACAGGCCCAAACTTGACCAGTCCCATTGCTCAGAGGGCCTTGAACTCCTCACCCTCAGGTTCCCTTCTTTCCATCTCTGGTTTTGGTTTGGATCTTGTCGGGTGGCCCCTGAGGAGCTTGGTGCCAAGGCATAGCCTCAGCCAGACTCCAGCCTGATGCGGGTACAGAGGCCCCACCCCAAGAGAGAGACGGGGGCCTCCTGGGCAGCAGAGATGGTATCTGTAGAGGGAGGTATGAGGCTGGGGGGTGAGAGGAGCCAAGTCCTGGTGGCCAGAAAGAGCCAGGGCTGCTGGGGGTCCAGGAGGGGCAGCCAGGGGCTGGGGAGGCAGCAGGAGGATCCCCGGGCTTGGGGGCTGGCTGGGGCACCTCTTCAAAGGCCAGGGAAGCGCTGGTGTAGGTGTGAGCCCCTGAACGTGTGGAAGGCGGCCCTACGTACATGTCTCCTCATCACCCGCCTCTCCCTGGTGGGAGCATCCCTGCAGACCCAGCAGCTAGCGGTCAGCCTGCCTGGCTGTCCCCTGCCACAGCCTGGGCTCCCTCCTCAGGCCCCCACAACCTCGGTAGAGCCAGCCCGGGCCCAGGCCCGCCTGGGGAGCTGCCGCAGGGTTTAGGGATTACGGCCTGTTTTCAGCAGCTCTATTTAAAGCCCAGTTTAGCATAGTCCCGCGGGGCCTTCTCCCGCCACTGCTGCAGGGCTGTGCTGCAAGGGAGCTGGGCCGTTGCATCAGTCATTGTTGCCGAGAGGCTGGCCCTGGGGGCCCGGGCTGTTTTCCTGCCCAGCTCTGGCTATTTTTACATGCGCCCTGGGCCCCCAGCTGAGAGCTACCAGCCCCAGCACCCCTCTTGGCTGCTTCTGCCTCAAGGGCCTTTTCACCTGTGGGCCAGATGGGGCCCCCTCAGTGGCCGAACAGCGGGGTCCTAGAGCGCCGGGCGGGCACTTGGGTGCACAGGGGAGAGGCCACAGCCCTGCAGGTGCAGAATCCAGGCCTCCCACCTCCAGCCCAGCTGGCTCTCTCTGAGGTCCTCAGTCGGCCAGTGTGTGAAACGATCACAATGATGCTCGAAGGCTCTGTGCACAGACAGGGGTCGGGGCCGCGGGGAGGGTGCACCGTGCTCGTGGCGCCCAGCCCTTCAGCCGAAGCCTTGTCGCCCAGGACTGTCCGCAGATCCTGCCCTCCACCCAGATCTACGTGCCGGTGGGTGTGGTGAAGCCCATCACCCTGGCCGCCCGCAACTTGCCGCAGCCACAGTCGGGCCAGCGCGGGTACGAGTGCCTCTTCCACATCCCAGGGAGCCTGGCGCGTGTCACTGCCCTGCGCTTCAACAGCTCCAGCCTGCAGTGCCAGAACTCCTCGGTGAGGTGGGGGGGGGTTGCTGGGCATCCCGTGTGTGGTCACCCTCGTGGCTCTTAGCACAGAGACAGCGCACGGGCAGGTGTGCCCGGGATGGCTCAGAAGGCACCCTTGGCTGGGCCGGGGTGTGTGGGTGACAGGGCCGCAGGGGTGACACGCCGAGAGCCAGGCAGGAGCACATTGTAGACGGGGGAAAGGGTGACTTACTTAGACAGATGGGGTGGGATATGGCGAGGAGGCCAGGCTGGCGTGCAGGATGCCCAGGGGCCAGCCTCGCCTGTGCTTCCGGGAGGGCCAAAGTCAGGGCCACAGGGCCCAGGCGCTCAGCTCCTTTTCTGCATCTGGCGGCCAGACCCAGAAGCTGTTCACAGCGGTTGGGGTGGTGTACCGTAGCCGGGGGTGTTGCCCGAGGGCCGGGGAGCAGTCATGTTTGGAGTGTGGAATCTGATAGGGTAACAGTTCCAAAGCCTTTAGTCAAGTCCAGTGAGTTCAGTGATGGCGATCTTGCAGACCCACATCCTTTGCTGGCGGGTGCGGGGAGTGGTGTCCAGCTGGTGGTCCTAAGACCGGCCTCGAGCTTTCCCCGGCGGGCTCTGTGGCAGCTGACAGGCCTTGGTTTCCCCCCTGTTCCAGAAGAGAGTCCTCAGGAGAGAATCCCAGGGAAGAGGCCTCTCGTCAGAGGTGTGGCCTCCTGCCAGTGGTGGTGGCTCCTTGGCCAGCACCTTGTGTGTCCATTGGGGTGGGTTGGGGGTCCCAGCAGCCTCCTGGGGGCAAGTCAGCCACTTGGCCAGGCCCCTGTGGTCTGCAGCTGGCTGGAGAGGCCCCTACATCTTCCCGCCTGTCCTGCCCTTCCCATCCTGTCTCCTCATCTGTCACGCCCTCCAGCTGCCTCTCTCTGGCTCCCACGGCCCCGGCCACTTCCACTCTCTCCTTGCTCTCCGGCTCTCTGTCCGTGCCTCTATTCCCTGTTTCTCTGCCATCCCCGAGCCTCTGTCCCCTCCATGCTGCACTTCCCCCGCCCACCGGCCCACATTTGTCTTTCCTGTGACTGTTGAAAGGGAAAAGGGAGTACCAGGGAATTTGATAGGATCCAATTAAATTCCTGCAGATAAAATAGTGATGAATTGCTCTGGGATGGAGTGGAGGTCCTCAGCTGCCGAAAGTGGGACACAGCTGGGAGTGCTGGGCCTGGGCTCCCCGGGGGAGGGGTATGGTCCCCGAGCCCAGCCCAGCCTGGGGGGTGGGAGGGCAGAGCTTTCCCTGATGCTGCTTCCTGCAGCCTGAGCCCAGGGCTCAGGGGCACGCGTCTTACACCTCAGGGCAGTCCTGGTGTTGGGATTACTGAATCCATTCAGCAGACAAAGAAACAGGTTCCTAGAGAATCCCTGAGAAATAGCCAAGGGGGCCAGTTGGGAAGTTTTGGTTCCCTGGTGGGGCAGACTGCAGAGGGAGGTGGGGGGTCACCCTGGAGGGTGTGCCTCATGGGACTGCTGGGGACAGGCTTGGCTGGAGAGCAGGGATTCTGGCCACCAGAAAGGAAGCCCTGTGTGTGTGGTATGTGTGTGTGCGGGGGTGTGGGGGGTGTGTGTGTGTGGGGGGGGGGGTGGTAGACCAAGGCAGAACCGGGTGTGACAGCTTAGCCATCTCGGCTGGCTGGCAGGTGGGTGGCTCTGTGGGATTTCCGGCTCCAGATTGGAAATGCCATTTTGGACAGGCAGAGCCCCTGGACTCTGTCCTGCCGAGCCCGCTCCCAGGGGCCAGTCCCAGAGGTAGCCAGGAGGGGCAGGCAGGCCCTGACCCACTGCCCTGGGCAGTGGCCTGCAACCCCCGAGTCTAGGCTGTGCATGTGACCATCCGCCCGCCCACTGCCCACAGTATTCCTACGAGGGCAATGATGTCAGCGACCTGCCCGTGAACCTGTCGGTGGTATGGAACGGCAACTTCGTCATCGACAACCCTCAGAACATCCAGGGTGAGCTGGGCAGGGTGCCTGGGGTTTGTGGGGGCAGGGGGAGCCGAGGGTGGGCTGAGCTGACCGCGCCCCTCCCCACAGCCCACCTGTACAAGTGCCCTGCCCTGCGGGAGAGCTGCGGCCTCTGCCTCAAGGCCGACCCACGCTTTGAGTGCGGCTGGTGTGTGGCTGAGCGCCGCTGCTCCCTGCGCCCCCACTGCCCCGCCGACTCGCCCGCCGCCTGGATGCATGCCCGCCACGGCACCAGCCGCTGCACCGACCCCAAGATCCTTAAGGTAGGCAGCTCCCCCGGCCCCCCTGCCCCTGGCCGCCTCCCACTCCCTGCCCGGCTCAGCCCGCGGCGGACTGCACGGGTGTCCCAGCCCCGGCCTCTCCGCAGCTGTTCCCTGAGACGGGCCCACGGCAGGGGGGCACGCGGCTCACCATCACAGGCGAGAACCTGGGCCTGCGCTTCGAGGACGTGCGGCTGGGCGTGCGTGTGGGCAAGGTGCTATGCAGCCCCGTGGAGAGCGAGTACATCAGTGCCGAGCAGTGAGTGCAGCCCGGGCCGTGCGGGCGGGCAGGGGCGCCCCGACCCCCCGGGCTGGACCCCGCAGCCCGCTGAGGCCCCTTGGCACCCCACAGGATCGTCTGTGAGATTGGGGACGCTAGCACAGTGCGGGCTCACGATGCCCTGGTGGAGGTGTGCGTGCGAGACTGTTCCCCCCACTACCGGGCCTTGTCACCCAAGCGCTTCACTTTCGTGGTAAGCCCCCCTCCCCCCCGGTGGCTAAGGGGGAGCTGTGCAGGGACTGGATTGAGCTGCTGGTCCTCCGTGGGTCCCCTCATCCTGCAACACCTCTGTTCTGGTCTCCCCTCCCCTCCTTGTCTCCAGGCCCAACTCCAGGTCCCTCCTGCACACTTTGGGCCCTGCCTGTGGGCTGCGTATGAGAGCCCCTGTGCACACAGGGCCTGGGGCCCGGCTGGAGGTGCAAGTAGGCCTTTGGCCTGAAGGGCAGGCCTTCCCTGCCGCTCAAGCAAGCCCCTTCCTCCCATAGACGCCAACCTTCTACCGGGTGAGCCCTGCGCGAGGACCCCTTTCGGGTGGCACCTGGATTGGCATCGAGGGCAGCCACCTGAATGCAGGCAGCGACGTGGCTGTGTCTGTTGGTGGCCGGCCCTGCTCCTTCTCCTGGTATGGGGTGCAGATGGGGAGTGGGGGGCCAGGGCAGGGCCTGCCTTCCCTGGGTGGTGGTTGGTTCACATGGCTGCATGCCCCCTCCCGTTGCCCAGGAAACAAGGAGGGGGTTGTGGAGAGCCTGGCTGGGGTGATCACTATGGAAACCAGAGGGGGAGAGTGTTACCATGGAGACAGGCTACCTCCTAGAGCGGGCAGGGCAGGGCAGGCAGGGTTGGTGGGTGGGCGGGGCCTGGACCTGAGGGGCGGGCACAACTGCCCTGTTTTGGTGTGAGGGAGATCCCTTGGGAACACAAGTATTTAAAAAAAAAAATCTTAAGAGAGAAAAAAGAAATCTTGACAAAAGCCCTGAGGCTTGAAGTGGATAATTTTAGATTAGGGATGATAATGGAACGGCCCTTTAAATATTTTCCTGCGGTAATTATCCGCTATCAGACTAATTATTGGTGTTTGCAGCCTTGCTGCAGGAGCAGGCCTGGCGGCTGGGGAGCCTCCGCTGTGCTGAAGGAGCTGAGGGGACAGGGACCCAGGTGCAGGCAGTGGCTGGCTGCTGCTCGCTGGGGTGACCAAGTGCCCTCTCCACCCTGGCCACTTCATTCTGCCTCGTCATGGCCCAGGCTTGGGTTGGCTCCGTTTTCAGATCAGGAGACAGAAGCGGGGAGGGGGAAGGAGAGCGTGCGCCTCACTCGCCTTAGTGAGAGTTGGTGCTAGCGTGGCCCTCTGGGAGACACACAGGTGGGCAGGTGAGGCCTGGGGAGGTCCAGTAACTTGCCCACACACCTGTCTGTGATGGAGCCTAGACGCATAGCTCACCTTGTAAGCGAGCCCTACCACCTGTGTCCTCACTGTCCCCCCTGGCCTCTCAAGGAGGAATTCCAGAGAGATCCGGTGTCTGACGCCCCCTGGGCAGAGCCCTGGCAGCGCCCCCATCGTCATCAACATCAACCGTGCTCAGCTCACCAACCCGGAGGTGAAGTACAACTATACGGAGGACCCCACCATCCTGAAGATCGACCCCGAGTGGAGCATCAACAGGTGGGTGCCCCCTCCAGCCTGCTCTGAGCCCCAGCGACCCCATCTGTCCTGCCGAGGGTGGCGCTCCTGCACCCGCCTCTCTTTCTGCTTCTCAACATTGGGCAGGGGTTGGGAGTAGAATCTGAATGGGTGTATGAAGAAGATCCAGAGCGCTACCGTGCCCTGGATGCAACAACCCGGTTTGCGTGTCAGTCACGGAAACAGATTGCCCTCTAAACTCTGGGATGCTGAGCTCCTCAGGAAGATCAAAGGAACACAGTTAAGGTGCCCAGAGCCATGGCTCTCAGGACGATGGACCGTGTCCACCTTGAGACGTGGTTGGTGGCATTAAAGGTCCGGTGCGTGGGGATTTTAACCTGTCAGCTGTCTTTGGGGGGGCCGACTGGCATGTCTGGCCCAACCTGTGTGCTGGGCTCAGGCAGAGCTTACCCCCATGACCTCCTACCCCATCTTCTAGCGGAGGGACCCTCCTAACGGTCACGGGCACCAACCTGGCCACCGTCCGCGAACCCCGCATCAGGGCCAAGTATGGAGGTGTCGAGAGGGAGAACGTGAGTCCTTGTGGGACCCCCAGCAGCTTGTGCCACTGCAGGGGGGATGTGGAAGGAAGGTGGGGGCCCCCATGTGTTGGGGCCTGACTCCATGTGGGGAGAAGCCGGCCCAGCATCCACACCTACATCCCCAGAGCTGCCTGGTGTACAACGACACCACAATGGTGTGCCGGGCCCCGTCGGTGGACAACCCTACGCGCAGCCCGCCAGAGCTGGGGGAGCGGCCAGATGAGCTGGGCTTCGTCATGGATGACGTGCGTGCCCTGCTGGTGCTCAACGCCTCCTCTTTCCTCTATTACCCGGACCCTGTGCTGGAGCCGCTTAGCCCCACAGGCCTCTTGGAGCTGAAGCCCAGCTCCCCGCTCATCCTCAAGGTGGGCCATTGTGATCTGGGTGGGGGCACAGGATGGGGGGCTTGTGGGGCAGTCGGACTCTCTGGCTCACCCCACCCCCACAGGGCCGTAACCTCCTGCCACCTGCGCCTGGCAACTCGCGGCTCAACTACACGGTGCTCATCGGCTCCACACCCTGCGCCCTCACTGTGTCGGAGACCCAGCTGCTCTGCGAGTCACCCAACCTCACAGGGCAGCACAAGGTCACGGTGCGTCCATGGTCCACCCATCCATGTTCTGGCCCCAGCTCTGGTCTCCTTGGCCCCACCTGCCTTTGACCCACTGACCCTACCCCACCCAGGGCAATCCCAACTCTGTGGCTGGGCCCTGGACTTGCCTCTGGCCCAGAGGGAGCCGAGCTCAGCCCTCGCCCGGCCCTGGTGCCCCCTGGTGGGCCTGGCACCTGCTGAGTCCCCACATCCCCACCCTCTGCCCACTCCAGGCCAGGGGTAGGTGCTGTGGGATTCTCAAGGGGCATGGTACCAGGGGCCTCCAGAGCTCCCAGTGGGCAAGGGGCCTCCTGATTGGCCTGCACCCCCACCCACAGGTCCGGGCTGGCGGCTTCGAATTCTCGCCAGGGATGCTGCAGGTGTACTCAGACAGCTTACTGACCCTGCCCGCCATCGTCGGCATTGGCGGGGGCGGAGGCCTCCTGCTACTGGTCATTGTAGCCGTGCTCATTGCCTACAAGCGCAAGTCTCGGGACGCCGACCGCACGCTCAAGCGGCTGCAGCTGCAGATGGACAACCTGGAGTCCCGCGTGGCCCTGGAGTGCAAGGAAGGTGCGTCGTCAGAGCTGCAGGCACACTGTGTGGGGGAGTGGGGAGCACAGGGAGCGGGGCTTCCTTGGCTGTCGCCACGTGTGAGCCAGGCCTTGTCCTCCCCACGATTCTGCTCAGTGTTCCACCTTCCCGATGCCTTTGCTGTGCCATGCTCAGGCTCGGGCAGACGGGCGAGGCCCTAACCAAGGCCTGCAGCTGGACCCTGGGTGAGCACAGCCTCTGTGGGTGTTACTTGAGACACAGACTCTGGAGCCAGAGAGCTAGCGTCTGTGACCCTGCTTGGCTGCAGGACCTTGGACGGGCACACGACCTTCTTGTGTCTCAGATTCCTCATCTGTAGGATGGGCGTGGTGATTCCGTCCCCAGGGCCAGGCATGGCACCAAGGAGCAGGGGCCCTTTCTTTAGGCCCTGAGTACGTACAGACCTTGGCTGGTACTGGTCTTTGTCTTCGAGGGGCTGTCTCAGGAATGAGGCCACAGCCCAGCCTCCTAAGACGGGCTTGTGTCCCTTAGGATCTTGCTGTGTGAGTGGAGGAAATCAGCTCAGGTCATTAGGGAGACGTCGTGTGGGCTTTTGTGCAGGGGAAGTCTGGGGCACAGCTGGCTTCCAGCATGGCCGGGCCAGACCCTCAGCTGCGTCTTCAGTGATCCCTCCCTGTGGTGCCAGGACCAGCACAGGGGGCAAGCTCAGCTTTCCCGCTGGGCCCAGCCCTGCCCAACTCCTGATGCCACGCCTGGTCATGCGCCCCCTTCCCTGAAGCCTGCTCCCCTGGAAGCCCCCGAGTGAGAGTGGGCAGACCCCAAGGGCAGGAGGGGGGTACCCCAGAGAATGGGATGGGTTCTGACAGGCAGGGGCCACAGATGTCAGAAAAATGTGAGCAGTGGGCTCGGGTGTCTGCAGGAAGGGTGAGGGGGGTGGGCCCCAAGTTGGAACAGAGGCCACCCCGTCTCTGTCCCTCGTGTCCCAGAGAGGCCAGTGTGCGCAAGGTCCAGGCTCATCCCCGGCAGAGCAGATACTGCCCAACCTGCCCAGGCGCCAAGGGTACTGCTGCAGGGTGGGCAGCGGAGAGGTGGGCGCACAGGTCAGGGCCCGCGTGGAGCCCTGGTGGCCTAGGATGGAGGCCCTGGGCTGTACGCTGGCCACTTGAGGGGGTGGGTTCGGCTGCCGTGTGTGCTGCAGGCTCTAGGCGGCAGAGCAGCCTTGGCCTGTGATGGCCATCCTCAGACCTGGCTAACTTCTCTGGCTGGTGTGAGGTGGTACCGCAGGGCTGGGTGACCCGGGTACGGGGCCAGCCTGGGATGGCCCCTGTCTCCTCGTGGCCCCCGGCTTCCAGCCTCATCGGGGAAATGGGGGCGGTCGCAAGGGGTGGACGGAGCCACACTAGTGGTAATTGACAGGTGAAGGACCTGTCTTAGGTGCCAAGAGCAACCTCAGACGTTTTGCGAATGCTGGCCACAGCTCTGGGAGCAGGTGGTGGGAGTGTTCCTGTTTGGGGCATGAGGAAAGGGAGCTGAGGGGGAGGCGGGGTGTGAGGCCCTGGGGGTGACTGCTGCATGGGGGCCTCGTGCCTGCAGCAGGCTGGGCGTTGGGCTGTTGGTGACTCCACCGGGACTACAGTGTCCTGTTTAGTCAGGACCCTTGCCTGTCTGAAAACTGAAAGGTCCTGGACCGACCCACCCACCCCATGGGACACAGGCAGGTGTGTGAGGCTTGGGTGGGAGTCAGGTGGCCTAGATGGGGAGCTCCCTGGGCAGGGAGAACCTCGGGATGAGGACAGCCGTGTGCCGCGGCCAGCACACAGGGTGCCTTTATCTGCCAGCGCAGCGTGGGGGGCAGAGGCCGGCAGGTGTTGCGGGGCCGGCCAGGCGGCGATAACCAGACGCCTGGCAGCGGTGCCCAGGAGGCGAAGGCCCCTGCTCTTAATTAAACCTGCCAGCCATCCCCCAGAGCCCGCCTCGCGTTCCTCTGGCTCTTGATCACATAGTGCCTCCCTCGGGCCGCTGCAGGGCAGACACCTCCCAGCTCTGGAATGTTCCGTTGAGGCCTGCCCCTTCCCTGCCTGGCTTTGTTTCCGAAAGAAGCAGAGCTGCCCTGAGCAGGGTGGGCAGTGGAGAGGGCCCGCTGGTCTGAGCTCTGCGTGTGGTGGTTGTCACAGTGGAGGGTTCAGGGGAGCCGGGGCGGGCAGTGTGTGCCCCAGGGTGGTGGAGGGAGCCAGCACCCGTAGTTTCCTTGCCCCCCGGTGCCAGCGTTAGATGCAGGAAGCCCCTCTCAGCCCGGCCTTGGGCGCAGAACCCTCTTTGCTGTTGTCTGGTGCATCCTGGGACACATCAGAGGGACAGAGTTTTTGTCCATGTGTTAGCACTGGGAGAACTGAGCGGTTTCCTTAAGGTTCCCCAGCCAGCGAGCTGCAGAGCCAGAGTTGGAGCCTGGCCCTGAGGGTGGGAGGGCTGGGGGTGCTGGGGCTGGGGGGGCACCTGTCTTGACACCTCGTCTGGCTGCAGCCTTTGCGGAGCTGCAGACGGACATCCACGAGCTGACCAATGACCTGGATGGTGCCGGCATCCCATTCCTCGACTACCGGACGTACGCCATGCGGGTGCTCTTCCCCGGGATCGAGGACCATCCAGTGCTCAAGGAGATGGAGGTGGGCTGTCGGCTGGGGCTCACTGGGACCTCTGCCCACTGCTGGGGCTCCTGGTTACTGTCGGGCAGCCTGAGGCCCCTGGGGGATGGCCCAGACGTGTTGGGAGGGGTCCTGGGAGGCAGGGCCCTCGGCTCCCTGTAGTGCTTCTGCAGTGGCAGGGAGATGGGCCTGGTGGGCGCCTGGGGTCAGGGCTGGGCTTCATCCCAGCCAGCCACCTGGGCTGGAGCCTGGGTTCATTGGGGCCTGCCTCTATTTTACTGAGGCCCTGTGTGCATCGTGTACTGCCTGTGCACGTTCACCTGGCCTGTCTCCTGGCTGGCTCTGGATGCTGAGCCTCACCGGGCAGGGGGCTACTGCCGTGCAGACTGGGAGGTGTGGGGCTCAGCTGGAGTTTGCATGGCTGTTTGGGGTGAGTGTGTGGCTGATGCAGCATGGTGGCCCTCATGGAGCTGGGCTTTGGCTTTGTGGAGGTGTTGGCCGTCCTCAGGCTATTGGCATGAGCTTGCTGAGAGGAAGAGGGCCGGCCCTGAAGTCCTCTAGGAGCCCCCAGTGGCAGGCCAGGAGCCCAGTGCCCAGCTAGAAACAGGCAGGGGCTCAGCAAGTCAGCTCGTTCATGCCGTCCAGCTGAGGGCATCCCATCTCTGCACACTTTGGATGTGGGGGAGCCCCCTCCCTGTTGCAGCTCTCTCAGTGGGACAGTCCCTCTTGAGTTCTGCTGGAATGGGCCTTCCTATCACTCTGGCTCAGGCCCACGGCTGCCTTGGGCTGCTCATCAGCTCCTCATCCCGGGGATGGCTACCATGTCAAGGGCTCCACATGCTTTATCATATCTCTTTCCTGATGTGGCCATCTGCTATGCCCATCTGACTGCTCTCTTAATTGTGACTGTGTTCTACTTGGGTCTTGCCACTTGTCTGCCTGGGTTGGGAGCAGTGGAACTGGCAGCCTCTGGCATGGCCTGGTGGGGAATCTCTTGTTTTGCCAAGCCTTGGTGTGCATAAGAGAGAGAGTAGGGGCCCTGGAGCCAGCCATGCCTGCATTCCATTCCTTCTCCCCACTTCCATGTCATGTGGTAGTGAGCAGAGGGAGCAGGAGGCCACATTTACTCAGAGCATTCCTCCTTCCGATTCTTGTTTGCCCCCTCACCGTGCACGTGAGGAAACATGCTGGGCAGGAGGAGATGGCCCAGGGCCACGAGGAGGGAGGTGGCCATGCTGGGACTACCTGCCCATACCCGCTGTGAGGGGGGATACTTTATTGTTCTCTGTGGAGTGGGGAAGGTGATTTCTGTTGTGAGTGCAGAGTGAGACCATGGATGTTCTGTGCTGGTGCCCAGCAGATGGGGCATTGAGTTTGGCTTCCTTCTAGCTACCAGAGTAAGGCTGCAGGAGGTGGCGGTCCCAGGGTCTGGCTGCAAAGAGGGTGGCCCTCGTTCTGTACCTCCCAATGACACTGGTCTGCCCCATCCCTGCCTGTGGTGGGCTTCTCAAGTAGCTGCCTGGACACATCCGTTCTACCAAGGACAGTTGAGGCCCAGGGACCTGTTAGGGCAACATGTCCCCTGCCTTCGAGGCCTCCTCTCTGGCCCTGCCCTCAGCCTTCCCCTCCTGCCTCTCATGTGGGGGCTGGGTGCCCCTCTGGGTCTGAGCGCGCCTGTGGGCTGCCCCTCCCCCAGGTGCAGGCCAACGTGGAGAAGTCACTGACGCTGTTTGGGCAGCTGCTCACCAAGAAGCACTTCCTGTTGACCTTCATCCGCACGCTGGAGGCCCAGCGCAGCTTCTCCATGCGAGACCGTGGGAATGTGGCCTCGCTCATCATGACGGCGCTGCAGGGCGAGATGGAGTATGCCACAGGGGTGCTCAAGCAGCTGCTGTCTGACCTCATCGAGAAGAACCTAGAGAGCAAGAACCACCCCAAGCTGCTGCTGCGGCGGTGAGCCTGGACTTCCGACCTGCAGACCCTAGCTGGCACATCGGGCACGAGGGCCCCCACCCCAGGGCATGCCGCACCTGGCGCCCATTGATGCCAAGCCAGAGTTGTCCCGCTCAGAGGCCTGGCTCTGGGGCCAAGGGCTGGGGTCTCCATGGCAGCCCCCAGCTGCCTGATGCCTGCGGTGCCTTGCAGGGCCTGACCTTCAGCGCCCCAGGTGGGAGTGGGGTGGGCACAGCGGGCAGGCATGGCGGTGGAGTCAAGCCACTCCCCTCATGTCGTGCCCCCAGGACCGAGTCAGTGGCGGAGAAGATGCTGACCAACTGGTTCACCTTCCTTTTGTATAAATTCCTGAAGGTAGGTGGCTGTTAAGGAGGAGGGAACATCGGAGGTGGGGTATCAGGCAGGTGGATGGGCTCAAGGGAAATAGAAGAAGAGAGAGGCACGGGCAGGTGGGGGGGGGGGGTCTCAGCCCAGAGGGGCTCGGCTGGGGACTGGATCTCAGCAGGAACTCCCCTAGGACATGTGTCCCGTTAACCTCTTTCCTCTTCCTCTTCCTGGAGGTGACCATGCCTCACCCAGCCCCAAGGCAGGGGTGGACACCCCAGCGCTGCAGTGAGCATCTGGCTAAGCTGGAGTTTGGACCCAGGCCCACGTCTCAGTAGCTGAGCCCATGGCCCAGAGCCAGGGATGGAGGAGACATCTGGGCAGGGACTTCTCTGTGTCCAGCACCCAGTGCTGGCCAGCCTGGGGAGGCTCTCGGGGGCTCCTGTTGGCCCCTGTTGTGGGGAGATGGTGGCCGCCTGGGCCTCCTCTATTGTCGGACAGGCCCGCACCCTCAGAAGATGAGCCCTGGAGGCCCATGGCCAGCCTCAGAATAGAGTGGACGCTAGATACGGGTCCAGGTGGATTTTTTGGGGGGTGTAAGTAGTGAGACTGGTTACTTGCCCTTTAGAAATGAGATCATTCAGACCCAAACGTCTGCTTCCCTTAAGATCTAAAGGCTTGGCAGATAAGCCCGCAGTCCAGCTGGGGGGGGTGGGCAGCATAACCCGGTGTGTATGGTTCGAGTGTGCTCCCCCCTGGTCTCTGGCATCTGGTTAATGCCCTACAGATGGCCAAGGTCATAGGCAGTGGAGCCCAGTGGCCACAGGTGGGGGCTGGCGCAGGTGGCCTGGGGCTCAGTTTTACTGTGGTTGCTTCTTGGTCATGGACCTTAGTTGCCGGAGTCCTCACTGAGTTGGGGATAGCGGTGGACTCTTGGAGGTGCCTAGGGCAGAGTCTCGCCCTGACTGGGGAGAGAGGCCTGGATGGGATGCTGGGATGCAAGGGCAGGTGAGAAGGGGCAGGGAATCAAGGGGATGAGGGACTTGAGCAAAGGTGTGAAGGAAGGGAAGGAGTTAGCCAGCCCGAGGGAAACAGGCCCCTGAGGTGTGTGCAAGCTCCAGCGAGGGGTCCCGGGGGAGCCGGGCGGGGCTGGCCCGGTGGGGGCCGCAGCGGGAGGGAGCAGTGGCAGAGTCTCAGAATCCTGGGCACATGACAAATGCCCCGTAAACAACATTATCATTGCACAAAACTGGTGGTCAGTGACAGACTCGAGCCTTTTTGTAGAAATGCAATTCTGTGCAGACCGTGCAGGGGGCACGTACGTGCTCATAAAATGGTGTTCCATAAGCCAAGAGAAGCAAGGACTGGTGTCAGGCTCTGTCTCTGTTCCTCCCTGTCTGGCCCTGATTCTGCACACCCAGAGAAAGAGGACTCATTTTGATGCCTGGTCTGAGAGCCTGGGTTGGGTGTGTGTGCGGTGTGAGCGCGACAGGGCACGGCAGGTGGACAGGCTGTGTGGGTATGGTGCTGTCTGAGGGTTGTGCTTTGGGCTCTCGGATGGGGTCTGCTTTGTGAAGGGTGGTGACATGGGAGGTAGTGAGCAGAGGGAGAGGGAGAGGGAGGCCGCATTTACTCAGAGCACTCCTCCTTCCAATTCTTGTTTACCCCCTCACCATGCACGTGAGGGAACATGCTGGGCAGGAGGAGATGGCCCAGGGCCATGAGGGGGGAGGTGGCCATGCTGGGACTACCTGCCCATACCCCACCATGCACGTGAGGGAACATGCTGGGCAGGAGGAGATGGCCCAGGGCCACGAGGGGGGAGGTGGCCATGCTGGGACTACCTGCCCATACCCGCTGTGAGGGGGGATACCAGAGACTGGCCTGGGCTGTTTCTATCCACAGTTGGGACCTGAGGGAGAAATTTCTGGTTGTAGGGACAAGCAGGTGCAAAGGCCCTGAGGTGGGGACACGCTTGGTTGGTGGAGGAGTAGGAGATGGCCTTGGTGGCTGCAGTGTGGGGAGCCAGAGGGCAAGTGGTCAGAGGCAGGGGCAAAGCAGACTTGCTGAGTGCCAGGGGCCCACCTCACGTTGTCTTGGCCATGGACTCCTGTGTCCCACGGTGCTGGAGAGTCGCTGCTCCGGGTCAGTGTGTCTGCACCCACGGTTGCATTGGCCTTGTGCTCTCAGGTGATGGAAGGAGGGGTGGTCCTCTGCCTGCAGGGCTGGGTCCCAGCTAGGTGGGCCTCTGACATCCAGCCCATCACCCTCAGACACAGTGCTGTGCGGCACCGGGTCCGCCATGCCTCAGGCCGTGGGGTGGGGCCAGGGAGCCTGGGTGCCATGCTGGCTGCTCAGGTCAGACTCTGGAGAGTGGGGTGCTGGAGCACAGGCAGGGGGCTGGGGGCTGGGGTGGTGGGCCCGCTGAGGCCTGACCTGGGGGAGGCTTCAGGGAGGAGTCCACTGGCCTTGGTCTTATTTGGCATAAACCCGGCTTGGCCACATGGCGTTTTTCTCTGTGTGCTCCTCCTGGTTGAGGCCACACTAGGATTTTCACTTCGAAGTTCACGGGCAGCTGGTCTGTTGTTTAACCTATTTATTTTCTTGCACCATCTTCTTGGGGCTCTAGAACCAGGGTTCTGCTTGTTTGCTAAAAAGAATTTGGAAAAGTTGCTTCTCTCTCGTTGTGGGAGACGTGCACATGGCTGCACCAGAAGCGGGTTGCGGAGGGTGGAGGCGGCAGCCCCTGGGTGTCCTGGACACAGCTGACGCCCACCTGCCTGCTGCAGGAGTGCGCGGGGGAGCCCCTTTTCATGCTCTACTGCGCCATCAAGCAGCAGATGGAGAAGGGCCCCATCGACGCCATCACAGGCGAGGCCCGCTACTCCCTGAGTGAGGACAAGCTCATCCGGCAGCAGATCGACTATAAGACACTGGTGAGCGCGAGCCCAGCGGTCCTGTGCAGCCCCGCCCTCTCCATGCACCCCTGCACAGCACGCGCCCGGAGGGGTGGGGCTTGACGCCGCACCCTGCCCTGCCCGCAGACGCTGAACTGTGTGAACCCCGAGAACGAGAATGCACCCGAGGTGCCAGTGAAGGGGCTGAACTGTGACACGGTGACGCAGGTTAAGGAGAAGCTGCTGGATGCCGTGTACAAGGGTGTGCCCTACTCCCAGCGGCCAAAGGCTGGGGACATGGACCTTGGTGAGCCTGACCGCTCGGGGAAGTGGGCTGTGTGTGCCAGGGGCCTGAGGCCACAGGCAGCGAGCTGGACACGGTGCTGGTCTGGGGGTGCTGCAGGCCGTGGGGGGGTCTGTGGGAAGGGATGTCGTCTGGGCTGGGCTCTGGAAAGCTGCTCCCGGCCAGGGTGAGGGGAAGAAGCAGGAAGTCCACTCAGAGGCTGCTGCCCTTCAGGGGACAGGCAGGTGGTGGGTGCCCGGGCACTGAGGAGGGGGTAGGCTTATCGGAGCTGGGGCAGGGGGCCGCTCTGGCTCATGAGCCAGACAGGTAGGGGCGGCTGCAGAGCTAGAAGGGCCTGAGCAGGCGGGGGAGGTATAGGTCCCGGGGCTCGTGTGGTAGTTGGGCTGGAGAAGCTGGGGTGGGGCACCATGCTGGCCTCAAATGCCAGCCTGAGGAGGAGGGCCTAGAGCTCTGGAAGGCAGGGCATACTGCGGGAGGGCCGGGCTGCCCCCGGTGGAGCAGCTGCAACAGGTGGAGGGCTGCCCAAGGGGGCGTGGGCAGCAGCAGGGACGCTGGGCTTACCTGCAGGGGTGCATGCGTCCTGCTCAGAGCCAGAATGGGAGCTTTGAGGAGGGGAGGAGCCCTGTCTCTCCTTTATCCTGCTGTTCCAGGTCTCTCACTAAGTGTCCACAGGATGCCCTGCCCCCTTGGGGCCTGTCCTTTCCCTCCTGCTATAAGAGGCCAGGATCAGGGGGAGGGAGCGGTGGGTGGGTGGCACCTGCCCGGGTGGCCTGCCCCTCCAGCACTCCCCTTCCCCCTAGAGTGGCGCCAGGGCCGCATGGCGCGCATCATTCTGCAGGATGAGGATGTTACCACCAAGATCGACAACGACTGGAAGAGGCTGAACACGCTGGCTCACTACCAGGTAACCCCCAGACTTCCTGACCCTCCGGCCACAGCTTGGGCCTCTCTTCTTGGGGCCCCAGGGCAATGCCAGTGTCCAGGCTCCTTGGGCTCTGGTCAGCGGATCTCAAGGAGAAGAGGATACAGGGGCCCCACACAGCCCTGCAGGGGCACTGCTGGGGACACTGAGGCTCAGAGTGGTGAGATGACTGGCCTCCAGGCTCAGACCAGGAGGGGGTGTCCTTTGGGCCCCTGATGATGGGTCACACATCTCCTGGCCCTCTGCCCGCAGGTGACGGACGGGTCCTCGGTGGCCCTGGTGCCCAAGCAGACGTCCGCCTACAACATCTCCAACTCATCCACCTTCACCAAGTCTCTCAGCAGATACGGTGAGGGACTAGATGGGGACGGCAGGGCCCACAGGCCTGGCTGGGACGCCTCCCCGGTGCTCCTTGCTGCAGGCTGGGAGGGGGCTTCTTCGTGGCTTGTCAGTTGGAAATGGCTTTTCCCCCAAATGTGGAGCCTCCTTTTCCCCAGACGTTATGTAGTAGTCCTTTCTGCCATCTCCCTGATGTCTGTCTGTCCCCAACAACCCAGGGTGGTGGGGCTGTTGATTCCAGTTTTCAGATGAGGAAACAGCCTCAGACGGGAGCTGCCAAGGCCACCTGGCCAGCACCAGGGTGGGCACTGGGTGCTAGGTGTGGAGGGCCCCCCACTGACGAGCAGGGTGCCCACAGAGAGCATGCTGCGCACAGCCAGCAGCCCCGACAGCCTGCGTTCACGCACCCCCATGATCACGCCCGACCTGGAGAGTGGCACCAAGCTGTGGCACCTGGTGAAGAATCATGACCACCTGGACCAGCGGGAGGGCGACCGAGGCAGCAAGATGGTCTCCGAGATCTATCTGACGCGGCTGCTGGCCACCAAAGTAGGCCCTGGTGGGCAGGTGGTGGGCATGTGGGGGGCGGGGGACAGCCAGGCCTGGGCCTCAGAAAGCAGAGCTCAGAGCAAACCCCTCATCCTCACCCTTATCCTGTGGCAACCAGCTGCCCAGGCCACCCGGGAGGCGAGGGGGGCAGCCTGGCGGCCCCCCTGGACCTCTGCCCTCGCCTGCCTGCAGGGTACGCTGCAGAAGTTTGTGGATGATTTGTTCGAGACCATCTTCAGCACAGCGCACCGGGGCTCAGCCCTGCCGTTGGCCATTAAGTACATGTTCGACTTCCTGGACGAGCAGGCTGACCAGCACCAGATACACGACTCAGACGTGCGTCACACGTGGAAGAGCAACTGGTGGGTTCGGGAGGATGGGACATGGCGGGCGCCCCAGGGAAGGGAGCAAGGGCACTAGGGGCCCAGCCGGGGAGGGCTGGGGGCTGTGGGGCCACGGGAGGCTGGCCCCCAGGGACAGGTTTGCCCGGGTGAGGAGAGAGGCCCCCCTGGGTTCACTGCCTCCGAGCTGAGGCCAGCCCCTCGGCGGGTGCGCCTTCCTGACTCACCCATCTCGGGGGCATCTGATGCCTCCCCGCCCAGGGTGTGGGCATGTCCTCTGCTCCAACCTGTGGGACCTGCCTTAGGCGTGGGAGGTGAATACGTGTGTGTGCCCATGCCTGTGGATTCATGAGTGTCTTTGGGTGTGCATGGCTGTGTGCAAGTGTGTGAGTGCGGGCTTGCGTGTGAGCAGTCGGCTCAGTGGGATGGGCCCATTCTCGCCGGCTGCAGTGAGGACAGTGAGAGCCAGCGCTCCTGAAGCCCTCCCCCCTCCCCCTATGGGGCCAGCAGCCACCACCCAGTCTGGCTTTTGTCTCTCTGAGCCTGACCCTGGGCCCTTGGCACCATTTGCCCTATTACAGAAGCTCCTTTGCCTTTGGCCTCTGGCATCTTCCTCCCTTGTCCCCTGGTGACCTTAGCCCTCCTAGGACTTTGACCTCTACAAGCTTCCCAAGCCTGGGATGCAGCCCTGGCCCTGGTTGGGACCCACCCTGGGCCTCCAGCTCCACCTGAGCTCCTTAAGAGGGTTCCATGGGGCACTGGAGAGGGGGCAGCGCCATGCAGGTTTGCATCGTCCAGGGGAATTTTCTGTGATGGCGGAATGTTCTAGATCTGTGCTGTTCAGAGCAGTGGCTGGCAGCCATGTATGACTACTGAGCATTTGACAGAGGACTGGTACAACCCAAAATCTGGATTTTTACCTTCATTTAATTCTGTAAAGTGGCACACATGGCCAGTGGCTAGTGCATACCCTAGCTGAGGGCTGTCCTAGAGGTGGCATCTTGGATGAAGAGGTCAGCTCTCTGTGGGGCTGTGTCTCCTGGACCCCTTCCTGGTCTTGCTTCCAGGGCCCATCTGGGTAGGAGAAGGGGTGAGCCAGGCCAGGTGTGCCCTGTCTTGGGGGGTGAGCCTTCCCCTGGAGGGGAGCCTGCTTCAGTGTGAGCCAGCCCCCTGGTGTGCCTGCATGAGTGTGTGCCTTCCGGGGTGAGCCATGGGGGTGAGCCAACCCGGGTGTGTGTGACCCTTGATGTGAGCAGACATGCAGGCCTAGGAGGACTGTGGCCATGTGCATTGGGCACCCAAAGGTGAGGGAGCACTTCTGGGTCTGTACGTCTCACCCATGTGTGCCTCTGAGGGGAGGGCTGCCCTCCTGGAGGCCCTGGGGGGTGGGATGCACTCACCAAGAGTCCTGGCTCTCTCTGGGCCTCAGTTTCCCCACCTCCATGGAAATCCGTGACCAGTGTGAAGGTCAGAGCCAGGAGGGCTGCAGGCCTTCTGGCCGGCCCCTTCCCACACCATCGGGAAGGGATGCTGAGGCCCTGTCTGACCGTGCACCTGGGCCCACCCGCCCGCAGCTTGCCCCTGCGCTTCTGGGTGAACGTGATCAAGAACCCACAGTTTGTGTTCGACATACACAAGAGCAGTATCACGGACGCTTGCTTGTCAGTGGTGGCCCAGACCTTCATGGACTCCTGCTCCACGTCTGAGCACAAGCTGGGCAAGGACTCACCCTCCAACAAGCTGCTCTATGCCAAGGACATCCCCAACTACAAGAGCTGGGTGGAGAGGTAGGCGGCGCCAGGGGGACGGGCGGGCAGGCAGGCGAGGGGCCAGGACCCCACTCACGGCCCACCTGCCGCCGTCTGCAGGTACTATGCTGACATCGCCAAGATGCCTGCCATCAGCGACCAGGACATGAGCGCCTACCTGGCCGAGCAGTCGCGGCTGCACCTGAGCCAGTTCAACAGCATGAGCGCCTTGCACGAGATCTACTCCTACATCACCAAGTACAAGGATGAGGTGAGCATGCGTGCTGGCCCTCACCCAGGGCCCCCTGTCCCACACCTGCCCAGCTCAGACCCCTGCCAGATGCTGCCAAGCAAGCATTCTCCGTTAAAGCCCCTTCAGCTACCCCTGTCCCACCAGCCCCTCCCCACATCTCAGGGCTGGCCGGGCGCTTGCCTTTTCCACTCTGCACCCCGACTGGCCACCTTGCTCACTGGGGCAGGGAGGGAATGCTGTCTTGACTCCCTGCCAGGCCTGGCAGGGTCGGGCTGGGCTGCACTAGGTCAGGGATTGTGCTTCTGGTCATTGTGGGGCGTGGGGGAGTGGACAGCAGTGTCTTTCCAAGGTGGAGACTGTGGGTCAGTGAGTGCCTGTGCCCTGAGGGCCCATTACAGTGTTTATTAGCCTGGGTGGATGTCTCCAGGGCAGGGTACCAGGCCTTTCCTCAACCTTTAGCACCTTCCCCTGCTGACTTAGAGTGAGGCTTCAGGAGGCCTCCCAGGTGTCTGCCGAGCTGGCGCTCCCTGAGCTGTCCGGGGAGGGAGGATGGACTTACAGGTTGGATTGGATAGGGCACAAAGGGCTGGAGCAGCAGGATGGGCCTGGCCAGTGCCAGGGCCCTGAAGCCAGAGTGGGCCCTGTTGCAGGACGGCAGAGGCGGGGAGGCTGAATCAGCCGGCCCTGGGGGAGGAGTAGGAAAGGCTGAGGCAGGGTTCGTCGCTCGGTGTGCAGGCCTCGGGGAACTTTGGCTGTTCCCTGAGTGAGATGGGCCTTCAAGGTTTAGAGCCGTGATTGTACTGCCAGATAGCAAGGGACGAGAGGGAGGCAGAGACCAGCAAGGCTGCAGCCGTGCTGCTGGGCCGTGGGTTCAGGGGCTGGGTCTTGCCTATCGGATTGGCTGTGGGCCTGACTCCAGACCTGTGGCTGAGTGACAGAAGTGTGAGGCAGGCTGCAGGAGGCAGGGGTCTGAGGGGCGAGGGGTCCAGCTATTCAAGTGTGAGGGGACAGATCTGAGAGCAGGAGAGTCTCAGGCTCTAGGCCCGAGTGTGGGGTTGGCAGCCAAGAGAAGGAGGCATCCGTGAATGGAGGAGGCAGCCCCAGAGGTGAGTCCAGAGCCGGGAGGGGACAGGCAGAGCCTTGGGACTGAGAGCCAGGGACAGGCCACGGCACATGGCCGAGTGTGGAGGAGGATGAGTGACCTACAGGGTGGGGACTGAAGCCTGCCTTCTTTAGGCCCCCGAGGGAAAGCAGAGGGGAGCTAGCAGTCGTTTCTGAGGAGCTCTGCTGTAACGGGGTGCAGAGAAACGGGAGGTGGTTGTGGGGGGCTTGGGTGCAGGGAGGTGGCAGTGGGGCTGTGCTCTGGTGGGCTGACGGCCAGTAGGACACAGGAGTGTGGGCAAGCAGAGGGCCCAGCGAGTGCTCGGTGCCTCAGGCAGAGCTGGGGTGCAGAGCAGGCTGTGAGGGGGTGGTGTCTGTGCCCCATGAGGCCAGGCCCTGCTCTGACAGACCTGCGCTGAGAGAGCCCCAAGGGCTGGCTGTGATGAAAGCCCAGTTTGGGGGACAGGGTAGGCATGGTGACCTGGGGGACTCATTCTTTACACTGGGATCTTGGGGGTCCAGGCTCAACCCAGGCTCCTCAGCTGAAATGGAAGGAGTGGAGCCTAGTGCAGACTCTGGAGTCCCCGCTGGTGGTGGCCGTGTGACATGCTCCCTGGGCACCCCTCCCACTCCCCACCCCGAGCTTTCTTGTACCCACCCCACGGGAGCAGGTGGCCCTGGCCAGGCCCACTGACGCCCCCGCCTACCCCCGTAGATCCTGACTGCCCTGGAGAAGGATGAGCAGGCGCGGCGGCAGCGGCTTCGGAGCAAGCTGGAGCAGGTGGTGGACACAATGGCCCTGAGCAGCTGAGACACTCGGCCGTCACCGCCCAGCGGAAGCTGAGCGACAGGGCCCGCAGGCGCGGCCTCCGTCTGGCAGCCGGAGCTGGGAGGCCCCGGAGGCAGCCTCGCCCCAACTGTGCCTCGTGCCAGGGCGCTCGGGGGCCGGGCGTGCGGTCCAGCGTCCTCCCGGCCCTCCCCCTCCTCTTCCTGCCTGGCAGGGGTCCCAGTTCTTCTTGGTGTGGGGGACCGTGCCTGCAGTGCCGCCCGTGCCCAGAGCTGCTCACCACGGGGCGGGGGGAGCCCGGCTGTGACCAGGGGCGCCTGGGGAGGAGACGGTGCCGCCGAGGACCTGCGGGTAAGGCTGGAGCCCTCCAGGAAAGGGGTAGCCGGCCTGGTCCGTCTCCTTGAGGCTGTGATGCCAGGGTCAGAAGGGCCAGGACGAGGGGCTAGGAGGGTGCCAGCCGTTCCCGGCGTCCTGGGCGGAGTGTGAGGCCCGGGCCCCGGACGGCAGCCCTGGGCGGGGGAGGCCGAATGCCCAGGGCCCAGCCGAGGGGAGCTGAAGCCGGCCCGCCTGCTGCTGCCCGCCCGCCGCGTCTGGCACCCCCACGCTCGCTGCTGCACCACCGCCACCATCCTCCGATTCACCGCGTGCTCTCCGCGGCCGCGGCCGAGGCCGGAGCGCCACGTCAACCTCGCCCAGACAGGCCCCAGCTCCCTCCTGTGGAGGGGCTGCAGAACGGTTCGCCCAACGCCCCCACGTGACTTCCAGAAGGACTCGGTGACTCCTTTCCTGTCCTCAGGGCTGCGCCTCTGGGAGCCACTGGGGCCTGGGGCTCCGGGTCATGAGCGCACGTTCCCGTTATTTATTCCCCCACAGTGCCTCTCCCGGCACCAGCCCCTGGGCGGGTTGTGCTCTCCGGCCGCGCGGGTCTTGGGAGCAGCCCCTGGCCACCCTCCTCCCTCGTCCCCCCTCTGTGTCCCCTGCTCTCCACATCCACCTTCAGCGGCTTCTGGTCTGGCATCTCTGCAGCGCGGTGGGACATCTGGGGGACTTGTTTTGGTTGTTTTAGGGGAGCACTCTGGGTGGGCAGCCGGGGCTGTGGCAGGGCCCCTGGGAGTAGGACGCAGTGACCAGAGGTCCTGGAGGTTGGCTCTGCCCATCCGCCCTCAGTGAGCAAGAAAGAACACATTTTTAATTAAAAGAACTCTGTACATATATATATATATATGTGGCTCTAGCCTCAGTCTCCAGCCCCAGTGGGGTCCTGTATAGTTAACTGGAGGAGGAGAAATTTTACAATGTAGAATAAGGAAATTAAGGCAGTGGGAAAGCAATACCAAATGGTCGTGGAGGAAGTGGCCAGGGCTTCCCCCGGTGGCGTGCCCCCAAGGCCTCTGCCCCTCGACCTGTGGGTCATCCTGTTTTCATTTGTTGACGTACAAAGGAGAAACCTTCTCGCTGGCCCCTCGAGAGTGTCCAGGGCGCGGGGCCGTGGATTCCTGCATGACCGTGCTAGCGTTTAGTCTGACTTGATCTTTTTAAAACTGCAAGTGTTGAATACTAGAGGTTGTTAGACCCCTTTTTTATGTTTTTTAATTAATCAGTCACTTGTGAGAACAAACAAGCGGCCCGGCCCCTTTTCAAGTTCACTTTTTCGACGGTACTCAAGATTCCCACGGACTTTAAGGGACAGCTAACTGTGGCCGGCCCTGCGCCCACGGGCTGCCTGTCTTGGGGTCCCCCCTCCTAAGCAGCGTGAGCCACACCCTGGAGATGAGGTCAGGGGCCGCTTCCTCCCGTGAGGGAGCTCCGTGAAGTCGGAGCACTCCTGGTGCAGGAAGCTCCTGGCACGGGCCAGATGGGGGACCCATGGGCACCGGGCAGGGCTCGGGCCTCCTGCGGCTGTGGGTGCCCCGCTGGAGCTCAGGCCGCCCCCGGCCCCAGCACAGCCCCTGTAGACTTGTCCCTGGGCAGCCCAGCTGAGGCCGGTCTGGCTAGAAATCTGGCTGTCTTTTGGTAACGGCTCGCCTTGGCCTGGATTCTCGTCCCTGGGTGCACCCCTGCCTCCCCTCTGATGTCTGGCCGCGCCTGGGGGCAAGCCTCATTCTCCCTGAAAGTCTTCCCAGGATGCCGGCTTCTATGTGAAGCCCCTGTTCTTCCAGTTCCGTGAGGTCAGGTTGGGGTTCCTTGGCCCCTGTGTCCCTCCTCTTCAGAATCTAGTTCCGGCCCCTTCCTCTGCCCTCCCTGGTCCCCGCAGAGCCGAGCCCCCTGTGCCTGCCTCTGCGAGGTGACAGGTTCCAGGGCGGGGCCCTCCCCATGCCCTTGTCACTTGGACGGTGGGCGGGCAGGGCAGTGGTGGCAGAGGGAGGCCAAGCACTTTAGCAGTACCTGTTTACATGCGAGCCCGTGGAGCTGGTCTTCGGCCTGCCTCACCCCTGCAGCAGATCCCGCGCACCTGCCTTCCTGCTGGGTCGTGCAGTTAGGCTCTGCCTCCTCGTCACTACTTGCCACAGCCCTCCCAACCCTGTAGCACCCTACTGACACCTCTGCGCATCCTCCTGCCAGGGGCTCCCACCCCAAGCTCCGACACTGGCACGGCGGCCTGGCAGGAGCCTGGAACTGAAGCCCTGCTCTGAGCAACGGCGGTGGGCGCCCCTCTGCCATCCCAGGGCTTGGGGGATCCAGGCCTCAGTGTGGGCTGCAAGGGCTCCCAGCCTGTCCCAGACACTGCTGCTAGTGCCTGCCCTGCTACAGGCCACTCCTCCCCACCCCCCTGCCTGGCCTTCCCGCCCCTCCCCGCCCTGCCCCCATCCGCACAGTCTCAGGAGTGCCCCTAGACAGCTCACACCTCGCTCTGGGAGCCTGGTCTCTCCATATACCTCGAGCTTGCCCTGTATTCCCTGACCCAGGGCCCGAGGAGCCGGGGCTGGGGGCTGTGGAAGAGGGACCTGGGGTGCCCCAGACGGAGGGCCCCAAACCTCCCTCCCACCCTCCCTGGTTTGGCCTTGCTGAGAGTACCCCCCACCCCCGGTTCCCCAGTTCTGGATCTGATGGCTCACGTCGTTGGTGCTACACAAACTAGAATAGATATATTTAGAGAGAGAGAAAGATATTTTTAAGACGAAGCCCACAATTAGCTGTCCTTTAATGCCACAGAGCCCCCACCCAAAAGAAGAGTGATCACTCGGCCGGCCCGAGCCGCCCGCCCGGAGGTCGCTCTCCGGCAGGAGCAGCGTGGCTGACGGGCGCTCGGCCCGCGGATCGTGTAAATACACGGCTATTTCCTATTTTACTGTTCTTCAGATTTAGTACTTGTAAATACACACACACATTAAAGAGAGATTAAACATTTTTGCTAAATCTCTCGGCTCTGAGTGTTCGTTGCTGGGAGGGGTCTGGGGCAGGGCCCACAGCCCGGCAGGCGCGCCCTACACTCCAGTGCGTCTCCTGCTTGGCACTGGGCCCCTTGCCCGCCGAGCTGGGTGCTGACGGCTCCCAGCGGGGTTCGCACCAGCACAGCCGCGTCATCCCAGAACTGCCTGCAAGAGCAGGCTCTTGGCCACCGCCGCTTTGCCAGGCCCCGGGGGTTTGCTGCCCTGGGGTGGGAGCGCTGTGCTAGGGGGTCTGGGGACCTTGGAGGCACTCAGGAACTGTCAGACTGAAAGCCACCAAGGTGTGAGCCCCTCAGGGACCCCACACGCTACTTGTCAGAGGTTCTGCTGGTGCTTCTCCTGGGCAGCAGGGTCAGGAACACCCGGCTCGGAGTGCTGGTTACGGGGGTGGGGGGGGCTTGTCAAAATGCAGATCGTGCTCCAGAGAGCCAGGAGGGGCCTGGCCGCCCCAGGGCCTTTGGGCCACCTTGGACAGCGAGGGCCCGGAGCCGCGTTTACCAGACTCTCTCAGCCAGGAGCATTCTTTTTGTTGGGAGCCCCGCAGCTGAGGAACCCAGTGGGGAATGTTGGCCTTTGCAGCCCAGACACGCTCTCCCATCCCAGGAAGATCTGGGCCAGTACTCTTCCAACGAAAACGGTGTTGTGGAGTCTCTGCTGGCGCGTGGCTCTGCCCAGCGGCCCCATTTCGAGGCCCGTCTCCTCTAGGGCCAATAGGGATGGCTGTTGCTGACCCAGAGGGTAGGCATGGCATCAGCGGTGGTGATTTTGGATGCGGCAGGCCTGTCTCTGGGTGGGACAGGTGGGACACGTCCCCAAAGGACATACCTGCCAATGGACCACTTGTAGCTCAGCCACTGTCCCAAGCGTGGCTGGTGGATGGACTGGTTTGGACCTCTATGGGTAGGGGTTCTTATCCCCAACAGTTGGAGAGCTGGGGGGCACACAGGTGCTGCCCAAAGCCACACAGTGGGAAGTGACAGAGCCAGATCGAAATCCGGCCACAGCATATCAGGAGGGAGTCTCCCAGAGAGCCCCGGCAGCTCTCTCCGCCTGCCTTCCTGCACTGTCTTTCCTTTCTGAGGGCTCTGACAGTGGTCCATAAATCATAATCAATACCTCCTGCTCCAAAATGGGCCTGTCCTGACAGCCGGGCTGCAGGCACTGAGCTCAGCGCCAGGCTCAATTACTAAAGAGAAATCAGTGTAATCACCATGAAATTGCATCGGAAACAAATTTAGCAAATGCGTCCCGTTTGGGGTGTGACGTGGCCTGTTCTCATGGCTCAGTCCCCTCCAGCTTTCCGGCACAATCATCCCTGCCTCAATTACCCTCGTTAGGCCGCCGGGGGCTCCAGCCCCACCAGCCCGAAAGTAGGCGATGGCCTCTGAGTTGCAATCAGCGCTCACTGCGCCGTGATCACGCGTAATTACACAGTGAGCACGGTGCCGGGGGGGAGGTAGGGGCCTTCTGATTGCCGCACACATTGGCTCATCCAGGGTATTAAAACCATCAGCTATTAATACCAGGGCTTGCCGGCTGCACTGAGCAGGGCATGTCAATGGGGCTGTCTGTGGATGGCAGAGGGGTGAAGCTCTGGTTTGCACTTGGCAGGCACTGGGCTAGAGAATCAGAAGCTGGAGGAGGCCAGAGTCCACTTGGGAGGTTCCTGCAGATGTCTCTGAGGGGCCTTGGCCCCACTGTGCCCCTTTGGGGCCTTCCTGGACACCCAGGAGCATATCAGATGGTTTTGCTTCATGGGGTTGTGTGGCCTTCCTGAAAATGGACAGGGTGGGGCCGTGTGGCTTGTGGAGATCATTGGATGGTCAGTGAAGTGGCTTGGAGCACTTCTAGGTTGGGCATCTAGTTGTCCTGCAGTGAGAATTCTGGAAAGCAGAACCTCTAGCCAGCCTGCATTGGGTGCAGGGCTTGAGCACAAAACAAGCTCAGTTGTGCTGGAGCTGGGCATCTGGGGAAACTGCTGTTTCTGCAGGACAGCCCAGACTACACTGACTGATACAAACCGGTAGCATTGCTACCCAGAGGAGGACCTGGGGACAAAGAGAGGTGAGATCAATCACTCGCCCATGGACACGGAGCTGTCAGTGCCAGAGCCAGAATTCAAACTCAGACTATCAACTCACTTGGGGTCTTATTAGTTAGTTTGAGAAATCAACTTTCCAGCCATCATTGCTGCTTCCAGCTGAAAACCACTCAAATAACACAGCATATTTTTCTTCTGGGTGGCCCTCTCCATTATAAATAATTTAACCTAAACTTAACCTAACCTAAATTGGCTTGAGCAATGAAAGGGAACTGGTTGGCTCATGTAATAGAAAACTCCAAAGGTGTGTCTGGCTTCAGGCACGGCTGGATCCAGGAGCTCCATGAGGTCTTGAGGAATCTGTCTTTCTTCTTCTCTGTCATCTGTATGGCTTCATTCTCAGGCAGGCTCTTCCCAAGTGGGAGGCACCAATGGCTGCCAGCAGCTGTAGACTTACCAACCAAGCAACACCTTTGGTCAGCACATGTCCAGGTAGGGATTTCATTAGCCAACTTTAGCACACATGTCTCTACTTGAACTGATCATTCTGGCCTAAAGGACAAGGTGCTCTGATTGGCCAGACTCAGGTCCCATGCCCAGTGGGAAGAGGAGTCAGTCCCTTTGCACCTCAGGGGTTAGCAAACTGTAGAGAACTGTGCATTCGAGAAGGAGGAAGTCTCATGTAGTTTGTAAGTTCCGGCTATGTCTGTGTGCAGGACACCTGAGGGGATGGATTGTCAGAAGTGCCTAGGGCATTTCTATGATTATCCAGTCTCTTCCCAGGGGGCCCATAATTAACTGCTGACTGCCCACTTGAAATGCACTTAAAATGCCTGAGTCCTGCCTGCCCCCCAGCTTCTGCTGCCCATGTGACCTTGGTTGAGGGGGACATCTGGCCTGAGGCTGCCCATGATACCAGGGAACCCTGCCAGGTGACAGATGGGGCCAGGCCTGGGGGGAGTGACAGGGAGGCAGTTACACATCTCTGGCCATGAGGGGTGATCTACCCCAAGCACACATTGGATGATAGTGCATTCTAGTCCCTAACTCAGAAGTACTTTTGAAAGAGGGCTGGAGTGCGGACCCCCAGAACTGGGGATGGGGGTGGCCAGAGCTTCCTGGGCTACTCCAGCCTGAGTGATGTCATCTCTCCTCCACCTCATCGACCCCCTTCCACCCAATCTTCCCCCCCACTCACCCATACACACACCCTCTACAGGTCCACCTTTGACCCCCCATCCTACCCACCTACCAGTCTACCCCATTGACACCATCCGTCTCCATCCATCCCCTTCCGGTGGCAATCCACCCCTCCTTTTTCTACAGCTGTCCAATCATCTGTCCACAGGTCCATCACGTGAAGTTGAAGCAGGAGCTTAGAAGAATCTGAGCCTCCAAGTGTTGGCGAGGGTGTGGAGAAATGGGAACTCTAGTGCTGTGCTGGTGGGAAGGGAAGGTGGTGCAGCCATGGTAGAGAATGTTCTGGAGCGTCCTTAAAAAGTTAAACATAAGCTACCGTAGAATCCAGCGGTTCCACTTCTGGGTAGACACGCAGGTGAACTGAAAGCAGGGACTCGAAGAGGTATTTGCACACACACTCACAGCAGCTAAAAGGGGACGCTGCCCAGGTGGCCATCGACATACTGTGTCCTTCCCGTTCTATGAGGTGCTGCGAGTCGTCAAGTGCGCAGACACAGAAGATAGCACGGTGGCTGGGGGGGGTGGCTGGAGGGCAGTGGGGAGCTGTTCAATGGGGGCAGAGTTTCTGTCTGGGGAGATGAGAACGTTCTGGAGACAGACGGTGGGGATGGTTGCACAGCAGTGTGAATGTACTTAGTGCCGCTGAACTGTGCACTTAAAATGGTTATGGTAAATTTTATGTTATGTGTATTTGTCCATATTTAAAAATAATAGAAAACAATTTAATTAATTTATTTATTTGTTGGAGAGAGAGAGAGAGAGCACAAGCAGGGGGTGTGGCAGGCAGAGGGAGAAGCAGGCTTCCCGCTGAGCTGGGAGCCCGACGTGGGACTCGATACCAGGACTCTGGGATCATGACCTGAGCCGGAGGCAGACGCTTAACTGACTGAGCCACCCGGGTGTCCCTTTTTTTTTTTTTTAAGATTTTATTTATAGAAAACAATTTTTAAAAAGAGTCTGAGGTTTACTGTGTGGCTAGGAGGGCCACAGAATGTTCTGGAGCTGGAGAACTCTGTCTTTGGGGCTTGGTGGTCCCATCTGCTCCCTCAGTGGCTGTGCTGGTGGCCTCACACCTCTGTCCTCATCTGACTGCCCTCTGGACACCTCCCCCTGGGGCCACTCACAGCCGCCATGGCGGACCTCTCACCTCCCCGCAGATGTCCCGCAGCCTGCCTTACCTCCACGTGCAGAGGCCCCGGCTCCTGCCCTGCAGCACACTGCCGTCTGTGGGCAAGTCTGTCCCGCTGAGCCGGGGCTCCGACAGCAGGCAGGCCGGGCTGGGGGGCAGCTCCAAGGCCTCTGCCCCCAGCCGCCTGGCCCAGGCACAGCGCAGGACTCGGGAGGTTAGGCCCCGCGTCTCTGGGCCCCGCAGGCCAGCGCTGGGACTTGGCCAGTTCCTCCAGCCCCAGCTCCACTTCCTCACTGGCAGGTGAAGCCTTTCCCAGCCCAGCTTTCAAAACCCCTCTCTTCTTTGTTCATGAGCCTTTCTTTGCTTTTTTAATAGATGAAGATAGGGGCACCCGGGTGGTGAAGTCGGTTAAGCATCTGCCTCTTGTTTTTTTTTTTTTTTTTAAAGATTTTATGTATTTATTTGAGAGAGAATGAGAAAGAGAGCACAAGGTGGGGGAGGGTCAGAGGGAGAAGCAGACTCCCCGCCGAGCAGGGAGCCTGCAATGCTGGCCTCGATCCCGGGACTCCAGGACCATGACCTGAGCTGAAGGCAGTCGCTCAACCAACTGAGCCACGCAGGCGCCCTGCCTCTTGGTTTTGGCTCAGGTCATGGTCTCAGGGTTATGAGACGGAGCCCCAGAGCCCTGCGTCAGGCTCTGGGCTGTGGGGAGCCTGCTTGGGATTCGCTCTCTCCCTCTGCCCCTCCTGCTCATGCTCCCTCTCTCTCTGAAATAAATAATGTTAAAAAAATATACATTTTTTTCTTTATATAACCATCGTGTCATTATCACACTAACAAAATTAGTATTTGCATATTCAAATTTCCTCAATTGTCTCAAAGCTGCGTCTTCACAGATGGTTTGTTTGAATGAGGACCTCCAGGAACCCGCTTGGTTTCACATCCCCTTCAGCTCTGTCGACAGGCGCTCCGTCTGTCTTAAAGCCATTTCTTGGGGACAAGCAGGGCCTTTGAGACAGTGTGGGTGTGGGGCGGGTGTGCCACGCTCCCTTACCCCTTGTGGCCATAAACCAGTTCTTGATCTGGAAGCTTGATAGGTCAGGGTTGGGGTTCCAGGCCAGCAGGGCCCCTCGCTTCCCAGAACACCTGCCGGGAGGGTACAGTGACACTGGCGTTGATCAGGAGCCCAGCCTCAGCCTGCCCTCTCCTGTCGTGGCTCCCAGGCGTCCCACTGCCTCAGGGGCTCCCTTCACCTTGGCTGTGTGCTCAGTCCTTCCATCCACCTGGAATGTTTTTTTTAAAGATTTCATTTATTTGAGAGAGAGAGAGAGAGCAAGCAGTAGCGGGGGGAGGGGCAGAGGGAGAAGGAGAAGCAGACTCCCCCCTGAGCAGGGAGCCCTGGGTGGACTTGATTCCAGGACCCTGAGATCATGATCTGAGCCAAATGTAGACGCTTAACCAACTGAACCACCCAGGCATCCCTGGAAATTTTCTTTAAATACGCTCTTCCTGTTTTAACCTGAAGAAGTTATTGAAATCGAAACTTGACGGCACAATCCTAAGTGGATGACCAAGGTCGCTTGCCATAAGTAGAAGGTGACTGTAAAAGTAAAACAACGAAAGTAAAAATAATATGAACTCCTAGAGTAGTAGCTGCCCACAGAAAGCCCCGTCTGAGAAGCTAGTAAGTGCAAGCCAGGCCTTCCGCAGGTGCAGGTGCAGCTCTCGGAGCCTCCAGGACCGAGCCCCGCCCCAGCTCCTCGGGGAGCCTGCGAATTCTGCTTCCCAGGTCCCTGGCCGGCTGCCCTGGCCGGGGCTGGGGTAGGAGCAGGGAAGACTCTGCTTCTCCTCAGGGTGGGCGCCCCCCAGCTGGGCACCACCAGCAGCTCAGCCCCCAGCCCACAACCCCTCCAGCCAGGGGATTCTGCCTCCTGCGCCCTCCACCTCGCCCCTTGTATGAAGTTCCCTCTCTGGCCCTGCTCCTTGTCCCGACTGAACGTTGCCTGGGAGGACGCCTCAGGCTCATCGAATGTCAGGTCTGCCCTGCCCGAAACTGTCCCATAGCACCTAGGGTGCCTGTCCCACACCGTTTAGATGCCCAGCCTTAGCAGACCTGCAGGCTGGCCCAGCGCCGGGGTGTCCCTGCTCCTGCAGCGGCTCCACTCAGTGGCCCGAGAGCTTTTCCCCCTCCTTCCTCTGGCTTCCATGCTACCCCCCCCACCAGAACCCCCCCAGGGCTCTCCCAGGGACGAGGAGCATGCCCACCCCCGGGTACCTGCTCCTGAGTAGGACGATAGCTCCCAGGGGGCCTGGTCTCTCTGACATTACAAAGGCAGGTGTGGACATTCCTGTCATTCTTTGCATATTCTCAGGGCCTGAAACAATGGAGGGGAGAACACACAAGCAGTACTTAGTCCAAGGAAGAGAGCCAGAAAGGCCGCTCTTCTCTTGCTGGAACAAATGACCTGAAAACAGGTTTCAAGCACAAATTCCTCTTTAAATGATCAGTCTGCGAGAGGGGAAGAGTTCTTCCTGGCCTGGAATCCTGGGTCTGGCCTTGGTGCCACGTGATCTGGGCAGCCTCAGGTTCCTCATCCATACAATGGGAGAACACGTCCCTCGGGCCCTGCCAGGGTGGCAGCAGGACTGTATCATGAAGCTTGTGTAAGAGTCACAGGGAGTGTGTTGGAGATACACGCAGGCGTGTTTTCATATCCTGTGAACCTCCTCACCCCGAACAAAGGAATCTCACATTACGTGTGGCCGCAGTACCCACTTACTATACGAGGCCGTCATGAGGCAATGGGCATCAGGGAAGGGTCATTCCAAAGCCCCTTCAGCTGCCTCACGGGCCACAAGCAAAGTCGTGATGCAGAGAGGACTCAGTTACTCCTGCCACCATGGGCAGCATTGGAAGCAGGGAAGTCAGGAGTCAGGAAGAGAAAGCTGCTGGGGTGGGGTGGGGGAGCAGAGTAGCATCCAGAGTCTCCACAGAGGAGCAGCTCATGTCCAAAAGCTGAAGCATTCATTGAGGACTGAGGCTGAGAAGCAGAGGTGAGTGGGAGCAGGGCTGCTGCCCACACAACTCCAGAAATAATTGCATACACTGTAGTCTATGCTAATGGTGCTCATGGAGTTGTGCAGTGCACAACCTGTACAACTGCCCGAGGTGGCCCTGCATGGGCGAAGCACTTCCACTGGAGGCCGGCAGAAGAACTGACTTCCCTTCCCTAGTGTCAGGAAGCCCTATAAGCTTTGCCTTAGACCCGAATGCCATCTTGGGGAGAAGGAAGAAAAGGGAGGAAGAGCCCTGTTGGGAAGGTGAACTGGGACCCGGATTTAACACTTTTCCAAAAGAGACTGTATTAAAACAAAAGAGATTGTTTAAATATCACTAAATTGAGATTTTTTTTTTTAATTTAAGGTTTGTTCCTGCTTCCCAGTAGGGTGGAAGCTTGGGAGCAAGATTAGATAAGATACAGACAATTAAGAAGCTACATTAACAAAAATACCTGAGCAGAGCTGTGTGCATTTTCAACCCTAGAGACCACGCCAGGCTGGCATGCACAGCGGAGATGTGAGGGCTTTGCCCGTCGCCTCCAGTCCTTAGTCTCGGGAAGTGCTCCATCCTCAGTGCAAATATATCAGTGGGCCTGGCCACAGACCCCCAACTGACACATGACACCTATCAGCCAATCAGGGCATCTCCTTCCTCCTGTCAGGCTAAGCATGTCACCTGAGCAGGGACGATTTCTTCCCCCCTGAAACTGTTGAAAAGAGAAAGTGCTCTTTGACATGGGGTGAGGAGGTTAACCAAGAGCAGGTTAGGGTGTGTGGGGAGGGCACTTCATGAGCCTGCCTAAATGTGAAGCCAACTCAGAGGAGTGTAGAGACAAGACATGATAGACACAGGAGAGAGAGGTAGAGGTGGAAGAGATAGAGATGGAGAGGAGAGAGGAAGAGGGGGTGAGGGCAGAGGACAGAGGGCAGGGAGGAGAGGGGAGAGAGAGATGAAATTCCTGATCCAGCTATGCCTGAAGACTAATCTACTCTGGCCTTTGGTGACATTAGCCAACAAATTCTTTTTTCCTGGTTTTGCTCAAATCCATCTGCTATTGCAATTTAGAGCTGTGCGGTTTGATGCGATAGCCCCTGGTCACATGTGGCTACCGAGGGCTCTAAACATGGCTATAGTCGGAGCAGAGACGGGCCGTGAGTAGAGTACACACTTGCTGTGAAATATCTCATTAAAATTGCTTACATGGATTATATGTTGAAGTGATAATATATTGGATAGACAGGGTTAAGTAAAATATGTTATTAAATTTAATTTTACTTGTGCCTTCTAACTTTTTAAAATATGGCCACTAGAGAATTTTAAATTACATTTCTGGCTCACATCATAGTTCCATTGGACAGAGTGGGATTAGACTAATTTTCTAGGGATAAAAGAATATGCTCTTTGTGTGTGTGTGTGTGTGTGTGTGTTGTCTGTCTTAATGTCAATTGCTTCTAAAGAGTTCTCTAAGGAGAATGATTTCTGCTAACCAGAGGGGTTCTTGATTTTCTGAGTGTGTGATGGATGGCTTGAGTCTATGTATGCAGTCTATGCTAATGGTGCCCCATGGAGTTGTGCACTGCACAACCTGCACAACTGTACAAGGTGGCCCTGTGTAGGTGAAGCACATGTGAATTTGGGGTGAGAACTGGGGAAGTAAGGAAACACTCCATTTTTTGTTTTCTAAATGGCTTCAGTGAGCTTAAGTCACGTACCATACAATTCACCCATTTAGGGTGTACAATTCAGTGCTTTTTTGTATATTCACCCATTGTATGGCTGTCACTGTAGTCAATTTTAGAACATTTTCATCAGCTCAGAAGAAACCCTACACCCCTTTGCGTCCATCTCCTGCTCCCTGCATTGCTCCACAGCTTCTGGCACTACTCATCTACTGTCTGTCTCCAGAGGTGTCTATTCTAGACATTTCATATAAGTGGAATCGTGCAATATGTGGCTTTTTGTGCCCGGCTGTTTTCCCTCCACATTACATTTCTAGAGTTCATCTGTGTTGTAGCATGGGTCTGCCCCTCGTTCCTTTTCATGGCTGAATCATATTCCATTGCATGGATAGACCACAAACTATCCATTCCCCAGTTGATGTACACTTGGCTTGTTTCCACTCTTTGGTATTGTGTGTCATGCTGCTGTGACCCTTTGTGTACCCGTTTTCGTGTGGACAGATGTTTTCATTTCTCTTGACTATATACCTGGGGGTATAGGGTCACGACTGCTGAGTCAGGTGGTAACTCAGTGTCTAACTCTTTGAGGAACTGCCGGAGTATTCTCTACTGCGGCCACACCATTTTCCATTCCCACCATCAAAGCATGAGGATTCCAATTCCTCCATAACCTTGGTCACACTTCGTGTTTTCTGGGGTGTTGTTTTTTCCTTCTGACAGTAGCCTTGCAATGAGGTGATCGCTCACAGGGATGTTGATTTGCATTTCCCTGATGATTAGTGATGTTGAGAATCTTCTCATGTGCCAATTGGTCATTTGTACATCTGTTTAAATGTCTGTTCAGGTCCTTTGCGCATTTTTGACGTGGGTTGTTTGATTTTTGTTCTTGATTTTAGTGGTTCTCTGTACGTTCTGAATATCAGTCAGTACCTTATCAGATATGTGATTTGCAGATATTTTCTCCCGTTCTGTGGATCGCCATTACTCTGTTGATAGTGGCCTTTGATGCACAAAAGTTTTTAATTTTCATAAGGCATGATTTGTCTTTTTGTTCTTTTGCTGTCTGTGCAATGACGTTAAAAATTCTCTTTTTTCTTCTGCAATTATCTTTATTTCATTCCACCCTCTTTCTTGAAAGGTGGTTTTGCCAAGTACACAATTCTGCTGAGTTATTGTCTCTCAGCACTTCGGAGATTTAACTCATTGTTTTATAGCCTCCATCATTACTCATCGAAGGTTGGCCATCAGTTCACTGGTCTTTCCTTGAAGGTGGTGTTCTTTCTTTCTGGCTATTTTTAGGATCAGCTTTTCATCGTTGGTGTTCTGGCTTTTAGATCCAATGTCTTCCTGATCCTTGCATCAGTTACAGCAGAATGTTCTGGATAATGACACTTCCAGTGGGGGCCCCATCTCAGCCTTTCTAGGGATGGAGCAAGGGCTTCATTCCCCTTGTTCAACACCGTCCCCTGGAAATCCCTGGAGTGGTTCCTGTTTTGCGCAACAAGCCGCCACAGGGACAGGGCCCCCAGCCCCTGACCACCATATTGTGAGCTGCATTCTGCCCTTTGCCTGAGTCCCATAAACTCTGACCCCAACACCTCTGATGAAGCTGTTGGGGATGGGGCTCATGCTTCCATGGGGTGAGGGTCTGCACCCCACCCAGGTGTTTCCAGTTCACTCTTCCTTCCCTTGCTCTTGCTAACCTCCCACCCACTCATGGAGCCTTGTGGGGGAGGCAAGAGGACTCCCCAGTGCCTCCCCCTTGGAGCCTGGCCATCTGGCAGATCGTGGTTGCTTCTGTGGGTGATCTGAACCAGGGTGTAGAATGTGGTCAAGTGGTGTTACTGCCCCCGTCCCTGCCCCAGCCTCTGACAGTTCCTTACACACCATCAGGGCTCCTTGCTGGCCTTTCTGAAAATCTTGGGGCGTTTCCAACAGCTCCGTGGCTCTGGTTCACCTGTAGAAGCCCCTATTTCTGTCTGCAGCCCTGGGCCCTATAGCTGTGGCAGGGGCCTCTGCCCAGAGCTGCTGTGGCCACGAGCAGGTGAGAGGCCAGAGTGTTCCTCCCTTAATTGCCCACTAGTCGAGACTGTCCCCTTCTGCCTCCACCCCCCCAGATCAGTGGGCAGCTGGGGGAGCCTGCTCAGACATCAGGGCAAAGGGCACAAAGGACAGTAAGCCTGGATTACGATGCAGCTACAGAGCTGCAGAGCCCCTTCATTCCAGGGGTGAGTTCCTGGCAGGCCCCATAAGGGCCCATTAAACCTCCCAGGTGGGGGTTCTTGAAGGCTGATAGGCAGTCACTCTTGACTTTTGAATTCCTGCCAGTTAAAATACTTCCCATAGCAACTGACTCTGGAAATGCCTCCCACCGAGGGCTGGATTAGAGTCAGCAGAAGAAATTTCCCCAAGCTCTTTGCAGGCGGGGCTCAAAGATCCTTTGGGATGGGCCCAGTGTGAGGAACGGATGGTGTGTCACCCTGGCGGGGGGGGGGGGTCCCCTGCTCACGACCCCCGAATTCTAGAAACTGAATAGCATGGTCTAGTAATTCTAAAGCTGGCTAGTCTGCATTGCCCATCCCTGTCGTCGGGTGCCACCTGCTCAGCGAGGCCCTCCCAACCACCCCACGCACAAGGGCCCTTTCCCCAAAGCTGTCTCTGTCTCTGCTCTGCTTACTTTTTCTCCAAAGCGTGTGTCACCACCATTTATATACCTTTCTTGCTGCCTTGTAAGGGCAGGGATTTTGTCTGTCTCGGTCCCTGCTGCACCTTCTGCATCTGGAACAGTGCCTGGCACACAGCGGGGCTGCGGCGAACAGCAGTTGAATACACGAATGGGTGTGGAAGGAACTCCTGGTCTCTGCACATGCACGGCCCCCGCTGTCAGGTGGATGCCCTCACCTGTCTCAGCCAGGCGCATCGGCATCGCCTCTCCTGCAGGTGTTCGGGCCTGCTCCCCTCCGCACCATGGCCGGACGGTCTTTCTGAGGCAGGGTGAGCTGTTCCCACCGCCTGTTCCCGGGGCTCTGCGGGACCCCATCGTTAGTTATGATGGATAACTTCTCCCATCCTCGCGCAGAATCTCTATGCCACGAAGAAATCCGGTGCTTCCCTACCCTGGGGGCCATTCCTCCCCTGCCCTGAGTCTGTGGCTCTCCACCCTGACTTGCCCCCAGAGCTCTGAGTCCAAACTCCATCCATGCCTGTGCAGAAGTCACCGTGGGCCCAGGGGCGGGTGCTCCAAGGCTGCCGAGGTAGACTGACCGTGAAACCGTCCCCACCTCTCAGCTCCCTCCCATGCCCATGCCACCCCTCCCGAGAGGATGCGGGCGTCTGCTTCCCCACCCTGGAAACCTGGGCCTCCTGGCGACTCAGTCTGCCCCTCTGAGCGTGGCTGCTGGGTGTCCATGTGCACTTGGGAGCCTGGACCTCAAGATGCCCTGCAAGGTTCACTTTCTCATGGATGGAGAGAAAACCCGTGGCCACCCTGCCGGGGCCCGAGCGACCACGTGGGAGAGAGGCCCGCCACCCCGGCCAGGGCCCCCCAAGCCCCACCTGGAGCTGGCCGACCGGTACGGCTGACTCTGGGCCCGTGGGCAGCCATGAATGCTCGTGATTTTCAGCCCCGGAGTTTTGAGTGGTTTGTTAAGCACGGGGTTATCAGATAAAATATAGGATACCCAGTTACGTTTGAACTTCAGATAAACCACAGGACATTTTTTGTTGCTTATCTGAAATTCAGATGTGATGGGGTGTCCCGTGTTTTTATTCACTACATCTGGCAATCCCGGTTGAGCAGCAGTGTTATGGGCCCCCAAATTCACCTGTTGAAGTCCTAACGCCTCGCCTTGTACCTCAGAGTGTGACTGTTTGTAGGTAGGATTTTAAAGCGGCCATTAAATTGAAATGAGATCATATGGGTGTGGGGCCTGGTCCAACCTGACTGGTGTCCTTAGAAGGAGGGAGATCAGGACACGACACAGAAGGACGACCACGTGAGATCACAGGGAGAAGACCACCATCTGCAGATCCAGGAGAGGGGCCTCAGAGGAAACCAACCCCGCCGACATGTGGTCGCAGACTTCAACCTCCAGAACGGAGAGGAAATCGATGTCTGTCGTTCAGGTTGCCCCATCTATGGTGCTTGTTATGTGCGGACTGTGGCTGTGTCCCCTCTGGGCGTAGGGGCGCTCAGCCCACCTGTGCCGGCTGGGGCAGGCAGCCCTGCTCTGTCCCCGGACCGCCCCCAGGACGAGCAGCCCTGGGCCTTGCAGAGCCGAGGCGTCCACACTGCGCCCCATCCTTCCCAGCCTGTGGGGCCATGTGGCCGATTGTGCACGTATAGAATCAAGAGGCTGTTTTCTGCTCATGTGTGGGAGACTATCCCCGAATGAATGTACGTGTGTGCTAAAAGCTTACTTTCCCAGGGGTGAGCAGGTGGATGTCTCCCCAGGACGCCCCAGGTCAGGGCGGCCAGACATTCCAAGCTGGGTCAGGGGCTGTGGGAGACAGCTGACGTCCGAAGGCGCCCTCCCCTCCTCTAGTGTTTCCGAGTCCCTGCCCAGAGCTGTCCTCCCGGGCCTGCATGGTGGCTGGTGGGGGTGGGGTGGGGGTGGGGGTGGCTAGGGGTGCTCATTGCTCTCCTTTCCCTGGCTGCCTGGGACAGACCTGCCTGCCGCTGGCTGGCCCGCTCCCCTCCTGGTCTGCCGGGCTTCCGTTTCAGAGCTGAAAGGTTGAGGCTCCCTCTCCCCCGCCCCCCTTCACAGCCAGGACTCAGGGCACACCCCTGCTCAGGAGCCACGTGGCCCAGGCCACCTGCTGGCAGGGTGGGGGCAGTGCGGGGCTGGTGCCCACCGCTGGACCGGACGTCTTCCTCCGCCACTTAGGATGCCTGTTCTCTGCCGTTGGATCAGCCAGGGGCAGGAAGTGGGGGAGCATCTTTGTACACTCCCAGGTAGAGAAATGATGCCCCCTCCTCCTGCCCCATGCCCAGCGAAACTGGCCCTGTGTACAGACGCGCCCTGCTTCCTGTTTAAGGTCTGCCTTTTCCTGCCCTTCCAAGGCCCTGATGACAATTGCTTGGTGGTGTGTTAACAAAACACAACAATGAAATTGGTATCGGGATTGTGGGTGTATTGAGTTCAATTATTTTCATTGCATCTTGTTTATTAATATAAATATTTAAGGCTATGAATTTTCCTTTGAGGAACATTAGCCCCCATGTAGTGTTCTTAGTGCTCCTGGATATTCCAAATTTGGATTTTGATTTCATCTTTGATCCAAATGTTGCTTAGGAAAGAGCTTTAAAATTCCCAGACACAGGGCCTCAATATTATTATCTAGTTTTATTGCATTGTGAACAGAGACTTTTTTCTGTACTTAGTTCTTAATGCCATAAAATGTGTATAGCTTAAAAATTCAGGTTGTGGCGTTCTCATGCTCGAAACAGAAATTTTGTCCCCTGTCCTACCCAAATCTACACCCCTGAGGTAACTATTTCAACCCTTTTAGATGCCTTTTTTGTCCCGCATCATCATCTGCTTCAATAACAGGACTTTCTACAAATTCTATGCATGTGAACATTAGGCATTATCCACCGAACTTCATCTTTATGAGATCAGGCTGTACATTCCCCCTCCTTCCCCTCTCCATGGCCCACTGGGTGGTGATATCACAAGTTTTGGTTAAATCAATGTCTAGCGTTTATATTGTTCTGGTTGTGTGAATATTGTTCATAGCTCAGTCACATGGTATACCACAATCCTGTTTTTTTCTTATGCCATTTCTTCCCTGGAATCGTCCTTATTTTTTTGGAGGGGGGAGTTAGTAATTATTATTATTATCCAAACATAGTAGTAACCCACTGATTTAAATTTTTTCTTGATGACGTCCCCCTGGAGCCTGGATGGTTAGTCTCGCTGTAGCTGTGGTCTCTCCCTTTCCTCATGGCCTGGAAATCCCCTTCGCCTCAGTCCTGGGTCCCAATCCTTATAATGGGGGTCCCGATGCCTCTTTCTTCCCTGGTTGGTGCCCACGTGTAGACTGAATGTGTTCTTTGGCAGGTTCCTTCATACCTATATACTGAGGAGGCAAAATTGTTGAGATCCTATGTGTCCAAAAATATTGTATTTTACATTTATACTTTAAAGTATGTATTTACACTTGCACTTGATAATCACTTGTCTGGATATTGAGTTCTAAGTAGGAATACGTTCTTCCACAGCATTCAAGGCCATCTGATCCTTGTCTCCCAGCCTCCAAGCTTGCTGTGGAACAGCTGGACGCCATGGGAGTCCTGCCCCTCTGCATTCTGCAAGGGGACTTCACAGTGGAGCCAGCATAGGGAAGAGGCTTTCTTTTAAAATAGGCCTGGGAGGCCATGAGGAAGGAGAAATTTATGCGTATCCTCATTGAATAAACTATGAACTTTTGCCAGCCACGGGCCCTCAGCTGGGGCTTAACTCCCTCCTCACCATGACACCTGAGTCCTTTTCACTCTTCACTTTAAGGGAACCAATGCGATTTGACAAGTTTCAACACTTCATTTGCACGTTAACCCAACCACTCCCAGTTCACCTAGTTTCAATCCCTATTTTGCATAGAGGACCTGAATGAGAACTGCACTCATGACCTTTGTCTTCATAACCCCGCCTCCTGTGTGTCTTCCTCGGAACCTGAGTCAGGTTGCTACCTGAGTCTGTGTCTCCCAATTTAATTCTAATTGCCCAAATAAATGCCTGTTTGTTCAAATTTGTAGGGACTTCTATCTTGGTCAGCAGCATGGGATCTGTTTTCGTCCTTGGGACACGCTTATGGTGTCTCTTGCCTACAGTGTTGAGACTTGATGGTGATGAGCCTCTGTGTGGGTCTTCAATTCCTTGGGTCCTTCTTGAGGACTCTCAATGTGGAAACTGATGTTATTCCATTCTGGTATGTTCTCTTTTATTGTTTTCTTGGATGATTTTCTCTCCTTAGTTTCCCTGAATTCCTATTATTCAGACACTGGACATCCTGGATTCCTTCCCTTTTATCATTTTATCTTACTCTCTGGAAGATTCCCTCAACTTCATCTTCCAATCAACCTATTGAATTTTTAAACTTATGTTCCCACGTGTTTAATTTCTAAGATCTACTTAGAAATTGTTCTCTGAATTTTCCTTGTTAGGGCATCTGTGTTTCTTTTATGGATCTTCCCTTATCTCTCTGAAGATATTTATTTTGATTTTTCTTTGAAGTTTTGCTTGGCTGCCTGCATCAGAGGCCCTCTGAGACCCTCTGTTTTACTCTCTATTTTCCATGTTAGAGGCTTTCTCTGGGTGATCCTTGCCTGTCTATTCATATTTAAAAGGGAGGCACTAAAAGCTGATTAAACACATAATGAATATTTGTAAGAGGGGAGATGGGACATTATCCAAATCCTCATCAGTAGTACAATAGAATAAAACAGTGTATTCCCCCAACGGGATACTCGGCAGCAGTGAGAATGAACAACCTATACACACGTTTGCACGGGGGACTCTCAAAAACATGATATTCAATAAAAGCAGCCAGACATGAAGTAGCACACATGCATGATTTCATTTGCATGATGCGTAAAAACAGGCAAAATGAATTTATGCCCCAGAAGTCAGGATAGTGGTTATCTTTGAAATGGGGTGGAGGCTGGGAGGGGGTGAGGGGGCTTCTGGGATGTTGATGGGTTCCATTTCTTGAGCTTGAACTGATCACACATGTGTTCAGTTAGTGGAAACTTACCTAGCTGGTGGATGCTTATGATGAGTGCATATCACCATGCATTGATTATACTTCAATACATTTAACATCATAAAAATGAAACTGTGTGTTGGGGGTTTGTGGATGGGTGGTCTCCTGGTGGTGACCCCACAGGGTCAAGCTGTTCCTCTGGAGAGGAACCTTCTGCTGTCCTCCTGGTGACCCCGTTCTGTATGGCGAAGGGGGCTGGGGTCTCATGACCCCATGTGCAGACTTTCTCATGTTCCCTACTTTTTCAGTAAGGAGCCTCACTTCTGCCCCAGAAAGGCTGAGCTCCCTCACCCCAGCGAACCCCTGGTTCACTTTCTGCAGAGAGACAATCTCCTGTCTTCTTTGGCTGGGGCAGAGAGATTTCCCTAGCTGCACAGGTGGGGTGGGGAGCAACGGGATCCAAGTGGCCAGACCCTTTCTCCAAGGTATCTGGTGTCCCCAATTCCACAGAATTTCTGGAACTCTGCAAATGAGTTGGCTTGACTCTGCCTGGCTTCCCCAATTCTGGCATCCAAGCAATCTTTATTTCCCTGCATATTCTGTTTTGTCTTTCTGGGCCTCCTATTAGTAAGTGAGGGACCATCTGGACTAATTTACTAAGAGCTATTTTTTCTCTCATATTTTCCATCTCCCTTTTCTTTTGTTCTGCTTTCTAGTATATTTCTTCAACTTTATTTTCCAATCCTTATGTAGATTAAAAAAACCCAGCTATTACATTTTTGTATTTTTAATTAAACTTTTCATTTTGAGATAATTATATTCAAATGCAATTATAAGAAAGAATGGAGAGAGATCCTGTGTACAATTTACCCAGTTTCCCCCAGCGGTAACATCTTGCAAAACTATAGCACAGATATCACAATCAGGATATTGACATTAATATAGTCACGATACAGAACATTCCGTCACAAGGATCCCTTGTACTATCCTTTTATAGCCACACCCACCTCTCCTTCCCCCCTCCCTTTATCCCTGATCCCTGGCAATTACTAATCTGTTCTCTGTGTCTATATTTTTGTCATTTCAAGAATGTATATGACATTGCATATGAATGTACGTTCCATTCCATTCCATACAGTATGTAATATTTTGTGATTGGCTTCTTTCCTCAGCATACTTCCCCGGAGACTCATCCAAGTTATTGCCTGCAGCAATGCTTTGATTCTTTATTGCCAAGTAGGATTCCATGGTGTGGATGCACCATTACCTGTTGAAGGACATCTGAGTTGTTTCAGTTTTTGGCTATAACAAATAAAGTGGCCATGATTATTCTGTATCAATTGTTGCAGGAATGTAAGTTTTCATTTCTCTCTGATAAATGCCCCAAAGTGTAATTGTTGGGTTGTATGGTAGTTGCATGTTAAGTTTTATAAGAAGCTGACAAACAGTTTTCCAGAGTGGCTGTACCATTTTACATTCCAACAAGTAATGCCTGAGCAATACAATTTCCCTACATCCTCACCAGCATTTGGTGTTAACACTATTTTGAATTTTAGCCATTTTGATAGGTGTATGGCATATTTTATTATGGTTTGAACTTTCATTTCCTTAATGGTTAAGGATAGTGGATATCTTTTTATGCTCTCATTCATCATCTGCATATCTTCCTTGGTGAACTGTCTGTTCATGTCTTTTGCCCATTTTCTAATTGGATTGTATTTTTTTCCTCTGAAAGGTTTTGAGAGTTTTTTATATGTTCTAGATATTAGTCCTTTGTTGGGTATGTGGTTTGCATATTTCTCCCAGACTGTATCTTGTCCTTTCATCTTGTTAATATGGACTTTTGCAAGCAAAACTTTTTAATTTGGATGAATTCTAATTTATCAAAATTTCCTTTTATGGATCATGCTTTTGGTGTCAAATCTAAGAACTCTTTGCAAAGCCTTAGATCCTGAAGATTTTCTCCTGCTTTTTTCTAAAAGTTTTATAGTTTTATATTTAAGTCCATGATCTATTTTGAGTTCATATTTACATAATGTGTGAGGTTGAGGATTTTCACAGCTATCACTTAAAAAGTTATTAGACTTTATTTTTAGAACAGTTTTAGATTTACAGAAAAATTGAGTAGATTGAATAGGGGTTCCCATATACTCTTCCTCTCCCTCACATGGTTTCTCCTATTATTAAACATCTTGCACTAGTGTGGTTACAATTAATGAATCAATATTAATACATTATTATTAACTAAAGTTCATAGTTCATGCTTAGTGTTGTACATTCTATGGGTTTTGACAATGCATAATGTCATGGATCCCCCATTACAGTATCATAAAAAATAGTTTCATTGACCTAAAAAGGTGCTGTAGCAACCACTGATCTTTTCACTGTCTCTATAGTTTTACTGCCTCTATAGTGTTACTGTCTACAGTATTGCCTTTTCCAGAATGTCATAAAGTCAGAAGCATATGGTAGGTAGCCTTTTCATACTGGCATCTTTCACTTAGCAATATGCATTTAAGATTCCTCCACTTATTTTTGTGACTTGACAGTTCATTTCTTTTTTATCACTGGATAATATTCTATTGTATGAACGTACCACATTTGTTTATCCATGCACCTATTGACAGACATCTTGGATGCTTCCAGTCTTTGGCAATTACCAATAAAGCTGCTATAAACATGGTAGTAGTTTTTGTGTGGATATATGTTTTCAACTCAGTTGGGTAGCTACCTAGGAGCATGATTGTTAGATCATATGGCAAGACTATGGCTAGCTTTAGTTAGTAAGAGACTGCCAGTCTTCCAAAAAAAGTCTACCATTTTACATTCCCACTGCCAATGATTGAGAGTTTCTGTTATTCCACATCCTCACCAGCATTTGTATTGTTTTCTTTTTTTAAGATTTATTTATTTATTTGAGAGAGAGAGAGAGTGCAGGATGGGGGGAGGGGCAGAGGGAGAGAGAGTCTTAAGTAGACTCTGCTCTGAGAGAAGAGCCCAATGTGGGGCTTGGTGTCACAATCTTGAGATCACGACCTGAGCTGAAACTAAGAGTCGGATGCTCAGATGACTGCGCCACCCAGGCACCCCCGTATTGATTTAAAAATGAAGGTTCTTGGGGCACCTGAGTGGCTCAGTTGTTAAGCATCTGCCTTCGGCTCGGGTCATGATCCCAGGGTCCTGGGATCCAGCCCCACATCGGGCTCCCTGCTGAGCGGGGAGCCTGCTTCTCCCTCCCCAGCCCCCTGCTTGTGTTCCCTCTCTTGCTGTGTCTCTCTCTGTCAAATAAATACATTAAAAAAAAAATGAGGGTTCTTGTTTTATGGATGTAGAATTTCTCTCATCTCTATAAGAATATTAATTAACATTTTTTTAAAGTTTCCATCTGTTTCCTACTTTATCTTTGGTTTCTTCAATTTCCTTTTCTATTTTTTTTTGTTCCCCATCTTTCATGTTGGGGCTTTCCGCATACATCTGGTCATCCTTGATTTTCCATTCATAATCAAGAGATAATTGGATGTTCTGTACTCATGGGCTGGACCTTTTGGTTGGTGGGCTTACTTTTTAGTTAATTGCAAGCAAGAGCAGCTATTTTATTGGAAGACTGCCAAATGTCTGGAGAAGAACTCTCTGCTCTTCTACTGATAGGAAGAGGAGGTGATTAGTTTTTTCCTGCTGGTTTTGTATGTGGGCAGAGGAGAAGGTTTGGGGAAAATGTCAATCATTAAGTATCCAGACTTTCAAGTATTCATTCTATTTCAACCCCTGGTTTCTCTCTTTCCCATTCAATACACCAACAGAATAAGCCTGCAATCTCATGCTTGGGGCTTGGCATCTGCCTGGCTGTTGGGGCATGGGTGGAGTAAGGGATTGGCTGTAATGAAGAAAGATTTTCAACCCATTCTTCTGTTGACTTCTTGGCTCTTCATCCTTTTCCTTGTTGGTGCTATCTCGGAGTCTGTGCAGGGAAAATGGGTTCATTTGCTGTCTGTGTCTTTCTTAGCTTGTCCTTGAGGTTGAGACTTGTCTGACCTGTTAAGTCAGGTGTCCGTTTTCACATTTCTCAAAAAGTGAGAAAAACTCTATCCACTGACATTCCCTCTTATGTTTCCTATGCCTTTGTGGTTTAAGTTTTTAAAACATTTCACATTGCTTTAGTATGATCTTGGATGAAAGCAGAAAGACACTTGTGGTCAATCCATCACCTTTACCAAAATCTTTAAAGTATTTGATAAATATAAGATTAGTAGATAGAGAAATATTTTAAACACTACAGAAGTATATAAAATAAAAGAAAAAAAGTGACATTTTCTCACCATCTTCTGTCACTTTTCCATTTCACAGATGTCCCCACTATTAATTGTTGGGCATGTATCCTTTCAGATATTTGTCTATGCACACGAATAATTATACCCCGAGGTTGTATACCTGTGTGAACTCATTCTCCCACATAAAATGTGATCATGTTACTTGGGTAGACATGGAGTTGTGCCCCTCAGATTCTTCTTCTAGAAATAGCTCCCTGCCCCACTAGGAGGAGTGTGGTGGGTGGCTGACAGTGATGGGCTATGACCCCATCAGGATTTGCCTTGGGTACTTTTTGGGGGGGGGAGGGGCAGAGGGAGAGGGATAGAGAGAATCTTAAGCAGGCTCCATACCCAGCGCAGAGCCTGACATGGGGCTTGGTCTCATAACATTGAGATCATGACCTGAGTCAAAATCAAAAGTTGGACAATTAACCAACTGAGCCACCCAGGAGCCCCTGGACTTGCCACCGGTTCTAAGGGAAGATTGCAATCTTCCTGGGGCAGCCCTAGCCAGTAACCAGCAAGATGGAAGCATGGCTCCTGTCTGCTTCTGCCTCATGCGGGACTCCTCCAGTGGCCAGCTTGGCTCTGGAGCTCCCACTGAACGGCAAGACCATCAGGTCTGCATGGAGACTGAGGTCTCCTCCATCCAATTCTGCCTCCCCCCTTCCTTTTACAGGCAGTCTCGCCAAAAGAACTTCGGTACCATCCTGTCACAACATTTGCTCCCTGCAGGATCCAACCAATACTCTCATTCTGAACCCTGGCTTTTTTCAGTTAGCATTTATTAAGGATACCTTTCTATGTCAGTGCCCATAGATCTGCCCCATCCTTTTTTATTTTATTTTTTTTTTTAAAGATTTTTTTTTATTTTATTTTATTTTTATTTATTTGAGAGAGAATGAGACAGAGAGAGAGAGCATGAGAGGGAGGAGGGTCAGAGGGAGAAGCAGACTCCCTGCCGAGCAGGGAGCCCGATGCGGGACTCGATCCCGGGACTCCAGGATCATGACCTGAGCCGAAGGCAGTCGCTTAACCAACTGAGCCACCCAGGCGCCCCTCCTTTTTTATTTTAAAGATTTTATTTATTTTTTTTGAGAGAGAGAGAGCTAGCATGAGAGAGAGCATGAGTGGCAGGGAGAGGGAGAGGGAGAGGGAGAAGCAGGGTCCTCGCTGAGCAGGGAGCCTGATGCGGGGCCCGATCCCAGGACCCTGAGATCATGACCTGAGCTGAAAGCAGATGCTTAACTGACTGAGCCACTCAGGCGCCCCTGCCCCATCCCTTTTGATAGCTGTATAGTATTTTTAGGGAAGGATGTATCATAATTATTTAACCATTCTCCTTCTGATGGACCTTTAGAGTGCTCTAATTTTTCTTTAAAAATCCTGTGATATTTTAAATATGTATATTTCAGCACAACAGATAGCTTCAAACAATTTATGCATTTATTTATTTTCCCTTACCACCTCTCACTCAGGAGTATGTGCAGAGCAGACCCCCAGCAGACCATTTTCCTCAGAGAGAAGGGAAATGAGCAGGAGACAGTGGTGAAGTGTTGGAGGTCCTTTGGCTCCCTTGGCTTCCTCCCGCATTGCTTTGGAAGGGCTGTTGACACACCAAGGAACGACAAGATACTTACACGCCATTCCTGCCCATTCATTAAGGCTGGCCCCCAAGGAAGCTTCTGGTAGACACCGCTCTTTTAGCTCTGTTTGAATTGCTACACAAACCAGAGAATTTAAAAAATATGAATTCTATTTTCCTCAAATGTCACTGTAGGATTTTGACAGGTTTTTCTTACATTTTGATTCATAATGCCTGACATGGGGCTTGGTCTCATAACCAAGAAAGATTCCCTTTCTCATTCTTATCATGCCACACTTAAACAGATCCTCTGGTCTCTCCTTCAAACTCCTAGGAGTCCCACACTCTGAGCTTCCCTCCCTGGCTCTGCCTCTTTCTTCTCGGCATCCTGTGGGGGTTCCCCTTTCTCAACTTGCCCCCTCTGGGGTGGGTGGTTTTTTCCCTGGATCCTTTCATGGACTCTCCTCTGCCTCCTCAACATACTCATGAGGGATGATGGACATTTTCTTTAGCAATCTGGCACCCCGCCCAGCCCCTCTCCACTCTTCGTTTAGTAGGCGTTGTGCAGAAGTCCACAAAATGGGCACACATCCCCAAAGGTTACCAACAGAGGCTTGTTGTCCATGTCAGATGCTCAAAGCACATGGCTTGTTAAACAAAAATCCCAGAGTGAGAAACAAGAGGATAGAGTTGGGGAGGTGATACATTTGAGGTTGGTGCAGGGGGCGGAGGCTGGTATTCCCTCTGTCTTGGTGTGCTGTCTCCTTAGTCCAGGCCCCCGCCCAGTGTTTGGTGCATTACATGGACCAGAGTTGAAGGCAGACAGGGATCCCACAGACAGAAGGTGCCTGGGGCCAAGGACCCGCACTTGCTCTGCTGGCGGCTCACGAGCCACGATGCCTGGCCAAGAGCTGCCACATGCCAACTAGCCACTGAGCAGCTTCCCAACTGACAGCTGTGGATTTTATCTGGAAGAGGACAAGAGGGTCCTGAATGGGTGTCGCCCACATTGAGTGACCAATTTAAGACCTCACAAAAATGAAGTGACTCATGCATTTAATGTATCATGAAAATTCAGTGTTGCATATAGTGTGTCATGAACACTTACTGCCGCTTGTCCTTTTGTCCCTTTTCAGCTATGTTCAGCACACACGTGTTCTTATGTCCCCTGCCACATCTCATGGGTCACTACCTTACTTTTCTGAGCTTCATTCTTGAACATCACCCTTCCCATGTGGGTTTCCTTCTGAAAGGAGAGTTAAATGCTCTCAAACAGTATAGCAAGTGCACGTAACAATAATCTGCTTTCTTCTAAACTGTTTTACAGAATTATGTAACATCTTGTACACCTCGGAGTGTATATAAAATGTATACGTACATGTACATTTAGAACAAAACAAATCTCTGTGTACCCCAACTCAGGTGAACAAAGGTGATGGATAGTCCCTAGAAGCCCCTGTGAGCCTCAACCCCCCAAAAGTAACTTCCTTTCCCTAATTTATGCTGAATATTTATTGGCTTTTATTGATAATTTCATCCCAAAGCAATATATTTTTGGGTCTGGCCATTTTTGAATTTATATAAATGTAGTCGTACTTTGTGCATTTGCTGTGATTTGCCTCTCTTGCTTCACATCCGGTTTTTGAGATTAAGTGGTGCTGATGTGTAGCTGGGGCTCCTTTAGGGCGATCCAATGTTCCCACGGGGCCAGTCCTGGGGAAGACGTTGCTCGTTGTCACTGCTGCAGAGTGCTCTGTGGCACGAATGGACCACCAGCCACATATCCACGGACATGTGGCTGCTTTTGCTCTGGGGCTATTCGAACAGGGCTGCTGTGAAATTCCCGAACAGCCCCTGGTGCTCGTGGATTTATTCCCAGGAGAGCAATGGCTGGCCGTCAGTGTTGTGGGATTGACGTTTCTGGACAATAGCAGCCTGTTTGCCCAAGGGACAGAGGCAATACACTCGCCTACCAGCCATGGGTGCTCAACCCCCTTCCTCCACTCCCACCAGCTCTTGGTTTTGTCCAACTTCTATTTTTGCCCGTTTAGTAGGTATGAAATGTATCTCACCGTAGTTTTCACTCAAGTTTCCAAGGTTACTAAAAAGGTTTATTAGCCATTTAGATTTCCTTTGTGTGAAATGTCTATTCATGTCTTTCACCCATTTTTCTATTACACTGTTTTTTTTATTGACTGCCAGAGTCCTTTATATATTTTGGATATTTTGGATATTAATCTTTTGCGGGTACATGTTACAGATATCTTCTATTAGTTTGTGACTGATCATTTCACTTTTTAAAAAAGATTTATTTATTTATTTTTAGGGAGAGAGAGAGAGAGAGCAAGAGAGGGAGAGAGAGGACATGAGTGGGGGGAGGGACAGAGGGAGAGGGAGAGAGAGAGAATCTCAAGCAGACTCCCCGCTGAGCACCAAGCCCAACATGGGGCTCAATCCCACCACCTCGAGATCATGATCTGAGCTGAAATCAAGATGCTTAACCGACTGAACCACCCAGGCGCCCTGATCATTTCACTTTTTTTATGGGATTTAGTTCAACAGAAATTCTTCCTTTTTTTACCTTTTCTGTTTTACCTTTTTCTGTTCACTGAAAGGACCACTCTTAACCACAGTCATGAGGACACGATCCCACACAGTCTCCCAGAAGTTTCACATTTAAGCCTTTGATTCCCCCGGAGATGGCTTTGTGTAGGGTGTGAGGCCAGGATCTAATGTTATTTGTGGTTTTCATGTGGATCACCAATGTGCACATTCTGGTTTTGGACTGGTTCTCCTTTCCCACTGATCTGCAGTGTCACCTTGGTTATCAATCAAGTTTCCATAGACCTGTAGCTCTATTTCTGAGCTCTATTCTATTCTCAGAGAACAACTTTCCCCCTACACCCATTGTCTCTTTGGCAGGATCCCCCATGGGGGTAGCCGTGGTGGGAGGGGCTGCTCCCTCTCTCACTGTCAGATGCAGATAGGAGTGTCCAGGTTCCCCTGGCCCCAGAGCAGCCGGGGCTGAGGAGGAGGATGGGAAGGCCATGGTGAGGGTCTGGACTTTAACCAGAGGGACTGGGGAAGCCACAGATGAGTTTTCACCAGGGAATGTAGCAGGGCAGGCATCGTTGAGTCTCGAGAATTCACTGGGATGTTTTGTGGCCACAGCTTGGAGAGGGCTGGTGTGGCAGCAGGGACCAGTTGGCGAGCTGCCTCACAAGCCGGATGAGGCCTAGGCCAGTGGGCTGTCTGCTCCTCACGTGGTTTTGTCTCTCCCTGAGGGGTTTTCTGGGGGCTCCTTCTACAGACGCCCTTACTGCACTGTGTTGTGGGCACCTCTGCCTCCCCAGCTTGCCTCTGGCTCCTTCAGGCAGGGCCCAGTTTGTACCTCAGGGCCCTTGCACTTGCTGGTCCCTCTGCCTGTGACACTTTTCCCAGATGCTTATACTGCTCCCTCACCTCTTTCTGGGTTTTACTCAAAGATGTCTCCTTCAGTGACAGCTTCCCTGACCACTCTTTAAAATTACCATCCCCTGCCCCCCTGAGAACCCCCTCTCCTCCTTCCCATTGTTATTTACCTTCGATGCATGTTCACCATGTGACATACCATAGAGTGACTCGCTTATCTTGATGACTGACCTCGCTTCCCCCGAAGGTGATCGGACCCTGATGCCTGACACACATAAGGGCTCAGTAGCAATCCATGGATGAGTGAAAGAGAAGGGTCACTTGCCCCCAGGGCCCAGCACAGGGGCAGGCACAAAGCAGGTCCTGAGCGAGTGCTGAGTGGAAGAAGGTTCACGGAAGCACTAAGCCACTTTCTTGACGCAGTTGGGGAAGACCCTCCCAGAGCTCCTTGTGACAGGAGCTTCCAGCAATGTTGTATGCCCTTGAGCCAGGCATCTTGGCTTCCCCGAACCCTTTCGAGGATGATAGCTCAGATGTGATCCCAGTCTGACCGACGAGAACCTGACATCCAGAGGGGGTGATGTGACTCTCCCAGGTCACACAGCGGGTCATGGCACCAACCAGACTCCTCCACACCCAGCCTGGCCTGGCCGGAGGGTGGCCCACGTGCCAGCCTGGGCCAAGTACCCACTGACCCACATTCCCTCATCCCTCACGAAGCAACTGCCAAATTCTGTGACTTTCTCTTTGTGAAGAGTTGTTGCTTGGCAATAGTTGCTAGGCAAAATTCATAATTAATGAAGAGTTCAGGGCTCTTGATTGGAAACCCTCAGGAATGCTGAAGCATCTGCAGGCTGAGGTGGGCCGAAGTCTGACATGGCCCTAAGAAACCTGTCCCTGAGGGTGCATACCCTGGACAGACTCCTGCCCGGGAGAACGGACAGGAGCTGTAAGATGGGAGAGCCACCCTTGATGAGGTGACTGGGTGCAGCCGAGAGAGCAGTGGCTGTCCCTCCCGCCATCACAGCGCATTCTCTTAGACCAGGTCATGGCAGCCTGGACACAGGTGCTCCTGCCGGCTGTGAGGGCGACACAGACGGCTGCGTGGTTAGGACGTGAGTGTGGCCTCTGGAATCGGAGACGGGTCCCCTGCGGACAGCCAGCCAGAAAATGGGGACCTCAATCCTGCGACCTCAAGGAACGGAATCCTGCCAACAACTGGGGAGCTTGTTGGAGAACCTGACCTCCGATGAGAGGAGATTGCAGCCCCGGCTGACACCTTGATTTCAACCCGGGAAACCACAAGCAGAGGACCAGCAAACCCGGGCCCGGAAGCTGTGAGATAGTGAAAGGGTATTGCCTTAAGTCATTACACTTCTGGTGATTTGTCATGTGGCATAGAAAACTCATACATAGGCCTTGGGGAGAGGGGATGGGGAATCAGCTTTTAAGAACAGGCTTGGGGCTGCAATTGGGCACTGGCACCAAGAAGAAGAAGGAAGGGAGCCAGGCTGGGGCAGTGATGCCATGCCCAGTGTCTTACAAACGAGCTCCCAGGAGCTTCCTGCAAGGTGGGGATCACGATCCCCATTTGCAGATGAGGAAATGAGGCTCAGACGGGCTACCACTTGCCCGAGGTCACACAGCCAGGAAGAGCGAGGCCAGGAGCTGAGCCAGAGGGAGCTCCACTGGGTGCAGTGTGTGCCTGTCTGGGGGGCATCTGCGGGTGAAGTGTCCACAGTGGGTGGGCAAGGTGATGGAACCCGCACAGAGGTCTTGTGGGGCTGTTGGAAGGCTGGCCAAACAAAACTTCCAGACCATTCCAGTTTTCTCAGTGGGTGCTTCCTGAAGTGGGTGTTGCATCTTCCTGATTCTCATGTCAGTTAAAGGATTAGGGGAAAAAAATTCCAGCTTTTCTATTGGTCTGTGTGGCATTTAGGGCATCCCACTGGGCTCTAGCTTTCTTAGGCATAGGTTTGTCTGAGCAGGGTAAGCCCTGGGCTGGGCAGTGTGGGGGCCATCTGATGGCATCTAGTCCTTCCTCTGAAGATTTCCATTTGAGGACTCACCTTCCCTATTTGCATATAGTTGGGTAGGGCCCTCAATCAATACCTTACCAGCGCAGATTTTTCACCAAGCTAGACTAATCGGATCCTCTGGAAGTGGAGTCTTGCTCAAAGGGTCACGAGTACCAAGTAGGAACATTTGTGTTCCACTCTTGTGGTTTCCACAAGCAGGTCCTTCTTTAGGGGGTACACCTGGGACTTCCTGCCCCACCCATTCTTTTCCCCACCCCCAGGAGGACTCAAGGACCCTGGTGGGTGGGTGTGGGCCAATGGTCCTGGTTTTGGGTAGGGTAGAGCTAATTGCTTCCAGGCTGCCCTGGTGGGTCATCTGCCTTTGCCTTCCCCCACTGTCCCAGGTGGTCAGGTCCACTTTGCAGATCGTGGCTGCCCCAAGGTTGAGACTGGGAAGGAGGGCCTGAGACAAAGAATGTTCAAAACCATGTTCTCCATCCCAGCTTTTGTCTGTCTCAAGCTGACATTCCCCACCTCTGCACCCTTCTGTCCTGCTGCCCCTCCTTCAGGTGGGGAAAGAGGACGTTGTTCATAGGACCCTCAGCCTTGGGGTGGTCAGGTGGGTTGGAGATGATTCATCCTGACACCCTCACCCTCAATTGTCCCACTTACAGACCCCCAGAGCCAACCTGAGCCTGGTCCTTCCTAAGGTCTGCACTTTCTGCTTTTCTTTGGTTCTGTGAACAGCCCATTATTCTTCTGTAAGTTACCATTTCCCTCCAAATTTGCAACCAAGGAACCTTGATAGGATAGGTATTGTCTTCACTCTGGATCATTGGACAGCTGCCCCCACCCCCAGCCCCCAGCAAGACGGAGCGGTGGCTGGCTGTCCTGTGGACAGGAAGCAGACTGGGAACCAGGACCCTTGAATTCATTCCTGTTAGACTGCTGCCTTGAAGTGTGATCTTGGACGAGTCCTGTCCCTGCTCTGTGGACCTGCCCACTCACTGGTCCCTTAGAAAAATAACAAGTATGATGACATATAACTGAATGGCCCTTGCTCTGTGCCACACTGCTCTGACTCAGGTCTGTCACCATTCTGGTTTCCAGAAGAGGAAGCTGAGGCACAGAGGAGTTAAACAGCTTGCCTGACACCCAGGGGACAGTGGAGCCAAGATCTGGACCCATGCTACCCAGACGCCCTCCTGCATGCCACACTGGGCCTCTGCCCCTGTCTGGGCTCCTTGCTCCCGTGGCCCCATGTCCCTGTCCCCTCCCTCTCCACCCACAGCCTTGGCCCCGGGGCCCACTTGGGTGTGCATTGCACACCCAGGCTCTGCCACAGACGGCTCTGATTGGTCCAAACCCATCCACTCTGGAGCCCTTCCCTGGCCCCTGCTCACCTTACAGCCTGCCTGGGTGTCTGTCCTTTGCCCAAACATTGTGGCCCAAGAAGCAGGGTCAAGTGACCAGAGAAGGTGGCCACATGAGGAATGTTTTGCTCAGAGAAGAGCTGTGGGTGTGGAAGACCCTCTGAGCTTCAAGGACGCCTCTCCTGGGCATGATCAGGGGAATTGACAGAAGAAATGAGCTTGCTTTTCAAAAGTCCCATTGCTTTCCAGGGGGCAAAGTGTTTTTATTCCCAAACCACAGGGTGGTTTATAAACTGTGAAGCTTTATAAACTGTGAAGTGCTTTTTTAAACTCTGAAGAGTTGTATTCAGTTGATGTTGCCGGTGGTGACAATCAGCCAGCAGTTTCCTTCTTTCTTTGCCAACAGAAGAATCTCAGGGTCATTTGGGTGAACATGTGCCTAGTTCAAAGGCAGGGTGGCAGGTGGTAGAAGCTGGGCCCGGGCATCTGCTGGTGACCAGCCTGGGAGGGGGTGCAGACACCATTTCTGGAGCTGGGGTGGGGGTGGGGTTTGGCTGTTGGGTTTCTGGGGGCCACGACAGGGTCAGTGGGAGCCCACTTTGACCAAGTTTTCTCCTTGCTTTTCTGTCTGTCAGGACCTCTTAGGCTGACTTAGATTTTTAGTCACTTCAGCTTAAAAATTGCAATCAATTCAAGAGACAGCTGGGCACCCTCTCTTCCTCTGGGGTCTCATGTGCTAGAAGGGCTGGGGCTGCCCACAATGGGCCTTGACACTTTTGAGCTTTTCAACCGAGGTTCTTTGAAAACTGTTTGGATGACCTTGATTCTAGACATTTTCTTTGATATGCTACTAAAAAACAAAATTTTAATTACAAAATAATAAATGTATACATGTTCTTGAATATTTGAACAATGAAGACATAGATAGAACCCAACATAAAAATGCACCCCTCTCAACATGACTGTGGATAACCAGTGATCATGGTTTGGTGTGACTCTCCTTTTTTCTATGCATGTGTTTACGTGCACTTTTTTTTTTTTTAACACGTAATGGACCACCCAAACATTATAGTGCAACATGCTTTAGCAAGGTACCTTGGGCATCCCCCCACATGAGAGCAAGTGGACTCACTCTTCTCCATGGCTGCATCATCCTCTCCTGGGAGTTGTTTCTAGCAACGGTACTTAGGCCTTTCCCCTTTTCTATTTTATCATTTAAAATAGGTTGAAAATGAAGCCCAGGGTGTTCCATTTTGAGAAAAATCTCATTCTGACCTTTTGAAGGAAGATCCACCCAGAGGACAGGGCATGGGCAGAGGCTGGGCCAGGGTCCTCCGTGGGCTCAGCCCCCTTTCCACCAGGGTGTCAGGAGCTCAGCACACCTGCCTCCCTCCTCTGCAGCCACGTCTGACCTGCATGCGGGACAATGGGCTGGCGAGCTTGGGCTGGAGAGACACTGCTGTTGTGTGCAGCTGGGCGATTTGGGAAGCCTTTCCCGCTTGGAAAAGCATGGGACCTCTCCCTAGACAGAGGGGTCGTGGGCCTGGCTTCTCAGACAGGATCCCGCAGGCAGAGCTGGGTGAGGTGAAGAGGACACTCCCCGATCTGCGCTGGCTCCTCCCACTGCCGCAGATCCTCTGACCCGCACTTCCTGTCTGCACAACAGTGTGTATGAGAGGGGGGCGTGCAAATTAAAGGAAGTCAGCAGGGCGGATGATGGAGATGACAGTGAAGAAGAAGCATACCAGTAAAAGAATGGAGATCCCTATCACAGATGACATAAGCTTCCGAAACAAGAGACTTCAAAGACGAGAACTTTAGAATGTAAAAAATAATAAAATAAAAGCTATGAAAATGAGATTTAGGACAAAGAGATGAAAGGCAAGACACCAAGGAGACACCAAGCAGAGGCTGGGGCACAAAGGAGCAAAGGTGCAGAACAAGGAGAAAGTTAATATCCACGAAATAGTTTTTGAAGTAGACGAAACCATAGATTGGAAATGGGAAGTCAGGGCGAAGTCGTTCTGAGGGAAAAGGAACATGAGACCTGCGGAGAAAAAGCATCACTTGAAACTCTTCCCTCCCCTCCAAATAATGCAAAAGCAACCCCATTTTCAAAGCAAATAGGCCAGGAAGGAAAGATGAAAAACGGTCTGCTCGAGTAAGAAGGCAGGAGGAGTCAATTTGAGCATCGTACATCAGGGAAGTGACACAAAGGTAATGAGCTGCAAAGTTGTAGTAAAATCCCACTTTCTTCCTTCCAAAGCCCACACCCACAAAGGGGGAAATTTCTGGAAACAGTCAAAGCCCTCCACTCTTTCCCACCTGCTGCGTGGGCCCCAGTGTGTCTGGTCTGGACAGGCCGAGTTTCAGCCCTGTCAGGACAGCCCTGTGTACACTGGTGTGGGGCGAGCGCACTCTGGTAATGTCGTCATCCCTGCGACCCCTTTGTCCCTCCCTCGAGTGTGGACCCTGTGGACTGCCCTGATCTACGGCTGTCCCACTTCTCTGACAGACTGACAGGTGGACGGCCGGGAAGGCGGTGCAGGAGGCAGGAGCTCTGGGGGCCGAGCCTGCAGCAGAGAGGCTTGCGGGTGGGCGTGTGGAGCGCTGGTCTGTGGTGCAGCTGTGGTAACCCACAGGGGACAAGACACCGCCAGAGGGGGCCACACCTGGAGCGTGCTAGGTCTGCTACTCAGGAGAGAAAACCTTATGGCCATTCCCGACACTCCACTCAGCCGCTCTGCGGGGTCCCCTCAGCCCAGCAGGACTGCCACTTGGCCCAGCACCCAGAGGCCGCGAATCACAGAGGACGGTCACTGCCCCACACGGAGGCCAGATGCCTCCGAGCCGCGGCTCGGCTCCTGCCCTCCAGAAGCAGCCCTGGGCTGACCTTTGCTGACCCAAAAGACCCTGCAAACTGTTTCCTCAAAGAGAAGAACAGCCTCTCCCAGAGATGTGTCCAGCCTGCCCTCCAGGGGCTCGCAGTCTGGCGGGGAGGAGACCGAGGGGCTTGTCTGCCTTCTATGCGGCCCGTTCCGGCCTTTGATTCTACTCACAGTTTCCGCGGGTTAGGATCTGGAAGGGACCCAGGAAGCAATGGCCTGTGGGTGCCCCAGGCCCCATCTGGGGGGACCTGGGGCCGGGGTGACCCAATGGGGTGGTGCCAGGGCTGGGAGGATGGAAGACTAGGGCTTGTGGAAGGGAGCATGGTTAGGCAAGACGAGGGCCTCAGCCAGAGAGAGTCTGTTCCCCAGACAGCCCCACGGAGCCCTCGGAGTGGTCTCCCAGCGTGGTGGCTGGTATGGACAGGCCAGGTTTGAGCCCTGGCTCTGTTCTTACAAGCTGAGAGATCTTGGGCAGGTCACTTGGGTTCTCTATGCCTTGGTTTGTGGCCTGTGAAAGGCGGTAGGGTGTGAGTCTTGCAGCTTGTGGGGACTCGTTAGTGCTCTCCCACGGCCAGTGCCCAGAAAGGCTTGCGGAGGGCTGAGTGAGCACCTCCTCCCAGCGGGGCTGCAGAGCCCCGGTCTGTGGTGCAGCTGTGGTAACCCACAGGGGACACGACCTGGTGTGCCACCAGCTTGGGCTCAGCAGGTCTCCAGCGGGAGGGCGGAGGAGGGAAGGCCTGAGAGGCAGCCAGGAGCAGAAGGCTGATGGATGGCCCGCGGGTTCTCAGGAAGGCACTCCCTTCATCCGCTGCCGGGTCCCCTCGCATGGCCAGCCACCCGAAGCGCTTCAGTGGATGAGCGGCACAGTGACCTAATGCTTTAGGAAGAGGGTGACCTGGATGATGTCAGATCCCCACCCTGTCAGCTTGGCCCTTGCCTCTCAAAGGCCACCAGAGCCTGTCCAGCTCTCTTCCTCAGCAGGCTGGCAGGGCCAGGGGATGGACTCTGCATGTGTCCACGCATCTCCAGTGTCCCCAGCAGGACTGAGCCCAGCTGCCCGCAGTGGACACCTCCTCGGTCATGCACCCTTCTGCACAAGGCCCCCCTTCCCCATCTTATTTCTCCACTGCCTTTCCGAGGCATCCTGGCTCGGCCCCCAGGCAAACAACTCACAGGGAATCGTCATCTAATCTTTAGGAAGCCAGACGGAGATGGCTGGTGTGAGGGAGTGTGAGCAGGTGGGTGCCTGCCGCGCTGCCCTGCTCGCCCGTGAGGCAGGGGGCTCCCACCTGTGCAGGCAGGCCGCCTGCAGCCAAAGGAAGCGTCCAGCCCTCACAGGCCTGTGCTGGGGCCCCTGGGTGCTCCAGAGCAGAGGGACCTGGAGTGTCCCGCCCAGGGCCTCCCGCCAAGCCAAGAGGGTGGTAGGAAAAGGTGAACACAGGGAGAAGATGCGCAGAAATGGACAGAGGGAGGGCGGCTACACCTCCTGAGCACACCACCCCTTGGCCAGCCACTGGAGGCATGTGGTTTGCCCCTTCCCAGGCAGGGACAGGGGAGTTCAGCCAGGCCCACACCACTGGAAAGGGTCAGGGACCAATCTGTTGGCCTCCTGGGACACCGGTGACCAGGCGCTGGCCCTTCTGCCTGCCCACCGCCCACCGTGTGGGCCAGCAGGGGGAGAAGCCTTGCCCTTGACCCCCACAGGGTAAAGGCCAGGAGACTGGGTATGAGCAGTGGGGCTTGTTGGTCTGCTTTGGCTGATGCAGCTCTGGCCCCCAGCCCTGCCCCTAGGCCCAGACCTTTCATGGCAGCCTCGGGAGAGCTTCCCTCTCTAATATGCCTCCTTCTCCTTCCCAGCCTCCTCCTGAAAGGTGCATGGAGTTTGAAAATTTCATCAAAGCTGCTTGCCTCCTCGGCTCCCCGGTGGGAGGCCGGTGTTGGGAACCCCGAGGCCGCAGGCCGTGCTGCTCGGTCAGCGCAGATGGCGGCTCTGAGTTGTCCCAGGCCTTAGGATGAGGAGCTGCCCAGGCAGGGTGAGTTCGGTGAACCCCTGCAGTGAGTGCGCAGAGGGGCCCAGGAGGTGCTGACCCCACACAGGAAGGGCAGCATGGGGCCAGGCAGGAATGGGGGTACAGTAGGCAGAGGGCTGTTTTCAGCGTCCCAGTGACCACGACTCCCTCCTTGCTCGACCGGCGCACACTCACTCACTCATTCTCTGCAGCTTTCATTGTTGTGTTGTTTTTTAAGAAACAGATCATACATTGACATGGTTGAAAAAGAAAGATGGACACATTGGGCTGTTCCTGTTCCTTTGCTGTCATAGCAGTGCAGCGTGGGTCCCTTGCCCAGACGACGCGGTGTGTGTGGGCTGGTACGCTGGTTGGGTACAGTCCAGAAGTGGGATGGCTGGGTCACGGGCAGAAGCACGGGCGAGTTTGATGGCATTGGCACATTCCCCTTGGCAGAGGTTGCTCCGCAGGTCCTCCTGGCAGCTCAGCTCCATAGGTAGTGTTTGCTTCCCGTGTTGTCAACAACAGAGCGCATTGCAAACACTTGGCGACTTGCCAATCTGATAGGGAAAACACACTTGAAACAATATAAACAGACAACTACGGGATGAGTAGTCCCGTGACCAGAGTACATGGTTGTTTGAATCGTGTGTGCATGGACGCCTGTTGGAATGAATATATGCATGCACAAGCATGTTGGGGTGTGTGTGTGCACACGTGTGTGTGTGTCTCATTCAAAGCATCCCCACCTCTGGATCTGTGGGGCCGGTCACGGGGGAGAAGGGGGCCCCAGTGCCTTCTGGAGGGAGGGAAGACTTGAGGTTAGGGTGACCTGGCTGGGGGAGGGTCTGTGTGCTAGGGGCCAGCTCCAGAGCAGGTGGTGAGGAAAAGGATGCCTGTAAGTCGAGAGTGGGCTGGGGTGGGCTAGGCTGAGGTGGGGTGGGCTGGTGTGGGCTAGGCTGAGCTGAGCTGGTATGGGCCAACCTGAGCTGGTGTGGCTGGTATGGGCTAGGCTGAGGCTGGTGTGGGCTGGGGCTGGTTGGGCTGTGTTAGGGAAGGCTGGAGTGGG